>NC_084828.1:54627750-54930780 GCF_033115175.1 Lepus europaeus
ATTCAAGGATACTTCATTCATATTTAATTTAGTTTGATTGTGTTTGTGTTTGCAAAAATGCCTACAAAATATATTTCCCATATTTCTAGATTCTTGTTTCCTCAAGGTCAATGATTTGACTCACAGTCTTTCATCATACCTAAAAGAAGGTAAGTAAACTCTGATTTTTTAAAAGATTTATTAATTTTGAAGCAGTTACACAGAAAGAGGGAGAGAGAGAGAGAGAGAGGGAGGGAGGGAGGGAGGGAACCTTCTATCTGCTGGTTCACTTTCCCAGTGGCTGGCACAGGCCAGGCTGAAGCCAGGAGCCTGGAATTCCATCTGGGTCTCCCACATGGGTGCAGGAGCCCAAGCAGTTGGGCCATCTTCCACTGCTTTCCCAGACACATTAGCAGGGAGCTGCATCAGAAGTGGAGCAGCTGGGACTCAAATTTATTTTTTTCTGTAACTTTGAGGATTTGGATTTTGGTGTTGTTTTGTTTTATAACACATTAGAAATATTCATTTAGGAATCCAGAGAATAATGCTGTACTCCCAAGACCCCTAATAATTTGCTGTTTGACATGGGACAAGTTACTAAGTACTCCCTGAACTTGATTTTGTGTCTGAATATTAAAGAAGTTGGAGTACACGATCTGTGTTCCAGCTATGAGATTCTAAAATTCACATGTTCAGAATTCAGAATGTGGCTTTTGCAAAGTTAATCTAATTAGATTTTTCAGGTATATATTGTATATAACCAAGACTAACTAGATTATTCATTTCAGGTGGTCATTTATTTGTGGCCAGCCAGCAGTGAAATATTCAAATGTAGAAATTAACACTTCTTCCACACTGTAAACAATTCTGATGACATACAACTTGAGTTCATAAGCTTTTCTCAGCACCTAATTCTGCAACAGTAAATCTAGATAATAATATAATCAATCTCAATGGATTATGAAACTAACAAGGAAAATGTATGTAAAGTGCTTAGCACAATGTCACTGTTAAATAATTTTTTGCTATTATATGTATGTCAGTTCCACTTTATATTTTATGCTGAATATCCTTTTAAAATTTGACATTATTGTATAAAAATTATTTTCCTATTGTCTTCAAGCATCAAGCAAATTAAAATATTGAAAATGTATTACTCCATATCTTTTTACTTGGTTCTAAAACTAGTCACATATAGGTACTTGGCATAGTATATATTTCCTGTTTAAGTTAATGGTACTTCATTTTAATTTTAGTATCTAAAGTAGCCAGAAAATAGAATTATCACTAAATACAATGAACGGAGTTCACTACGTTTTATTTTGTTTAAATACTAACAAAGAAGTAATTGAAGAATACTCACCTTTGAGGGCCCTATTTTGCTATATTTAGAATAATTTTTTTGGTGGTCTTTTTTTCAGTCTGTCCTAAGTGGGTAAAACTTCGGAAAAACCACAATGAGAAGAAAGCCGTCCTAATGCTAATCATCTGCAGCTCTGCCATCCGAGCCCTGGAGCTCATTAGGTTAGAAGCTTCACTTTTTCTGTGTCATGTTTCCTGCATAACTGACACGTGCCAAGCTGGTATGTTCTATATATCAGATATAGCAATGAACAAAACAGAACCCCTGGCATCATGGAATTTATGTCCAGTGGAAGAGATAGGTAATAAACACATACAGATGATCCCCAACTTACAATGGTTCAACTTGTGGGTTTTTGCTTACTTTATGATGAAGTAAAAGCAATATGCATTCAGTAGGAAGTGTATTTTGAATTTTGACCAGCCACATGAGATATTAAATACTTTATTATTATGAAACAGGCTTTGTGTTAGATGATATTGCATAACTGTTGACTAATGTACAAAAGCATTTCAAAAAGTTTGTGGTAA
Organism: Lepus europaeus; assembly: GCF_033115175.1. Lineage (NCBI taxonomy): Eukaryota > Metazoa > Chordata > Mammalia > Lagomorpha > Leporidae > Lepus > Lepus europaeus. The sequence goes on from NC_084828.1 coordinate 54,629,623, forward strand.
AATGAAATTAAAAGATGATGTGCATCTTCCATGAATTTTTGGAATACTTCTGTAAGTGTTCTGGACACATTTAAGGTAGGCCATATTGGAAGTCAAGGAGCATCTGTAAATATACATTATAATGTCAGGTATAGTGATAAGATATATAAAGAAAAAAAAGCATAGCAAAGGGACAGAAGTGGATGTGGACTTTTTTTTTTCCTAAGATTTATCTTTATTTGAGAGGCAGAGTTATAGAGAAAAGGAGAAACAGAGAAAGTTCTCCTGTCCGCTGGTTCACTCCCCCAGTGGCCACAACAGCCGCAGCTGGGCAGTCTGAAACCAGGAGCCAGGAGCTTCTTCTGGATCTGCCACTTGGGTACGGGAGCCCGAGCACTTGGGCCATCTTCCACTGCCTTCCCAGGCCATTAGCCAAGAGCTGGATCAGAAGTGGAGCAGCCAGGACATGAACCAGTGCCCATGTGGAATGCTGATGCCACAGGCAGAGGTTGAACCTACTACACTACAGCTCCATCCCCAGATGGGGACTATTTTTAAAAAGGTGGTCATAAAAACATCTGAAGAGTAGCCTCAACGAAGGGACAGGGAGAAGAGAATCCCAGTAGAGATGACGGTAAGCACAGAAGACTGAGATAAGATGCCCATTTTGAACAGAGGAGTCACTCCATTTTAAAGGGTCACTTTGACTGCTGTGTGGGGACTATACATTATGGAGGGTGAGGGTAAAAGCAGGGAGACTGTTCTAGCAGCTGCCAGTTAGAAGGAAAGATGGAAGAAAAGATCTGACTTTCAGTAGTAACCCAAGAAGACCAAATACCAAGAAGTAAAGTGACCAAACTCTATATAAAGAAAACATCATATAAGGGACACAGAAGATACTGAACAACAGAAAGGTGTACATATTCTTGAATAGGAAGACTCCGTGTTGTAAAGATGTCTGCTTAGGATAAGCTGCAGATTTCATAAATTCCCAGTAAAATTGCTTTTTGAACTAGATAAACTAATTCTAAATTCATATGGGGGAGGGAGGAGCACTGTGGCATAGTAAGCTAAACCTCTGCCTGCAGCACCGGCATCCTATATGGGCTCTGGGTCGTGTCCCAGCTGTTCCTCTTCCCATCTAGCTCTCTGCTTATGGCCTGGGAAAGTAGTGGAAGATGGCCTAAGTGTGTGGGCCCTTGCACCTATGTGGGAGATCCAGAGGAAGCTCCTGGCCATTTGGTGAGTGAACCAGTGGATGGAAGACCTTTCTCTCTGTCCCTCTCTCTGTCATAACTCTACCTCTCAAATTAATAAATAAAAATATTTTTAAAAATTCATACAGGAAGATACACAACTAAAACTAGGCAAGGAAATTCTGAAAAAGAATTGTAGGAAAGAACAGGCCATCAAAGAAGGAGGTACATTTCTCTGAAGGGAGGAGAGAACTTCCACTTTGATTATGGTCTTGTCTAAATAAGATTGAAGTTGGTGAACTCAAGAGGCTTCCATAGCCTTGGCAACTTATGATGAGAGCCTCAGGTGATTACTGACATCATAAATAAGAATATCATTTGTTAAATCAACAATGGAGTGAGTCACACATCCATAATGTGTTGTACTATGCAAATTAACCATAAAACTACTACTCAAACAGTACTTTATACTTTGTGTATCTGTGTGGGTGCAAATTGTTGGAAATATTTCCTTAGTATATACTAAGTTGATCGTCTGTATATAAAAATAATTGAAAATCTTGATGAAGAATGGGATGGGAGAGGGAGTGGTAGATGGGGTGGTTGTGGATAGGAGGGAGGTTATGGGGGGGAAAGCCTCTATAATCCAAAAGTTGTACTTTGGAAATTTATATTTATTAAATTAAAGTTGGGGCAAGCGCCACGGCTCACTAGGCTAATCCTCCGCCTGTGGCGCCGGCACCCAGGTTCTAGTCCCAGTCAGGGCGCTGGATTCTGTCCCAGTTGCTCCTCTTCCAGTCTAGCTCTCTGCTGTGGCCCAGGAAGGCAGTGGAGGATGGCCCAAGTGCTTGGGCCCTGCACCCGCATGGGAGACCAGGAGGAAGCACCTGGCTCCTGGCTTCAGATCAGTGTAACGTGCCAGCCGTAGTGGCCATTTGGGGGGTGAACCAACAGAAGGAAGACCTTTCTCTCTGTCTCTCTCTCTCTCTCTCTCTCTCTCTAAGTCTCTCTCTGTCTCACTCTCTAACTCTGCCTGGCAAAAAAAATAAATAAATAAAAATAAATAAATAAATAAATGTTGAAAAATAAAGGAATTGTAGGAAAGGATACTATCCTCAGATTAAAAGTGTGTGTGTGTGTATATGTATACACACTATATATACACTATATATATGTATATATATGTACACACACATATATGTATACACACACACACACCAGTATGTAAGTATATATAGGCAAGCTCCCTGGGACAATCCTCTCTCCTCACCCCCAAGTGGGTTACCTGGCCTGATAACATGGAGCAATTAAACCTTCACAGCCTTCCTCCAAGACAGACACCCTAGGAGAAGCTCCTCTGCCCAGTGCCAGGTGGGCTCCCCATTCTGATAGCACTGTGTAGTGAAACCTGAGGAGGAACTTGCCCAGTGTACACTCTGCAAGCTCTTTGTACTGGAGGAGAAGGGGGAGGGGGCAGAGAGAAACAGCAGAAGAATTAGACCTGCTCCCTTAAAAACCCCAGCTTGAACAAAGACTGCGCACTCAGCTCTCAGCTCTCTGCTGAGCTGCCCACCCACCTGGCCTGCCAGGTGTATTCTTTCCATTTAACCACATAACCTTGCTTTCCCCCAGTCTGAGTGACTGGACACTCTCTCAGATTCTGTCCCATCCATTCTAACAGATGCCTTATCCCCCAGTAAACCCTGCTGCTTTGCTTACCACCGCAAAAAACAAAACAAAACAAAACAGCACGCAGTTGGCTCATATATGACAGACCAGATCAGAGCAGTGTAACAGAAGTGAAAGTTCATAAATAGACCCAAATGCATATGAAAATGTAGCCTATGGTTAAGCTGACAAATCAGAAATCAGGAAAGATGGATTATTCAATAAATGGTTTTGGAACAATGGAGTAGCCATCTGGAAAAAAAATGGACTCATAGTTCAATTCTTACACCAAGATAAAATCCAAATGAACGAATATTTTAAATATAAAAATTATGTTTTAAAGTTAATTTGTCAGTGCTTTGCTAAGTACTTTCACATCCCTTTTAATTTACTGTATTTATATAGAATAAACAAAAAAGCTCACCCTGGGTTAATGGTAACATTCAGATTTCACAGAAGGGCCCTCAGAGTAAGATGAGATTTACTGGAACCAGTTCTTTCTGGGAGCCAGGCTCTGGGTCAAACTTTGACAGGAGACAAAAACAGGCAAATCAAAGTCATTAAGAAAAAGAACTATGAAATAGACTAAGATGTAAATGTGGACACTGGGTAGACTTTAGTACCAGTTCTCCTAAGTGAACTAATCTAATCATGAGTTTAGGGAAGCAGTTGTTAAACTCTAATAGTCCTTCAGACCCTCTTCCCTCACCTAAGCACACCCTTTAAATTGTCTCACATACCCTCCCAATAAAACAAATGTTTCTTTCAACTACTATTTCTGCTCCAGCATGATTGATCTCCCAGCCTCCAACTCCTGGACAGCTACACTTGCCGATCCTGAAGTCAGAGGGGTTCATGTTGACTTCTCACTGCCTTACAAATTATCACCATAGAGCCCATTTCAGATGCAAACAGGAATGCCAAAGAGCCTGACCTGGAGGTGGCCTCTTAAAAACAAGCTGTCAAATTGATTTGAGCTTTTACTGTACATAAATTCCTTTCCGAGGGGCATGAAAGCACTGTGTTGTCACACTTCATTTACCAATTCTCAGTATTTTTCTGTGTTCCCAATAATATTATGATCTATTTTAAGGTTAGGTGATTTGCAAAAGGTAATTTCTGAGCAGGCACAAGGAGCCCTATTCATAAAAACTAATGTTTAATAATTCTAACTTTTGGGAGGCTGGTGTTGTGGCATAGTGGGTAAGGCAGCTTCCTGCAACATCAGCTTCCCACAGGGGCCCTGGTTTTTGTCAGGGCTGCTCCACTAAAGATCCAGCCCCCTGCTAATGGCCTGGGAAAGCAGCGGAAGATGGCTGAAGTCCTTGGGCCCCTGCACCCATGTGGGAGACCTGGAAGAAGCCTGTGGTTCCTGGCTTCAGCCTGGCCCAGCCCTTGCCTTTCTTGCCATTTGGGGAGTAAACAAGTAGATGGAGGATCTCTCTGGTCTCCTCTTTCTGTATCTCTTGACTTTTAAATAAATACTTTAAAAAAAAGTTTAAAAAGATTTTAAGGAGGTAGAAATGCTGTCTAACCCAATATAATCATCAACCATGGAAAAAGAGTGATAAATAAAAAACAGGTGGTGAAAATGGAAGCAAATAAAAAAATAAAGATCAGAAAATCAGGTGAAGCATGCCAACCAAAAGTTGGGTATTTTTTTTAAAGTTTAAGGATTTAGAAATGCTAATTAACCTGATTTGGTCATCACACATTAAATACATGTACCAAATTATTACACTGTATCACAGTGTGTAAAACTAAAATAATGTTTATAAATTAATTTTTAGTAAAAAAATAAAATCAGATGAAACCAACTAGGAATGGTGCTGAAGATGAATTCCATAAAGCCCTGTTCAGATGCAGAAGTAGCCCCAAATACTGTGGGCCTACTCTTCCCAGTAACAGGATAAGCTGAGAAACATTATCAACTACTAGATTCATGGAATTCTCTAAGTTAAAAAAAAAAATCCTCTAAGAAGTATAGCCTTTCACACTGTGACATAGTGGCATCACAGTCAATGTCATCTATATAAAAAAAATTATAGACAAGGGCTGGCATTGTAGTTCTGTTTGTTATACTGGCATCCCATATCAGAGCACCAGTTCAAGTTCCAGCTGCTCCACTTCTAATCCAGCTTCCTGCTAATGTGCCTGGGAGAAAGCAGAAGATGGCCCAAGTGCTTGGGCCCCTGCCACCCATGTGAGAGACCCAGACCAAGATACAATTCCTGCCTCCTTATCTTTGGCCTGGCCCAGCCCCAGTCATAACAGTCATTTTGGTAGTGATTGAGCAGATGGAAGATAATCTGTTTCTCTCCCAACCCCACCTCATCACTCTGCCTTTCAGATAAATAAATAAATAAATAAATAAGGGATCACACAAACAAGACTAGTGTCTGCTAATACTAACTGATAGAATCAAAAAGGGAGAGAACAATCCAACGTGGGAAGCGGAATACACAGCAGACTCATAGAATGGCGGATGTCCTAAACAGCACTCTGGCCTCAGAATCAGCCCTTAAGGCATTTGGATCTGGCTCAAGAGCCCATGAGACTATTTTAGGCGTGGAAAGCCAAGACGCTCTGGCAAAAAAAAAAAAAAAAAAAAAAAAAAAACCTAAATGAAAGATCTCTGCAAATGAGATCCCAGTAGACAGACCGGGTCATCAAAGAAGGAGGTACCTTTCTCCGAAGGGAGGAGAGAACTTCCACTTTGACTATGACCCTATCGGAATAAGATCAAAGTCAGCGAACTCTAAAGGCTTCCATAGCCTTGGCAACTCATGACTAGAGCCTAGGGAGATTACTGACGCCATAAACAAGAGTGTCAAATTGTTACATCAACAACAGAAGTCACTGTGTACTTACTCCTCATGTAGGATCTCTGTCCTTAATGTGTTGTTCAACGTGAATTAATGCTGTAACTAGTACTGAAACAGTATTTTACACTTTATGTTCTGTGTGGGTGCAAACTGATGAAATTGTTACCTAATATATACTAAATTGATCTTCTGTATATAAAGAGAATTGAAAATGAATCTTGATGTGAATGGAATGGGAGAGGGAGCAGGAGATGGGAGAGTTGTGGGTGGGAAGGAAGTTATGGGGGGAAAAAGCCATTGTAATCCATAAACTGTACTTTGGAAATTTATATTCATTAAATAAAAGTTTAAAAAAACTTAAAAAAAAACATGGACAGTTGATATAATAGGTTGTTTATAGAGCAGCCATTGATTCAGGCTGACACCAGCTGCCAAAATGGAAGTATTAAAAGCAGTCCTGTAAGACACCAACCAGTGTGGTCTCAACCCACAGTGGAATAAAAGGTAAGCCCACTTTCATATCATAGATGGACTAACCTAAATATCTCAGATATTCTGGGTATGTGCATATATACACATGCGTGCAAATGCATACATTTGCACACATTCCTTGTATAAAGCAAGACAGTGTGGCTGGAATGAGTGAGTTTTCTTAAGTATCAATCTATTCCTTTTCATTAGGTCAATGACAGCATTCAAAGGAGACAGCAAAGTCATGAAATTATTTGCAAAACACATAAAGGTAAGCAAAGTCTGTGGCTCCTGGTAAGAGAGGCTGGATTCTTGAGAGTTTTCCAGTTTTCTATGGAGATGGTCATCTTTGTGCTGAAAGTTGACCTGGAACAAGGGTAGCCCCATTTACTTTCTTGCCCTTTCTTAATGACTTTTCTTAATTTACTTTCTTAATGACTCCTTTTCTATCTTCTATCTAGGTTCAGGAGCAGATAAAGTTGCTGGAGAAACGTGTAGTACACTTAGGTGTTGGAACTCCAGGGAGAATTAAAGAACTCGTTAAACAAGGTATGAAAAGAGGGCCAGGACACTCCTTCCCAGAGCTGGGAGCTTGCCTCACCCCAGTGTAAATCTGGGAAAATATATTTGGGATCTAGAGAATCCAAACCTTTGTGTTAATTCAGGAATTAGGAGCTCAGCCTTCAGACTCAAGCTGGCCAGCAAGTGTACAATGTAGTAGGGAATAATGACGACACTGGCCAATAGAAGTGCACGTGCCCACCTAAACATTCAAATTCAAGTTGCTGAAAGCATGTTAGTTGGGTCCACACAGCATATATTCTGGCCGCCTGCAGCCTCTTGAATTTGTATAGCTAAATGTGTTGGCCATTTCTCATTCATTTAACTGAATCTTGGCTTCCTAAGACTCCCATTCTGGTTCAGGACTGGTATGTAAAGCATACTGAAATAAAAATATGGTATATATGGATAAAATACAAGAATTTCCTTTTCTTCACATCCTTGCCAACCAACACTTGTTATCTTTTGTCTTTCTCATAATAGCCAATCTCATAAAACTGTGAAATCTCATTGTGATTTTGATCTATATTTTCCTGATTAGTGATGCTGAGCATTTTTCATGTACCTGATGGGCATTTTATGTCTTCTTTTGAGAAATGTCTGTTCAGGTATATTCCCCATTTTTTAATTGGATTTTTCTGTTGCGTTGCTTGAGTTCTTTATATATTCTGGATATTAAGCCTTGTTAGATGTTTAGCTTAGAAATATTTTCTCCCATTCTGTAGGTTTTCTCTTCACTATGTTGATTGTTCATTCATTGTATGAGAGCTCTTTAGTTTCATGAAATCCCATTTGTCTATTTTTACTTTCATTTGCTGTGATTTTGGGGCTCTGATTCAGAAAATCCTTGGCTACTCCAATATCATAAAGTATTTTTCCCTATGTTTCTTTTTTTTTTCCTGGTAAACTAGTCTTTCTTTCTTTCTTTTTCTTAAAATTTATGTATTTATTTGAAAGACAGAGTTACAGAGGGGCAGAGGCAGAAAGAGAGGTCTTCCATCCACTGGTTCACTCCCCAGATGGACGCAACAGCTGGAGCTGACTGATTAGAAGCCAGGAGCCAGGAGCTTCTTCCAGGTCTCCCATGTGGGGCAGGAGCCCTAGGACTTGGGCCATCTTCTACTTTACCAGGCAATAGCAGAGAGCTGGATCAGAAGTAGAGCAGCCAGGACTCAAACTGGTGCCCATATGGGATACTGGCAATGTAGGTGGCGACTTTTACCTGGTACACCACAGTGCCAGCCCCAACTATGTTTTCTTTTAATTCTCTTAAGTTTTAAGATTCTCACATTTAGGTCTTTAGTCCATTTTGAGCTGATTTTTTTAAGTGGTGAGAAATAGGTATCATTCTTCCGAATGTGGATAACCAATTTTCCAGCACCGTGTATTAAAAAGACTATCCTTTTCCAAATGCATGTTCTTAGCACTTTTGTCAAACATCAGTTGGGTATGTGATTTTACTTCTAGGGTCTCTCTTTTGTTCCATTTGTCTATGGACATGTTTTTATGCTAATACCATGCCAATGACGATAGTAATGTAATATATTTTAAGCTGTGGTAATATAATGCATCCTGCTTTGTTCTTTTTGCTCAGGATCACTTTTGCTATTGGGGTCTTCTGTGGTTTCACACAAATTTTAGTAGCATAGTGAAGGAAACAACATAGTTCTATGAAAAATGTCATTGAGATTTTTGAAGAGATTGCATTGAATATATAAATCACTTTGTGTAATATGCACATTAATGATATTGATTCTTCTAATCCATGAACACAGATGTCTTTCCATTTCTTTGTATCTTCTTAAATTTTTCATCAATGATTAAAAGTTTTCATTATAGATATCTTTTACCTCTTTGGTTAAATTCATTCCCCTGTTGGTTTTGTTTTTTGGTTAGTTTTTTTCCCTCTCAGAAATATTATGTTTTTTTTATTTCCTTTTCATATGATTCACTACTGATAGAACAATGCTACTGAGTTTTGTACATTGCCTTTTTTATACTGCAGCTTTGCTAAATTTGCTTACTATTTCTAATAGATTTATGGTGAAGTCTTTGGGGTTTTCTATATGTAAGATCATCATCTGCAAACAGTGACAGTTTGACTTCCTTCTTTCCAATTTGGAGGCCCTTGAATTCTATCTGTTGTCTGATTGCTCTAAGAATTCCATCCTCTGTTGAATAACAGAAGTGAAAGTGGGAATCCTTGTCTTGTTCCAGATCTTGGAGAGTTAGCCTTCAGCTTTTCCCCATTCAATAAGATGTCAGCTATTCTCTTGTTGTATTTGGTCATTATTATGCTGAGGTATGTTCCTTCTATACCTAATTTGATCAAAGCTTTTATCATGAAGGAATGTTTGAATGGTATTAAATGCCTTGTCCACATCTACTGAAGTGTTTATATGATTTTTATCCTTCATTCTGTTGATGTAGTATATCACATTTGTCGATTTGTGTATTTTGAACCATCCTTGCATCACTGGGTGAATCTCACTTGATCATAGTAAATGATCTTAATGTGCTTGTTGTTAGATTGAGTTTGTTAGTATTTTGTTGAGGATTTTCACATATGCTCATCAAATATGTTGGCCTGTAGCTTTCTTTTTGTGTTGTGTCTTTATATGGTTTTGGTATCAAGGTAATGTTGGCCTCATAGAAAGAATTTGGACGAATTCCCTCCTCTTCTATTTTTTAAATAATTTAAGAAGGATTCACTTTAAGCTTTAAGAGATTTATTTGAAAGGCAGAGTTACAGAGAGGCAAAGGCAGAGAGAGAGGGAGGGAGGGAAGGAGGGAGGGAGGAAGGGAGGGATCTTCCATTCATCCACTGGTTCACTTCCCAAATGGCCTCAATGGCCAGAGCTGGGCCAATCCAAGGCCAGGAGTCTTGAGCTTCTTCTACATGGGTACAAGGACCCAAGGACTTGTGCCATCTTCTACTGCTTTCCTAGGCCATAGCAGAGTGTTGGATCAGAAGTGGAGCAGGGACCAATGCTGTGGTGTAACTGGTAAAGCTGCCGCCTGCAAGGTGGGGTTACAGACAGAGGGAGTGACAGAGAGAAAGTTTTTCCAACTGCTAGTTCACTCCCCAAATGGCCACAACAGCTGGAGCCAGGCTGATCCAAAGCCAGAAGCCAGGAGCTTCTTCTGGGTCTCCCACATGGGTACAGGGGCTCAAGCACTTGGGCCATCCTCCACTGTTTTCCCAAGCCATAACAGAGAACTGGATCAGAAGAGGAGCAGCCAGGATTTGAACCACAGCCCATATGAGATGATGGTACCTCAGGCAGAGACTTAACCTACCATGCCACAGCACCAGCCCTAACTTCTTTCTAAGAACCAGCTCTTCATTTCATTTTTGATCTTGAGTGTATGCTTGTGTCTGTGTCATTTATTTGTGATCTGAGTTTTATTATTTTTTTCCTATACCAATTTTGGATTGATTTGTTCTTGTTTCTCTAATTCTTTGAGATGCAATGATAAGTTGTTTATTTGAGATCTTTCTGGTTTTTTGATGCAGGCAGGCATTGCTATAAACTTCCATCTTTGCCCTGCTTTTGCTGTATCCCATAGTTTTGTTATGTTGTTTCCATTTTCATTCAAGAAATTTTTTTAATTTCCTCCTTGATTTCTTCTTTGACCTACTTGTTGTTCAGGAGTTAGTTGTTTAATTTCCATATGTTAGTGTAGTTTACATTTTTCTTAATGTCAATTTCTAATTTTACTGCATTGTGGTAGAACTTTCCCAACACCATTTATTAAAAGACTATGCTTGTGGCTAGCACCATGATGTAGTGATTTGAATTGCTGCTTACAATGCTGGCATCCCATATGGGCAGCAGTTTGAGTCCTGGATACTCTGCTTCTGGTCCAGCTCCCCACTGATGTACCTAGGAAAGTAGTAGAGGATGGCCCAGGTGCTTGGGCCTCCGCACCCATGTGGGAGACATGGATGAATGGAGTTCCTGGCTTGTGGCTGTGACCTGGCCCAACCCTGTCCATTGCTCCCATTTGAGGAGTAAACCAGCAGATGGAAGATTTCTCTCTTTTTCTCTGCCTCTCTCTTTGTCTTTCTCTGCCTCTCTGTCTCTCATTAGAGGCAGAGGAAACAAAGAGCTGTAAACAATCATCTAATCTCAAACAGTCTATTTCACTTCAATACATTACATTTTAGGTACTCTGTTAGTTACCGCAGACCAGGAAAGACATATCTGTCTTTTTGGGACTGGCTTATTTCACTAAGTGTAATGTTTTCCAGTTGTATCAATTTTGTTGCAAAAGAAAGGATTTCATTTTTTTTTACAGCTGAGTAGTACTCCATTGTGTACATATACTATAATTTCTTTTTGCAGTCTTCAGTTGATGAACATCTAGGTTGATTCTTATCTTAGCTACTGTGAATTATACTATAGTGAACATGGGGGTACAGATACTCTATCATATGCTGATTTCTTTTGGTTTGGGTAAATTCCCAAGAGTGGGATAACTGGATCATATGGCAGGTATCTTTCCTTTGGGTAAATTCCCTGGAGTGGGATAGCTGGGTCATGTGGTAGGTCTATACTCAGATTTCTGAGGTATCTTCATACTTTCTTCCACAGTGGCTGTACCAGTTTACATTCCCACCCACAGTGGATTAGGATACCTTTATCCTCACATCCTTGCCAGTATTTATTGTTTGTTGATTTCTGTATGAGAGCCATTCTAACTGGGGTGAGGAGAAACCTCATTGTGGTTTTGATTTGCATTTCCCTGATGGCTAGTGATCCTGAGCATTTTTTCAAGTGTCTGCTCACCATTTGAATTTCCTCTCTTAAAAAATGCCTGTCCAAGTCCTTTGCCCATTTCTTAACTTGATTGTTTGCTTTGTTGTTGTTGAGTTTCTTGAGCTTTTTATAGAGTCTGGATATTAACCCTTTATCAGTTACATAGTTTGCAATTATTTTCTCCCATTATGTCAGTTGCCTTTTCTCTGCTGAGTTTTCCTTTTCAGTGCAGAAGCTTCTCAGCTTGATGTAATTTCATTTGTCAATTTTTGCTTTGATTGCCTGTGCTTCCAGGGCCTTTTTCTTTTCTTTTTTTTTTTTTAAACTTCTATTTAATGAATATAAATTTCCAAAGTACAGCTTATGGATTACAATGGCTCCCCCCACCCATAACTTCCCTCCCACCCGCAACCCTCCCCTTTCCCGCTCCCTCTCCCCTTCCATTCACATCAAGATTCATTTTCAATTCTCTTTATATACAGAAGATCAGTTTAGTATATATTAAGTAAAGATTTCAACAGTTTGCCCTCACATTGCAACACCAAGTGAAAAATACTGTTGGAGTACTAGTTATAGCATTAAATAAAAGTGCACAGCACATTAAGGACAGAGATCCTACATGATATTTTTTTAAGAATTGATTAATTTTCTGTGTAATTTCCAATTTAACACCAAGCTTTTTTTTTATTTTCAATTATCTTTATATACAGAAGATCAATTTAGTATATATTAGGTAAAGATTTCATCAGTTTGCACCCACACAGAAACACAAGGTGTAAAAATACTGTTTCATTACTAGTTATAGCATTACTTCACATTGGACAACACATTAAGGACAGATCCCACATGAGACGTAAGCACACAGTGACTCCTGTTGTTGACTTAACAATTTGACACTCTTGTTTATGGCGTCAGTAATCTCCCTAGGCTCTAGTCATGAATTGCCAAGGCTATGGAAGCCTTTAGGGTTCGCCGACTTCAATCTTATTCCCACAGGGTCATAGTCAAAGTGGAAATTCTCTCCTCCCTTCAGAGAAAGGTACCTCCTTCTTTGATGACCCGGTCTGTCTACTGGGATCTCATTTGCAGAGATCTTTCATTTAGGTTTGTTTTTTTTTTTTTTTTTTTTTTTCCAGAGTGTCTTGGCTTTCCATGCCTAAAATAGTCTCATGGGCTCTTGAGCCAGATCCAAATGCCTTAAGGGCTGATTCTGAGGCCAGAGTGTTATTTAGGACATCTGCCATTCTATGAGTCTGCTGTGTCTCCCACTTCCCATGTTGGATCGTTCTCTCTTCCAGGGCCTTTTTCAAGAACTCTTGGCCCATGCCAATGTCTTGCAGAGTTTCCCTAATGTTCTCTAGTTAATTGATGGTATCAGATCGTAGATTAGGTCTTTGATCCATTTTGAGTGGATTTTTGTGTATGGTGTAAGGTGGGTGTATCCTAGTTTCATACTTCTGCATGGGAGATCCAGTTTTCCCAGCACCATTTGCTGAAGTGACTATCCTTGCTCCAGGGATTGATTTTAGCTCTTTTGTCAAAAATTAGTCGGTTGCAGATGTGTGGATTGATTTCTGGAGTTTCTATTCTGTTCCATTGGTCTACATGTCTATTTTTGTGCCAGTACCAGGCTGTTTTGATTATAACTGCCCTGTAGTATGTCTTGAAATGTGGTATTGTGATGCCTCTGGCTTGTTGTGTAAGATTGCTTTAGCTATTTGGGGGTCTCTGGTATTTCCATATGAATTTTTTTTTTTGATAGGCAGAGTGGATAGTGAGAGAGAGAGACACAGACAGAAAGGTCTTCCTTTTTTCCATTGGTTCACCCCCAAGTGGCCGCTGCGCACCACGCTGATCCGAAGCCAGGAGCCAGGTGCTTACTCCTGGTCTCCCATGCAGGTGCAGGGCCCAAGCACTTGGGCCATCCTCCACTGCACTCCCGGGCCACAGCAGAGAGCTAGACTGGAAGAGGAGCGACCGGGACAGAATCCGGCACCCCAACCAGGACTAGAAACCAGGGTGCTGGTGCCGCAGGCGGAGGATTAGCCTGTTGAGCCGTGGCGCCAGCCCATATGAATTTTTTTTAAGATTTACTTATTTGAAAGTCATAGATACACAGAGAGAGAAGCAGAGGCAGAGAGAGAGAGAGAGAGAGAGATCTTCCATTCGCTGGTTCATTCCTCAATTTGCCACAATGGCTGAGCTGTACCAATCCAAAGCCAGGAGCCAGGAGCCTGCTCCAGGTCTCCCACGTGAGTGCAGAGGCCCAAGGACTTGGGCCATCTTCTACCACTTGCCCAGACCATGGCAGAGAGCTGAATCAGAAATGGAGCAGCCGGGACTCAAACTGGTGCCCATATATGATGCCAGCACTGCAGACAGCCACTTTACCCACTATGCCACAGTGCCAGCCCCCTCCATATGAATTTTAACATCATTTTTTTCTAGATATAAGAAGAATCTCATTGATATTTTGATTGAGATTGCATTGACTCTGTAAATTGCTTTCAGTATTATGGACATTTTGATGATATTGATTCTTCTGATTGATGAACATGGAAGATTTTTCCATTTTTAATTTCTTCTTCTATTTCTTTCTTTAATGTTTTGTAAGTTTCATTATAGAGATCTTTGGCATCCTTTGTTAAATTTATTCCATGGTATTTAATTCTTTTTGTAGCTATCATCAATGGGATTGTCTGTTTATACAAAGGCTATTGATTTTTGTGTGTTAATTTTGTATCCTGTTACTTTGCCAAACTCTTTTATGAGTTGCAATAGTCTCTCAATGTTGTCTTTAGGATCCCCTATATATAGAACCATGTCATCTGCAAATGGGATAGTCTGATTCCTTGCTGTCAATGGTTGTAGAAGGGGCGAGAGAGACAGCTCTCAGCTACTCAGGGATGCCCTGAGTGCATCACACCTGTTTCTCACAGATAACAGGCCTTGTACAATCATGAGGTTGTAAAGGCCCAGGAGAAGCTGGAGGTGCTACATGCCAAAACAAGTCTATCTCCCCAGGGCATAGGCCTCTGCCTGATACTATAGCAAGTCCAGTAACTTGCACTGGCCTCCAGACAGAAACCATTAGGATCTACCTAGCATTGGGCTTTACCAGCCCAACACTGATTTCTAAAACACAGTCCCTTGGTCCCTTATTGTCTGTTCAAGGTTGAGTGAAGGGTGATAAAGGCATCCCTCTGGCTCCCTAAATTACCCCTAGGTTGGTCGCACTTGGGTCCCCCAGTCCATGGGCCCCACAAAGTCCTAGTGACACATGGCCAAAATGAGTTCAACTCCCCCAGAGAGCAGGTATCTGCCAGATGCCATGCAAGTGGAGAGATTCAACCCATGAGCACCAGCTATGTGATAAGAGGCCTTTGGGCTTTATCAACTGCAAAACCTTGTTATGGTAGGCCTGGCCTTGAGCTCCCAAGTATGGTCCTAATCTCCCTCTCCTTATCTCTCCAGAGGGCTGGAGTTTGACTTGCTGCTCGCAGTTGGGGGATAGATGGCACACCTGTCTGTGAAAGCTCCAAATGATCAATTCACAGGGGTAGGACCAGCCCAACTGAATGTTTTCAGAGTATGCCTGACATTGCAATTCAGTTCATTCTCCCTCTCCCAAGTCGGAGGCTTCTCTCCATGCATTGCTCCTTGGAGCTGGGGGAGGGATGACATGGGCAACTCTTTCCTTCTTGCTCTCTTCAGTGTGACTTTTCTTATGATTATAAAAACATGGAGTCTCTCACCTGGCTCCCATTGCTCTTGTGACCATGAGTGACTTGGTGTATGTATAGTCTTCACATTGATGTCTGTGTTGGGGGATGGTCACCAGAGCCTCTTACTCAGCTACCATCTTGGCTCCCAGCCTAAGCAAACATTTCTTGAGTGCCTACTTGACTTAGTTCAGTGCTAGACACCCCTCATGAGAGTAAGTGTCCATATCTGGGAGATATTCTTTCCCAAGAAGGTGACTGTGCATCTGTGTCTTTCCACAATGTCAAATTCATTTATTAAACACATACAAAGAAATTGATTATAGCAAACACACAAGGTTACTTAGTAATGTGTATCACTCCCATCAAACAAAGAGACAAGGGAGAATAAAAGAGCAGAGTCCATAGTCTGGGATGCTCCAGGCAGGCAGATGTCAAATTCATCCAAGTTATGGTCACTCTGGATAGACTTGGTTGCAGACTCTCCCAAGCACAGAGTTTCATGGCAGCTGCCAGCTGACAAAGCTGAGCACCTGTGTACCACAAGGTCATAATGGGCCTGGTGCACTAAGTCAAGGTTCCTTCTTTTCTAGGTCATTTTGGGTAGAGCTATCTCCATATTGGGGCTCTTTGATATGCACTTTATGTCATTCTTGGCACTGCATCTTATATCAAGGTTTCTGAGCTCAAATCTCAGCTCTTCCCACAATTCCAAGTAATGCATGCCTAGGGTGACAGCAGTGGCGGCTGAAGTAGTTTGGCTCCTGCTGTCTAAATGGGAGAATTGGATTTAGTTTCCAGCTCCTGCGTTAAGCCTGGCCCAGCCCTGGCTGGGGAGTGAACCAATGAATAGGAAATCTCTCTGTCTCTTTGACTCCTTATCTCTTAAATAAAATTAAATAAGTAAATAAATGAAAAAATTTTAAAGACAACAAACAAAAGGATAGGCAGATACACATGGTATATCAAAAGGAGACAGTGAGGAGTGGGCATTTGGCCTCATGGTTAAGATGTCATTTGGGCCTCCCACGTTCTGTATCCGAATGCCTGGGTTTGAGTCCTAGCTCCACACCCAGTTCCAGCTTCCTACTAATGTGACCCTGACAGGCAACAAGAGATGGCCGAATGGTTGGGTCCCTGCCACACACAAGGGAGAAATGGATTGAGTTCCCCATCCCCAGCTTTGGCCTGGCCCAACCCTAGTTGTTCCTGGGCATTTGGGGAATGAGCCAGTGGGATGGGAGCTCTCTCTGTGTGTCTGTCTCTCTGCATGTATCTCTCTCCCCCTACTTCACCTCGTCGATCCCTCCCTCCCTCTCAAAAAAAATCAAAATGTTTGTGAAATTTTAAAAAGAGAGAGTAAGTAGGAATACTATGTAGAGGTTAAAAGCCCCTATTATGGCCTCAGACCTCTGGATTCTAATCCTAGATCCACAAATTTGCCAGCTTTGTAGAGTTGGCAAGTTACTCAGCATTCCTATGCCTATTTTCTTATCCAGACATTAGTGATATCAACAGTACCTCCACCTCAATAGTTGTTATGAACATAAAATGCCAGTATAAAGCTCAGCATAATGAATGTCGTAACTTAAGCAGGCAACAAATGCTAATTATTAGTTTTCTTTGTAAGACCAACTTCCCTGTGTGGAGACATTCTGAGCATCAGTCATTCAGTTGGAAAGATTGTGGAAGGAAGACCTTGAAGATTAAGTAGAGGAGTTTGGACTTTTGTCTTGTAGACATAGGAAGGTATTGAAGGTGAGAGATACCTCATAGCCCTTCTGTGGGAGAGGCAGACACCAGGGAAGCCTTTCAAGGTAGCCCCTGCCTCTCTCAGATTATTTAGCTGAAGATCCTCCCCTTCCTGGAATACAGGTTTCTGTGTGTGTCACCAGACACACATCTTCTTGCACATACACACACACACAATGGCACACAACAGGGCCACTGTCTTCTCTTCTGCATTTAAAAGCCGGGGTAGTGAGAGAAAATTGGCTGTTCCAACTGTTGAAATTAGATTTCTACAGAATAATAAAAACTCCATGTGAATGCCTATTTCACGTAAAAACAATAACATCGAGTTGTTGATTTTTTAAATTAATGAAAGTAACTTTTCTATTTCTGATTGAATGAATGGCTTAATGTTCACTGGCCACAGATGATAGGGCTATTACAAAATATTTAAGGAAAAGAGTCCTAGCACTTTAAAATTGAAAATCTGAAGAAGTGAGATCATTGATGTGTAACTAACTTTATGTAGCTGTTCATGACTGATCAAGATGTTTGTATGTTGATATATATGAAGAGTTTTCAGATGTTGAAAAATAATAATATTGGAATCTGTACAGTTATAGACAGAACTGTGGTGTTTACATAATGAAGGGCATTATCTGACTATAACAGCCTTTGAAAAATGGAAAAACATACAGAGGAGAAAATAAGTCAATATGGAGATAATCTCCTGTGAATTAATAATGAATAACTTTCTTTTCAGTCTTTTATTTCTATTCATTTATATTTTTATTTTTGTAAAACAGAGATTGTAGTCTATCTCACCACTTTATAACCTACTTTTTTTTACTGAAAATATTTCTTATGGCCTTTCCTTATCAAGAAAATGTTTAATTTTTCATTTGTAAATGCTCTATAATATTTTATTATAAAACAATTTTTATAGAACATTTGGGTTGTTTCTAATTCTTGCTGATGGAAATAACACTTCAGTGATCATCTTTGCAAGTGATGCTGTTTAGGTTCTGATGTTTCTGGAATATGTCAGAACGAAAATTATTTTTATCAAATAGTAAGCACTCTCAAATTCTTATTATATAATCCCCTGTTTCATTACAGATAGGCTGTACCTCTTTTCTCTCCCATAAGCTAAAAGTTATTTTTAAGAGAAGACTATCAACCCATTTTCCTTTTCAATTTACCATCTTAAATCTTTCCAAGAGAGTTGTAAGTAAGAGACATGTTAATTATAAAAAGCATGAATAAGAATTTGGAGCAGACAAAAACATGTTGAAATAACCACAGGGAAATGCAAAAGAGAGAAGGTACAGGAGGGTTTCAGGTCTGGCTTCTACAAGTGATATGTATCGGCTTGCAGCAGGGGGAGAGCTGACTGTACCCTAGACTCTGGAATACTGTGGGTTTGATAAGCTGTGCCCTGTGCTCTGGGGCAGTGGTACCGCAGAGAGTTGAGCCTAGTAGTCTGCATGACTCTGAGGAGGAGAGTGGGGAGAGGATGAGGGAGGGTTGTGTGGTTTGACTTAGGCACGAAAGGCAATAAAGATGAATGTGCAGCATTCAAGCTACTTTTTGATGAGGCTGGTAAGCCATGGACTTATTCCCTTTCAGATCCTGTGTATCTAGAAGATGCCTATGGGGTGTGAAGGCTGGAGGGGACCTCAGGGACTATCTAACCCACAGTATTCCAGAGTCTAGTGTATAGTCAAATCCCTGCCAGGCATGAGACCCCACCTCTGGGTTCATGATACAGAGGTCTGGCCAGCAGGCGAGCACTTGACATGACCAAGAGCAGCTTCTCTGCTTCCTTCCAAGCAGCGCTGAGCCTGTGAGGAGAGGACGTCTCTGAGTGCTGCATTGTTTACTATCAAACCAAGGGCAGCACTTAACGTGCACAGATTAGTAGCTGGCAGAGAGGACAGCATACGAAGCAAAATGCGACCAGAAGAATAAAGTCATTTTAATCAGCTTATGTCATAAGATCTTTACGATAGCAGCTCTTCTCCCTGTCTCTTTCAGGTGGCCTTAATTTGAACCCCTTAAAATTCCTTGTTTTTGATTGGAATTGGAGAGATCAGAAGCTGAGGAGAATGATGGACATTCCTGAGGTAATGTGTAACTAGCCATTGCCTTTAATCATCTTTTGTTCAATGTAAACTCAAGTTCAAAAAGTCTTTGACATGAGGAGCCAGCGCATTCTGGCTTTGAAGATCTGTATCTTTTTAAATCCAAGGTAACTACAGTTATGAAGGTCACCACTTTCCCTTAAACTTAGCTACAGCCTTTCTGTGTGTATTACTGAAAGAATCTGAAGGACTTAGCACTTTTTCATCTTTGGCTGTTTTTCATCTTTGCCTTTCACCCTTATAACAATGTACTTCAAAAAGCTTGTGGAGAAGGTAAGTTTGAGATGAACATTTGAAACAGCAGTTAAGATGCTACTTGGGATACCAGCATCTCTTTTTGGAGTGCCTGGTTCAAGTTCCAACTCCAATTTTCATTCCCACTTCCTGCTAATGTGCACCCTGAGAGGCAGCAGATGATGGCTCTAGTAGTTGGCTCTCTGCCACTATCTGGAGACCCAGATAGTTACAAGCACCTGGCCTCAGTCTGGTGTACCCTGTGCTGGTGTGCGCACTGGGGACTGAACTAGAGGATGAAAGAGTTTTCTGTGTGTCTCTTACTCAATCTCTCTCTCTCTCTCTGCCTTTTACATAAATAAAAATATAAAAGATAAGTTTATTTTGGTGCCCCACAATCTGAAATCCATGCATAGTTTTTCATAATATAAATGTTACATAAACTTTCGGGAGACTCCTCGTGTATGCACTTTTGCCCAGGGCAGGGCACAAATTGCCTTATTAGCATCTTCAAAAAAAAAAAAAAACTCATTTACTTGATTTACAAAGGTGTTTTGATTTTATGGGGTATGGAAATTTTTTGCTGTCTCAGTGTATTAGAAATGAATACCTTTTTGAGTACAGCATTAGATTTTAATATATATATATATTTATGAAAAGCAATCCATTCCCATCATAATGTGAAAATTTGATTTTGCCACCTAGTATGTTATCATGGAAGTAATTTTTCAAACTACCCTGGTGCTTCAGAAGAACTCTTAGGAGGAAAATTGGTTTGCACAGTAATAAACATGGCTGTCAGACACTAACCAATAATAAATCATGACTGTAACCATTGAAGAGGCTTAGAATTAACTCCTCAATGCATGCTGAATTAATTTACCACATAAAACTACATCCTCAGAATGGCCAAGCCCAGTTATAATTGATCAGTGTATTATCTCAAATACTAGTTAAGATTAAAAAACAATTTGCTCAGGTCCCTTAAGACACATACATGCATACATACATGAACACACACACATAAACACACACATAATCTCTGTCTCTTTCTCTCTCTCTCATACTTTTCTTTTTTGAAGATTTATTCATTTACTTGAAAGAGTTACACAGAGAGAGGAGAGGCAGAGAGGGAGAGAAAGGTCTTCCATCTGATGATTCATTCTCCAGATGGCCCCAATGGCTGGAGCTGTGCCGATCTGAAGCCAGGAGCCAGCTTCTTCTCGGTCTCCCACACAGGTGCAGGGGCCCAAGGACTTGGGCAATCTTCCAGTGCTTTCCCAGGCTGTAGCAGAGAGCTGGAACGGAAGAGGAGCAGTTGGGTTTCGAACCAGCGCCCATATGGGATGCCAGTGCTTAAGGCCAGGGCATTAACCCACTGTGTAACAGCACTGGCCCCTCTCATACATTCTTCCCCATGATTCACTGGTTTTTAAAACTTACTTAACAAATTTTAAGGTCAAGCACATGAGGCTATGTTTGATGATTTCAGTTGTTCATGTCAAATCTGAAAATTGTATTCAAGATTTATGGACACTATCAAATGACCAAGCATACATGTCTTAGGAGTTCCTGAGGGCATGGAAAGAGAGTATATTAGAAGGTGTATTCAGTGAAATAATAGCAGAAAACTTCCCCAGAAAGGGACATCCAAGTATAGTAAGCACATAGAATTCTTAATAGACACAATCAGAAAAGTTCTTCACCATGACACATTATAGTCAAGCTTTCAACACTGAAATATAAAGAACAGATTTTTAAAAATGCACCAAAAAAATGCCAGAGAACCTAGAGGATCCCCCATTAGACTAACAGCTGATTTCTCTTAATAAACCATAACAGGCTAGGAGAGAATGGAGAGATGTAGTCCAACTCCTAAAACAAACAAAAAAAAAACTGTCAACCCAGAATAATGTAGCCAGAAAAGCTCTCATTTATAAATGAAAGTGAAATAAAGACCTTCCAAAAAAACCCAGAAATTGTATTTGTTACTTGTCCAGCCTTACTAATGATTCTTAAGGATATGCTATACAGAGAAACAGAGAATGATAGTCATCATTATGGAAGAATGTGAAGGCAAAAAAATCTCCTAGTAAAAGCACAAAAGAAATCCAAAGCAAACAATCTGAGACTTATGGAAAAATGGTAAGACCAAATCATTACTTATCAATAATAACTTTGAATGTATAAGTGGCTTAAATTTTCCAATTAAAACATACAGACTGGCTGAATGGATCAAAAAGCAAGATCCATCTATTTGTTGCCTACAAGAAACACACCTCAAATCTTGCTTTTCTCTCTGCAAAAAAAGAAAGAAAAGAAGAAAAAACCCACACCTCACCAACAAAGACACATGCAGATTGAAAGTGAAAGGATGGAAAAAGTTATTCCATGTTAACAAAAAGCAAAAATGAGCATGTGTGGCCATCCTAATATAGACAATATAGACTCTAACACAAAAGCTGTTAAAAAGAGACAAAGAAGGGAAGTATGTAATAATTAAGAGATCAATTCAACAGGAAGATGTGACTATAATAAATGTATATGCACCCAATGCCAGGGTGTCTTGCTGTTTAAAACAAGTGCTAATGGATCTAAAGGGAGACTTAGACTCCAATACAGTAGTAACAGGGGACTTCAACACCCCACTTTCAGCACTGGACAGATCAACTAGATATAAAATCAACAACAACAAACAAACAAAAAAACAGAGCTAATCTACACTGTAGACCAATTAGACCTAATTGATATCTGCAGAGCATTTCACTCCACAGTTGAAGATCACACATTCTTTTATTCAGTGGATGGAACATTCTCTAGGATAGACCATATCCTAGGCCATAAAACAACTCTCAGCAAATTCAAAAAAAGTTGAGATCATACCATGTGTCTTTTCTGACTATGATGGAATGAAACTGGAAATTAACAATTTAAGACTCCATAGAGAGGCCGGCGCCATGGCTCAATAGGCTAATCCTCCACCTTGTGGTGCCGGCACACTGGGTTCTAGTCCAGGTTGGGGCACTGGATTCTGTCCCGGTTACCCCTCTTCCAGGCCAGCTCTCTGCTGTGGCCCAGGAGTGCAGTGGAGGATGGCCCAAGTGCTTGGGCCCTGCACCCACATGGGCGACCAGGAGAAGCACCTGGCTCCCGGCTTCGGATCAGCATGGTGCGCTGGCTGCAGCGCACCGGTCACAGCGGCCATTGGAGGGTGAACCAATGGTAAAGGAAGACCTTTCTCTCTGTCTCTTTCTCTCACTGTCTACTCTGCCTGTAAATAATTTTAAAAATAAATAAATAAATAAATAAAATTTTTAAAAGACTCCATAGAGAGTTTAGCCTTAGAAAAGATGCTTGTATTATAACTTTTCCACCAGGAAATAATCTCACAGCCATCTTAGTCTAAACAGTCATTCAAATTCAACCCTGGCCTAGTGTCCTCATTATCAATGGCTGACATACTTGTAGGCAAGAGTCAGGCAGTGTGAGGACAGCCCCAAGGTGCTGAAAGTTCACACCCAGATTCCTTCTCTGAAGAGGTAGCTATGGTTGGCTGAACATGGTGGCATACAAAATATTGACCAAGAATTTCTGGTTAGTGATGGGGACTGGATTTGCTGACAAAAAATTGTGGAAACTTAAACTTTGTTAGAAGAACCAGGTGTAATCAATGTGGTCAGGAGATAATAACTAAAGCCAAGATGATAAAAATGGAGGCACTGAAATAGGAAAGACTTTCAGAAAAAAGCTGAGGCCTTTTTAGTGCCTACTACTGGCAGTGTAAGACTTGCAGTAATGTGAACTGGGCCAAAAGATCAGAATGTAACATGTGTAATATTCCAAAGTATGCTAAACTATAAGAAGGAACAGGCTATGGAGGTGGTTTTAATGAAAGAGAAAATATTTAATATATAGAAAGAAGAATCTGACAATGAATGTGTTGAGTTTGGAGATAAGAAGAAAAAAAGAGAGAAAAGGCAGTTGGTCCTCCATCTATAGAGAAGAAGTTGAAGACAAAGCATCAGAAGGAGAATAAGAGGATGAGGATGAAGATCTTCCTAAATATAAATTAGATGAAGATGAGTATGAAGATGATGCTGATCTCTCAAAGTATAATCTTGATGCCAGTGAAGAAGAAGATAGCAGTAATAAAAAGAATTCTAGTAAATTAAGCCACTCAAAGCCTCAATCTTCACATCACATTCTTCATCACACTCATCATCTCTCTGAAGTTCAAGGTCTAGGTCCAGGTTTCATTGAAGAAGTTCTTCTGATTCACAGTCAAGATCTTGTTCCAGTTACAGAGAATGTTTGAGATTCTCTGTTTGAGACTTTGTGGGTCAAAATCAAGATCCAGCTCCAGGTCCCACAGTGGCTCATCTTCCCCATGAAGAAGATCTTCAAGTTCATCATCTTCTCCTGAGAAGAACAGAAAGAGAAATCATTCCAGATCTTCTTCATCTAGTGATCACAGAAAAGACAAACAAGGCACCATCATCTTCTGAGTCATCCCATTCTGGTTCCCATTTAAGTTCAAAAAAGAAATAATTGTATTAAAATTTATATCTCTAAGTAAAATAAAAGAATCTCTAGAAACTATGCAAATACATGGAGACTAAAGAACATACTTCTGAATGAATAGCAGGTCACAGAAGAAATCAAAGGAAAATCAAAAAAATTCTGGAAACATGAAGATGACAATACAACATATCAAAACTTATGGGGAGGAGGGTGTGGCGCTGTGGTGTAGTAAGCTAAGCTTCTATCTACAGCACCAGCATCCCATATAGACACTGGTTTGTATCCTGGCTGCCCCTCTTCTGATCCAGCTCACTGCTAATGTGCCTGGGAGAGCAGTAGAGGATGTCCTGAGTGCTTGGGCTCCTGCACCCATGTGGGAGTACCAGAAGAGAGGCTCCTGGCTTTAGATCAGCCCATCTCCAGCCATTGCAGTCATTTGGGGTATAAACTAGTGGATAGGAGACCTTTCTCTCTCTCTCTCTCTCTCTCTCTCTCTCTCTCTCTCTCTCTCTCTCTCTTTCTCTCTCAATATAACTCTCAAATTAATGAATAAAATCAATTACAAAAACTTATGGGATACAGTAAAAGCAGTTTTAAGCAGGAAGTTTATAGCAATAGGTGACTACATCAAGAAAGGCATCAAATACTTGAGTTATCAGTGCATCTCAAGGACCTAGTAAAACAACAAACCAAACCCCAAATTAGCAGGAAATAAATAATTAAAATTAGAGAAGAAATAAAATTTAAACAAAAAATACAAAAGATTGATAAAATGAAAAGCTGTTTTTTCAAAAAATAAAATCAATACACCATTGGCCTAGCCCCCCCCCAAAAAACCCTAAATCAATAAAATCAGAAATGAAAAAGGAGATATAGCAAATGATACCACAGAAATAGAAACAATCATCAAGAATTACTAGACAGCCATATGGCAACAAATTGGAAAATCTAGAAGAAATGGCTAGATTCCTGGATATACAGTCTACCAAAATGGAGACACGGTGACATTAAAAACTAAATAGACCAATAACCAAGATGGAGATTGAATCAGTAATGAAGACCCTCCCAACGAAGAAAAGCCCAGGACCAGATGGCTTCACTACTGAATTCTATCAGACTTTTGAAGTGGAATTAATTCCAATTCTTCTCGAACTGTTCAAAACAATTGAAAGGGAAGGAATCCTCCCAACTCCTTCCAGTATCATCTTAATTCCAAAACCAGAAAAAGATACACCAAAGAGAGAGAACAATAGACCAGTGTCACTGTTGAACATAGATGCAAAAATCCTAAACAAAATACTGGCCAATCAAATCCAACAGTATATCAAAAAGGTCATTCACCTGGACCAAGTGGGATTTATCCCTGGTATGCAGAGGTGGTTCTTCATATGCAAATCAATAAATGTGATATATCACATTAACAAATTGAAAAATTAAAACCATATGATTATCTCAATAGATGCAGAGAGAGCACTAAGTAAAATATAATATTTTCTCATGATAAAAACCTTAAGCAAATTAGGTATAGGAAGAACATTTCTCAACACAATCAAGACAATATTCAACAAACCCACAGCCAGCGTCATATTGAATGGGGGAAAGCTGAAAGTGTTTCCACTAATATCTGGAACTGAACAAGAATGCCCATTTTCACCATTGCTATTCAATATAGTCCTGGAAGTTTTAGCCAGAGCCATTAGGCAAGAAAAATAGAGAGATACAAATTGGAAAGGAAGAACATAAATTATCACTGTTTGCAAATGAAATGATTCTATATAGAGAGGAACTAAAAGACTCCACTAAGAGACTATTGGAACTATTGGAACAAGAGAGTTTGGTAAAGTTGCCGGATATAAAATCAGCACACAAAAATCAATAGTCTTTGTACACAGGGACAATGCCATGGCTCAGAAAGAACTTGTAAGATCATTCACAGTAGCTATAAAATATTTAAATACCTTGGGATAAATTTAACCAAGACTGTCAGAGATCGCTACAACTGGATCTCTCATGCCGCAGTATGAAACTCAACCCCTATCTTAAACCTTACACAAAAATCCACTCAACATGGATCAAATACCTAAATCTATGACCCAATACCATCAAATTACTAGAGAACATTGGGGAAACTCTGCGTTGGCATAAGCAAAGACTTCTTGGAAGAGACCCAAAAAACACTGAGAATCAAAGCCAAAATTGACAAATGGTATTAAAAAGCTGAAAAGCTTCTGCACTGCAAAGGGAACACTCAGCAAAGTGAAGAGACAACTGACAGAATGGGAGAAAATGTTTGCAAACTATGCAACTGATAAAGATTAATATCCAAACTCTATAAAGAGCTCAAGAAACTCAACAACAAGAAAACAATCCAGTTAAGAATTGGGCAAAGGACTTGAACAGCCATCTTTCAAAAGGGGAAATTCAAATGGCAACAGACACTTGAAAAAAAAATGATCAGGATCACTAGCCACCAGGGAAATCCAAATCAAAACCACATTGAGGTTTCACCTCACCTCTTAGAATGGCTCTCATACAGAAATCTAAAAACAATAAATGCTGATGAAGATGCGGGGGAAAAAGGTACCTTAATCCATCATTGGTAGGAACGCAGACTAGTCCAGCCATTGTGAAAGACAGTATGGAGATTCCTCAGAAATCTGAAAATAGATCTACCATATGACCCAGCCATCCCACTCCTGGGAATGTACCCAAATGAAATTATATCAGCCTGTTAGAGAGTTTTCTGTACCCCCACATTTATTGCAGTTCAATTATCAGTAGCTAAGATAAGGAATCAATCCAGATGCCCATCAACCAATGACTGGATAAAGAAAATGTGTATATATACACTATGGATGGATCACTTCTTGGCCTTTTGGCTAAGATCAAGTGTAGTATATATACACTATGGAACACTACTCAATGGTTAAAAAAAGAATGAAGTCCTGTATTTTGCAGCAAAATGAATGCAACTGGAAACCATACTTAGTGAAATAAGCCAGTCCCAAAAGAGAGAAATCTCATGTTTCCCCTGATCTTTGGTAACTAATAGAGTATAAAAAATAAATAAAAATATAATGTGTATGAACAAAATTGACTTTTTGAGATTTTAGCACTGTTCATTATTATTGTCTCTACTGTTGAGGAACAGTGGTTTTTTTTTTTCTTTTTTTTAAACTTTCATTTACTAAATATAAATTTCCAAAGTACAGTTTATGGATTACAATGGCTTCCCCCCCCCACAACTTCCCTCCCACCCGCACCCTCCCATCTCCTGCTTCCTCGCCCATTCCATTCACATCAAGATTCATTTTCAATTCTCTTTATATACAGAAGATCAATTTAGTGTATATTAAGTAAAGTTTTCATCAGTTTGCACCCACACAGAACATAAAGTGAAAAATACTGTTTTAGTACTAGTTATAGCATTAATTCACATTGAACAACACATTAATGACAGAGATCCTACATGAGGAGTAAGTACACAGTGACTCTTGTTGTTGACTTAACAAATTGACACTCTTTGTTTATGGCATCAGTAATCTCCCTAGGCTCTAGTCATGAGTTGCCAAGGCTATGGAAGCCTTTTGAGTTCGCTGACTTCGATCTTATTTAGACAAGGTCATAGTCAAAGTGGAAGTTCTCTCCTCCCTTCAGAGTAAGGTACCTCCTTCTTTGATAGCCTGTTCTTTCTACTGGGATCTCACTCACAGAGATCTTTCATTTAAGTTTGTTTGTTTGTTTGTTTGTTTTGGCCAGAGTGTCTTGGCTTTCCATGCCTAAAATACACTTATGGGCTCTTCAGCCAGATCCGAATGCCTTAAGGGCTGATTCTGAGGCCAGAGTGCTGTTTAGGACATCTGCCATCCTATGAGTCTGCTGTGTATCCCACTTCCCATGTTGAATCATTCTCTCCCTTTTTTATTCTATCAGTTAGTATTAACAGACACTAGTCTTGTTTGTGTGATCCCTTTGACTCTTAGACCTATCAGTATGATCAATTGTGAACTGAAATTGATCACTTGGTCTAGTAAGATGGCATTGGTACATGTAACCTTGATGGGATTGTATTGGAATCCCCTGGCACATGTCTAACTCCACCATTTGGGGCAAGTCAGCTTGAGCATGTCCCAAATTGTCATCTCTTCCCTCTCTTATTCCCACTCTTATATTTAACAGGGATCACTTTTCAGTTAAATTTAAACACCTAAGAATAAATGTGTGTTAATTACAGAGTTCAACCAATAGTATTAACTAGAACACAAAAAAAATCCTAAGAGGGATGAACTGTTGTTCATCAACAGTCAGGACAAGGGCTGATCAAGTCACTGTTTCTCATAGTGTCCATTTCACTTCAACAGGTTTCCCTTTGGTGCTCGGTTAGTTGTCACTGATCAGGGAGAACATATGATATTTGTCCCTTTGGGACCGGCTTAATTCACTCAGCATAATGTGTTCCAGATTCCTCCATTTTGTTGCAAATGACTGGGTTTCAGTGTTTTTGACTGTTGTATAGTATTCTATAGAGTACATATCCCATAATTTCTTTATCCACTCTACTGTTGATGGGCATTTGGGTTGATTCCAGATCTTAGCTATTATGAATTGAGCTGCAATAAATATTAAGGTGCAGACAGCTTTTTTGTTTGCCAAATTAATTTCCTCTGGGTAAATTCCAAGGAGTGGGATGGCTGAGTTGAATGGTTGGGTTATATTCAGGTTTCTGAGGAATCTCCAGACTGACTTTTTTTCTTTATACTGTTTGTTGAATTGTTTACTTATTGGTCATTTAAGCTTATTATTATAAAATAAACTAAAAGTATGTCATTGTAATAATTAAAAGAAAAAATAAAACAGGAGGAGGGTCGGTGGGAGCATGGGCTAGAGGGGGGGTTGGGCGGAAAGTATCACTATGCACCTAAATCTGTATGTATGTATAAAATACATGAAATTGTTCACCTTATTGAAATAAACCTTAAATTTTTTAAGAAGTTTATATCACAAAAGATATTTAATAAATTCGAGGTCAGACACATGAGGCAATGTTTGATGATTTCAGTTATTAATGTTAAATCTGACGAATTCATTAGTTTTTTAATTGTAATTAAGAGAAATAGCATCCAAAAAATCTTGTAACCCATGTTATCTTTACTATGTTGATGCCATTATGAACAATTTTCCTAAACAATAAAATCTTATGCTGCATATCATCTGGGTTACATCAAGCACACTCTGAGGTCCTTGAAATACCTTGGCATAGTATTTTACTCTGAATGTCTGCAAACAAAAGCACACTCAGGTGAAACTTATGTTTTGTATAGTAATCCTCCCTTTGTTCATGTAACTATTTCAGCCAAATCAAATGTGAGTTAGGACTGTTGCTCTCTCTGATTCCAGCCATATCAGCTGTGTGAATACCAGGGCATCCAGCTGACTGAACTGATTCACCAAGACCATCTTTTCTTGATCTTAACTTTTTTTTTCTTTTTTCCTTTTCTTTCATTTAGATAAGAAAAGAGGTTTTTGAACTTCTGGAAATGGGAGTACTCAGTCTATGCAAGTCAGAATCTTTGAAGTTGGGCCTTTTCTAAGTCTGGATCCTAATGAAGATTACAGTTTTCACCATGGAATTGCATCTTACTGAATGACTCCAGCCCATGGCAAGCATTCAGTAACCAGATACATCACTGGGAATGTTTGGTGGGGATTCTTTGACAGAAACAAATCTGTCATTTCACCAACCCCTGTGTATAATAAAGAGTCACTGGTTTGTCTGTGATCTTTTTTGAACAGGCTGTTTTTCTCTTACCAGCTGGCCTGTGAGGTGACTATGCTAACAGTATAACTATGTGTGTCTTATTTATTTACTTCTTCTTGTTATTTTGAAAAAATTTCAGACTTACAGAAAAGTTGCAAAAAAATAGTATAAATTCCTATGTTCTCTTCCCCCAGCTTCCCCAATGTTAGCATCTTGTGTAGCCATAGTGCAATTATCCAAACAAAGAAATCACTATTGGTACAGTACAGTAAACTAAACTAAAGTTTTTCCATTGATGTTCCACATTGTTATTAGTTGTTCTGTCTCTTTGGTTTCCTCAGAATGGTGACATTTTCTTGGTCTTTCTTTGTCTTTCATGACCTTCACTCTTTTGATAAATATGCTCAAGAATTTCTTCAACTTGCGCCATGTATTGTTTTCCCATGATTTGATTGAAGGTACCCATTTTTGGCCCAAATACCATATAAGTGACATGTCCTTCTCAATGCATTCTGTCAGGGGACACATAAGGTTACTCGGTCTCCTTACCATTGGTGCTGTCACATGGTAAGTGTGTTGTCTGCCAACTTTCTTATAAGAGAGTTACTATTTTTCCTTTTATAACTCAGATTTATTTTGGAGATATTTTGAGGCTATAAAAAAATCTATTTTTCCTTAAACTTCTGCCTGCTAATATGAGCAACCACTGATAGTTTTTTGCCTGCAACAGTTGTTACTGTGGCAATTTTATATTTCTGTCTCCATCAACATTTGTTAGTTGGAATTCCTCTGTAAGATAAAGAGCTGTTCCTTTACCCTGTTTACTTATTTGCTCAGTTATTTATGTACATGAATAAGAATGTTTATTTTCTTCAATTGGTTATTATGCAACACTGTTGATTTTTGTTTTGTTGCTCAAATTCACATACTCAGATAAGTCATGTTGTTTGATTGCCCTCTCTGTGCCAAGCACGGTTTACTGCTTTCCCTTACATGTAGTAATGTTTAGTCACTGAAGTAGTACTGGAGAAAAGTGATATTATTCACCGTTTATCAACTATGAAACAATCTAAGAGACACACTAGTTTAAGCAGAAAAACTACAAATCAAACCCAAGTCTTACGTTCACTTCAGGACACCATATTGTTCACTGGAGACTCAGATGCCATTGCTGATATATAAAGCCCCACCTTCTGATTTTGTGAAATTTTAACTGAACTTCATTGGCTATAAAATCCAAATCCAGCAAATCACACATCCATGCACATCAGTGACTTGTCACTTATGCACTGTCACAAGTTGAAAGCCACAAACAGGTACTTACAGAGGAAAGAAGACTAGATTCCATTCTCTAGAATCCTGGCTGGAGCACAAAAAGTTAAAGGAAAAAAGCCATTTCAGAATAAAAATTCATTAAGGCTATAGCTAAATTTAACCATTTAACCCTATTATTTTCATCTCTTTAACCCTAATAAGTGAGGTGATCTTGGCCAATGGAAAGAATATGACAGGGGCCAGTACTGTGGTGTAATGAGCTAAGCCTCCGCCTATGGTGCCAGCATCCCGTATGGGCACTGGTTCATACCCCAGCTGCTCCTCTTCCAATTTAGCTCTCTGCTATGGCTTGGAAAGCAGAATATGGCCCAAGTGCTTGGGTCCCTGCACCCACATGGGAGACCTGGAAGAAACTTCTGGCTCCTGGCTCCTGGCTCCTGGCTTCAGATCAGCCTAGCTCCAGCCATTGTAGCCACTTGGGAAGTGAACCAACAGATGGGAGACCTGTCTGTCTCCCTCTGTCTTGTAACTACCTCTCAAATAAATAATAAAAATATTTTTAAAAAAGAAAAGGCATTTAACTTCCTGTCAAGTGACATGTTTTAAATTAATCTGGAAAAGGCTATCTAGCATAATTATGAGGACAGATTCGCAATAATTCTGTGCTGTCAGAATTCAACCAGGGCCAATGTTGTGGCACAGTGGGTTAAGCTGCCACCTGTGACACTGGTATCCCATATGAGCACTGGTTTGAGTCCTGGCTGCTCTACTTATAATCCAGCTCCCTGCTAATATTCCTGGGAAAGCAGAAGAAGATGGGCAAGTACTTGGAGCCCTGTTGCCCACATGGGAGACACAGATGGATTTCCAGGCACCTAGATTCAGCCTGGCACAGTACCAGCTGACACCATCACATGGGGAGTAAAGCAGTAAATGGAAGATCGCTCTCATTCAGTCTCTCTTATCTCTCACTCTTTCTCTGAAACTTACACTTTTCAAATAAATAAAGAAATCTTAAACAAGCAAATTCAAACCAACCCCATCATGCTGCTATTGACTTGCCAAAACCAAGAAATGAGACAATCAAGACCAGTACATGTATATGTAAGTATGTGTATGAATCACATATAACCACTGCTGGAGCATATACTATTTATTTTTCTTTTCTTTTTTATCTAAGGTATACAAACTTCATACATTTCATATATACAAATTTAGGAACATGGTGAATTTTCCTACCCTACCCTCCCTACCACCCATACTCCCACCCTTCTCCTTCCTCCCTATCCTATTCATACTCTTATTTTTATAAAGA
Source organism: Lepus europaeus (assembly GCF_033115175.1). NCBI lineage: Eukaryota > Metazoa > Chordata > Mammalia > Lagomorpha > Leporidae > Lepus > Lepus europaeus. The sequence continues at coordinate 54,661,786 of NC_084828.1, forward strand.
TTTTCAGCTAATTTTATACTCATAAGATTAGCCCTACACTAAGTAAAGAGTTCAACAAATAGTATGAAGAAAAAAACAAATCACTGTTTCTCAACAGTTGAGACAAGGGCTGTTCAAAATCATCACATCTCAAAGTGTCAGTGTTACTCCTATAGATTACCTTTTAGATACTTTATTAGTTGCCACTCATAAAAGAGAATATATGGTATTTGACTTTTTGGGATAGGCTTATTTCACTAAGTATAATGGATTCCAGTTGCACCCATTTTGCTGCATTTTTTTAACCACTGTATAGTATTCCATAGTGTATATATACCACAATTTCTCTATCCAGTCTTCAGTTGGACATCTGGGTTGATTCCATATTCTAAGTATTGCAAATTGAGATGCAATGAACATGGGGTTACAGATCACTCTTTCATATGCTGATCTCTTTTTCTTTGGGTAAATTCCCTGGAGTGGGATAGCCGGGTCATGTGGTAGGTCTATACTCAGATTTCTGAGGTTTCTGCACCAGTTTACATTTCTACCAACAGTGGATTAGGATACCTTTCTCCCTACATCCTTGCCAGTATTTGTTGTTTGTTGATTTCTGTATGAGAGCCATTCTAACTGGGGTGAGGTGAAACCTCATGTGGTTTTGATTTGCATTTACCTGGTGGCTAGTGATCCTGAGCATTTTTTCAAGTATTTGTTGGCCATTTCAGTTTCTTCTCCTGAAAAATGGCTATTTAAGTCCTTTGCCCATTTTTTAAATATTCATTTATTTATTTGAAAGGCAGAGGTACAGAGGCAGAGAAAGAGAGAGGTCTTCCAGCTCACTGGTTCACTCCCCAAATGGCAGTAATGGCTGGTACTGCACCTGTACAAAGCGAGGAGCCAGGAGATTCTTCCATGTCTCCCATAGGGGTGCAGGGGCCCAAGAAGTTGGGCCATCTTCTGCTCTCCCAGGTCATAGCAAAGAGCTGGATCAGGAGTGGAGCAGCCGGGACTCAAACCAGTACCCATATGGGATGCCAGCACTGCATGAGGTGGCTTTACCCGCTACACCACATTGCTCACCCCACTTTCCCATTTCTTAACTATTTTGTTGTTGAGTTTCTTGAGTTCTTTATAGAGTCTGGATATTAATCTGTATCAGTTGTGTAATTTGCAAATAATTTCTCCCATTCTGTCAGTTGTCTCTTCACTTTGCTGTGTGTTCCCTTTGCAGTGCAGAAGCTTTTCAGCTTGTTAATACCATTTGTCAATTTTGGCTTTAATTCTCAGTGTTTTTTGGGTCTTTTCCAAGAGGTCTTTGCCTATGCCAATGCAGAGTTTCCCCAATGTTCTCTAGTAATTTGATGGTATTGGGTCATAGATTTAGGTATTTGATCCATGTTGAGTGGATTTTTGTGTAAGGTTTAAGATAGGGGTTGAGTTTCATACTGCGGCATGAGAGATCCAGTTTTCCCAGCACCATTTGCTGAAGAGAATGTCCTTGCTCCAGGGATTGATTTTAGCTCCTTTGTCAAAGATAAATTGGCTGCAGATGCATGGATTGATTTCTGGAGTTTCTATTCTGTGGGTCTACACATCTGTTTTTGTGCCAGTACCAGACTTTTTTGATTATAACTGTCCTGTAGTATGTCTTGAAATCTGGTATTGTAATGCCTCCAGCTTTATTTTTGTTAAGATTGCTTTAGTTATTTGGGGTCCCTTGTGTTTCCATTTGGAATTTTGCAGTTTTTTCTAGATCAGAGAAGAATGTCCTTGCTAATTTAATTAGGATTGCATTGAATCTGTAAATTGCTTTGGTAGCATGGACATTTTGATGATATTGATTCTTCCAATCCATGAGCATGAAGATTTTTCCATTTTTTGGAGTGTGTCTTCTATTTCTTTCTTTAATGTTTTATAATTTTCATTGTAGAGATCTCTGACAGCATTGGTTAAATTTATTCCAAGGTATTTAAATTTTTTTGTAGTAATTGTGAATGAGATTGATCTTAGAAGTTCTTTCTCAGCCATGCTGAACCTACACTGTTATATAGTGTATTTATACCCAGTACTTAATAGGAAAAATACATTGAAATATGAGACAATCCCAAATAAACAAAATGTGCCTAATAAAACTATCTATACAGTGGTTAACAAAAAATGAAGGCAAGAATTTTTAAAATTTCTAATGATACCACAGCACAGCAGCTGCTAACAAATTGTTTTGATTGCACTTGAAAAGCGATTCTCCAATGGGTGATTTTGCCCACCCCCCCCCCCCCCGGGGAACACTTCCGATCTCTGGAGATATGTTTGTCACAACTAAGGAGGGTAAGGAGGCTACTACTGGCATCAACTTGGTGGATTGTGACAGTATTAAGTGAGTATAAGCCAGGGAAGTGGTTAAAAATTCCAAGACACCACAACAAAGCAGTTTCTGCCCCAAAATGTTAATAGTGCCAAGGCTGAGAAATCCTGCTCTACAGATATTGAGAAGCAAAGCACATGATGTAAATTTGTTAGAAAGGAGAAATAGGTGAATATAAAAGTGCCTATAAAATGTATACCTGGATATCTCAAGAATGTTACCCTAGAAATGTCTGCATTTACTATTTTGGATGGCTAATTTTAATGTGGCAACTTCACAGGCCACATTTTTGAGGATGTTTTTGGATGAAGTTAACATAAATGGGAGGACTTGAGTAAAATAGATCACCCTCCACAATTTGAGTGGTCCTCATGTTTTCAGTTGAAGGCCTGAATAGAATCAAAGGCTGCCCTTCCCCCGAGTGAGAGAATTCTCCTGCCTGGATAGGCTCCTAACTGACACATCAGTACGTCCTGGTTCTGCCCAGCCTCTTGGCCTTCAGACTTGCACTGGGACATCAGGTCTGCAGATTTGATTCTTGTCAGCCTCCATAACTCTGTGAGCCCATTCCTTATAATATTTCTATGTAAAAATTTACATACCTAAAAATCACAATTAGTTCTGTTTCTGTAGAGGACACATAAAGCTCCTTTTAGTTTGAAATTTGGGTTAGTTTGATTTTATTCTTTTTTTAAAAGCCTAGGAAATATTGGTGTTACTGGTTTGTTATTGAAATGACCCTTTTGTAAGGCAATATCAATGTAGTAGTATTATCCCAACCAGTGTTAGAACAAGTTTTTCATATTGTAGGCCAACCCTGTAAATACAATCTACTCCAATAGCCTGGTACTGCCTTTTAAAACCAAGTTCTCAACTATGTTTATTTAGTAAAACAAATGGTTTTCTCAGAAACTATGTTGCCATCTTCTCATAGAAGGCTGTCTGATAGCAGTAGCTGCACTAGTCACCACCTCCATGTCAGGTTCTAAGGGCAGGCTGAGCATTCCCATTGGTATTTTTCTCCCCTGCCCCATGAAGCCTTTTATTTAATGAGTACAAATTTCATAAGTACAGCTTTAGGAATATAGTGATTCTTACCACCATACCTGCCCTCCCATCCTCACTCCCACTCCTTTTCCTCCTCCCTCTGCAATTCCCAGTCCCATTCTCCATTAAGATTCATTTTCAGTTAACTTTATACACAGAAGACCAACTCTATTTTAAGTAAAGATTTCAACAATTTGCACACACACACAAAACTGTTTGAAAACATGTTTTACAATTATAATACAACTCATTGAGGACAGAAGTCCTGCATGGGAAGTAAGTGCACAGTGACTCCTATTGTTAATTTAACAATTTCCACTCATATGTATGATGTCAGTGATCACCCAAGGCTCTTGATATGACCTGCCAAGGCTATGGAATCCTTCTTAATTCACAATCTCTGTCAGTATTTAGACAAGGCTATAAGATAATGTGGATATTCTCTCCTCCCTTCAAAGAAAGGTACATCTTTCTTTGATGGCCACTTCTTTCCACTGGGATCTCTCACAGAGATCCTTCATCTAGGACATTTTTTTGACACAGTGTCTTGGCTTTTTATGCCTGAAATGCTCTCATGGGTTTTCAGCCAGACCAGAATGCCTTAAAGGCTGATTCTGAGGTTGTAGTGCTATTTAAAGTTAGTCATTCTATGAGTCTGCTGTATGGACTCCTTCCAATGTTGGAACATCCTCTCCTTTTTTAAATCTATTATTATTACTATACACTTGATCTTATTTATATGATCCCTTTAATACTTAATCCTATCTATATGATCACTTTAACATTTTTAAAAGATTTATTTATTTGTTTGAAAGAGTTACACAGAGAGAGAAGGAGAGTCAGAGAGAGAGAGACAGATGTGTCTTCCATCCACTGGTTCACTCCTCAGCTGGCTGCAACAGCCAGAGTTGTGCTGATCTGACGCCAGGAGCCAGGAGCTTCTTCTGGGTCTCCCACGTGGGTGCAGGGCCCCAAGGGCTTGGGCCATATTCTACTGCTTCCCCAGGCCATAGCAGAGAGCTGGGTTGGAAGAGGAGCAGCCAGGTCTCGAAACGGTGCCCATATGGGATGCCAGCCCTTCAGGCCATGGTGTTAACCCACTGCACCTCAGTGCTAGCCCCTGGATTTCATTTCTTTTTTACCACTCTGTAGTATTCCATAAAATACATATCCCATAATTGCTTTATCCAGTCTTCAGTTGATGGGCATTTAGGTTGATTCCATGTCTTAGCTATTGTGAATTGAGCTGCAATAAACATGGGAGTGCAAATAACTTTTATTTGCTGATTTCATTTTTCTTGGGTAAATTCCCAGGAGTGGGATGGCTGGGTCATATGGTTGGTCTATATTCAGATTTCTGAGGTATCTCCAAACTGTCTTCCATAATGGTTTTATCAGTTTACATTCCCACCAACAGTGGGTTAGTGTCCCTTTTTCCCCACATCCTTGCCAGCATCTGTTGTTGGTAGATTTCTGTATGTGAGCTATTCTAACTGGGGTGAGGTGAAACCTCATTGTGCTTTTGATTTGCATTTTGCTGATGGCTGATGATCCTGAACGTATTCACTGGGTTGTTTGTTTTGTTGTTGTGGAGATTCTTGATCTCTTTATATATGCTAGTTATTAATCCTTTAGCAGTTGTATAGTTTGCAAATAATTTCTCCTATTCTGTCAGCTCGTCACTTTCCTGTTTCTTTTGCAGTACAGAAAATTCTCAATTTTATGAAATCCCATTTGTTAATTTTGGCTTTGATTGTCTGTGTTTCTTAGGTATTTTCCAAGAACTTTTTGCCTGTGCCAATATCTTGCAGGGTTTCCTCAATGTTTTCTAATGATTTGATGCCATCAGGTCATAGATTTAGGCTTTAATCCATTTTGAATGGATTTTTGTGTAAGGTTTGAGGTAAGGGTCCTGCTTCATACTTCTGCATGTGGAGATCCAGTTTTCCCAGCACCATTTGTTAAAGAGACTGTCCTTACTCCAGGAATTGGTTTTAGTTAGTTGGTCGAATATAAGTTGGTTATAGATGTTTAGGTTAACTTCTGAAATTTCTATTCTGTTCCATGCTCTATCTAGCTGTTTTTGTACCAGTACCAGGCTACTTTGATTAAAACTGCCTTGTCAGCTCTCTGCTATGGCCCGGGAAGGCAATGGAGGATGGCCCAAGTGCTTGGGCCCTGCACCCGCATGGGAGACCAGGAGAAGCACCTGGCTCCTGGCTTCACATCAGCGTGATGTGCTGGCCACAGTGGCCATTGGAGGGTGAACCAACGGCAAAAAGGAAGACCTTTCTCTCTATCTCTATCCACTCTGCCTGTCCAAAAAAAAAAAAAAAAAACTGCCTTGTAATCTGTCCTGAAATTTGGACTTGTGATGCCTCTGGCTTTGTTTTTGTTGTGTAAGATTGCTTTAGCTATTTGGGGTCTCCAGTGTTTCCATATGAATTTCAGAATTATTTTTTTCTAGATCTGAGAAGAATGTTTTTGGTATTTTGATTGGTATTGCATTGAATCTGTAAATTGCTTTCAGAAGAATGGACAGTTTGGTGATATTGATTTTTCCAATCCAGGATCATGGAAGATTTTTCCATTTTTTGTATCTTCTATTTTTTCTTTGATGTTTTGTACTTCTCTTCATAGAGATCTTTGGCAATCTTGATTAAATGTATTCCAAGGTATTTGAAGTTTTTTTGTAGCTATTGTGAATGAATTTGATCTCCGAAGTTCTTTCTCAGTTGTATACATATACAAATATGTATATACTGCTTTACCAAACTCCTCTGTGAGTTCCAATAGTCTTTTTTTGCAGTCTTTTGGATCCCCATATGTAGAATCATGTCATCTGCAAATAGGGATAGTTTGAATTCCTCTTTCCCAATTTGTATCCCCTTGATTTCTTTTTCTTGCCTAATGTCTCTGGCTAAATTTCCAAGACTACATTGAATAGTAATGGTGGGAGTGGGCATTGTTGTCTGGTTCCAGATCTCAGTGGGAATGCTTCCAACTCTTTCTTTTTCAATAGGACACTGGCTGTGGGTTTGTCATAAGTTGACTTGATTGTGTTGAGGAATGTTCCTTCTAAACGCAATTTGCTTAGCATTTTCATCATGAAAGGGTGTTGTATTTTATCAAATGCTTTTTCTGCATCTATTGAGATAATCATATCAATTTTGTTCTTCAGATTGTTAATGTGATGTTTAATCTTGGTTGATTTTTGAATGCTGAACCATCACTGCATACCAGGGATAAATACTACTTGGTCTGGGTGAATGATCTTTCTGATGCTGTTGGACAAAATATTGACTAATATTTTGTTGATGATTTTTGCCACTATGTTCTTCAGGGAAATTGGTCTCTGTTGTGTCTTTTCCAGGTTTAGGAATTAAGGTGATGCTGGGTTCATAGAAAGAATTTGGGAGGATTCCCTCTCTTTCAATTTTTTTGAATAACTTGAGAAGAATTGGAGTTCGTTCTTTTTTAAATGTCTGGTAGAATTCAGCAGTGAAACTATTTGGTCCTGGGATTTTCTTTGTTGTGAGGGTCTTTATTACTGATTCAATTTCTGTCTCGGTTATGCATCTGTTTAGGTGTTCTATGTCTTCATGGCTCAATTTAGATAGGCTGTATGTGTCTAGGAATCTACCCATTTCTTCCAGGTTTCTCAGTTCGATTGGTATAAAGCTCTTTATAGTAATTTCTGGTGATTCTTTTTGTTTCTGTGGTGTCTGTTGTTACATTTCCTTTTTCATTTCTAATTTTGTTAATTTTGGGGTCTTCTCTATCCTTTTTTGGTTAGTTGTGCCAATGGTGTATCAATTTGGTTTATATTTTCAAAAAAACAGCTCTTTGTTTCACTTATCTTTTGCATTGCTTTTTTGGTTTCAATTTTGTTGATATCTTCTCTAATTTTCACTATTTCTTTTCTCCTACTAGTTTTGGGTTTGGTTTGCTGTTATTCTTCTAGATCCTTGAGATGCATTGGTAGCTCATTTATTTGGTACCTTTCCAATTCCTTGATGTAGGCACCAATTGCTATAAACTTTCCTCTTAGCATTGTGTTTGCTGTATCCCATAAGTTTTGATATGTTGTGTTGTCATCTTCATTTGTTTCCAGAAATTTTTTTTTGACAGGCAGAGTGGATAGTGAGAGAGAGAGAAAGACAGAGAGAGAGAGAGAGAGAGAGAGAGAGAGAGAGAAAGGTCTTCCTTTACCATTGGTTTACCCCCAAATGGCCGCTGCGGCCAGCGCATCGCGCTGATCTGAAGCCAGGAGCCAGGTGCTTCTCCTGGTCTCTCATGCGGGTGCAGGGCCCAAGCACTTGGGCCATCCTCCACTGCCTACCTGGGCCATAGCAGAGAGCTGGCCTGGAAGAGGGGCAACTGGGATAGAATCCGGCGCCGCAACAGGGACTAGAACCCGGTGTGCCGGCACCGCAAGGCGGAGGATTAGCCGGTTAAGCCACGGCACCGGCCCAGAAATTTTTTTATTTCTCTTTTGACTTATTCTATGACCCACTGTTCATTCAGGAGCATGTTGTTCAGTCTCCATGTGTTTGCATATGTTCTAGAGCTTCCTGAGTTGCTGACTTCCAGCTTCATTCCTTTGTGATCTAAAAAGATACATGGTATGATTTTGATTTTTTTTTAATTTGCTGAGACTTGCTTTGTGGCCTAGCATGTGGTCAATCCTAGAGAATGTTCCATGCACTGGTGAGAAGAATGTATATTCTGCAATTGTAGGATGAAAAATTCTGTAGATATCTGTTAAGTCCATTTAGCCTATAGTGCTGTTTCCTTGCTGATTTTCTGTCTGGTTGATCTGTCCATTGTTGAGAGTGGGGTATTGAAGTTCCCCATTACTATTGTATTTGAGTCTATGTCTCCCTTTAGAGCCTTTAACATTTCCTTTAAATGGCCAGGTGCCCTGTAATTAGGTCCATATATGTTTATAATAGTTACTCCCTCCTGTTGAATTGATCTCTTAGTCATTACATGGTGCACTTCTTTGTCTCTCTTTTTTTTTTTTTTTTTTTTTTTTTGACAGGTAGAGTGGACAGTGAGAGAGAGAGAGAGACAGAGAGAAAGGTCTTCCTTTGCCGTTGGTTCACCCTCTAATGGCCGCCGCGGTAGCGCGCTGCGGCCGGCGCACCGCGCTGTTCCGATGGCAGGAGCCAGGTGCTTATCCTGGTCTCCCATGGGGTGCAGAGCCCAAACACTTGGGCCATCCTCCACTGCACTCCCTGGCCACAGCAGAGAGCTGGCCTGGAAGAGGGGCAACCGGGACAGGATCGTTTAACAGTTAAAGTCTATTTTCTCTGATATTAGGAAAGCTACACCACCAGCTCCTTTTTGGTTTCTGTTGGCATGGAATACCTTTTTCCATCCTTTCACTTTCAGTCTGTGTGCATCTTTGTTAGTGAGATTTGTTTCTTGTAGGCAGCAAAATAAATGGGTTTTGTTTTTTAATGCATTCAGCCAGTCTGTGTCTTTTAGCTGGAGAACTGAGGCCATTTACATTCAACATGACTATTGATAAGTGATGACTTTACCCTGCCATTTTTCCAAAAATATTCCTATTTTTTACTTTGGATTTCCTTTGTACTTTTACTGGGAGATATCTTTCCTTTACCTTCTTCTGTAGAGATGACCATGTTTCTGTGTGTAGCACATCATTAAACATCATCTGTAGGGCTGGACAGGTGGTGACAAATTCTTTCAATTTCTGTTTGTCATTGAAGGTCTTTATTTCATCTTCATTCATAAATGAGAGCTTTGCAGGATATAGTATTCTAGGTTGATAGTCCTTTTCTCCTAAGACTTGGAATATATCTCGCCATTCTCTCCTAGCCTGTAGGGTTTCTGATGAGAAGGCCACTATAATCTAATTGGAGATCCTCTGAAAGTAATCTGGCATTTCTCTCATGCACATTTTAGAATCTTTTCTTTATGTTTTACTGTGGTGAGTTTGATTACAATGTGTCATGGTGAAGATTTTTCTGGTCATGTCTATTAGTTTCTATGTGTTTCCTGTACTTGGATGTCCCTTTCTTTCTCCAAAATGAAGCAAGTTTTCTGTTATTATTTCACCAAAAAAAGGCCTTCTGATCCTTTCTTTTTTTCCATACATTCAGGAATTCCTAGAACCCATATGTTGGGTCATTTGATAGTATCCTGTAGATTACCAACAGTGTTTTTTAGTTTTCTAATTTCTTCTTGTCTTCGGTCTGACTGTATAATTTCCTGTGCTTTGTCTTCCAAGTCAGATATTCTTTCTTCTGCTTCACCAATTCTGTTGTTAAGGCTTTCCACTGTATTTTTTGTTGTTGTTCAATTGAATTCTTTATTTCAAATAGTTCATATTGATTACTCATTAAGTTCTCAGTTTTGTGGGAGAAATTTTCTTTCATGTCATATATGGATTTCATTAGTTCGTGCATTGCTTCTGATTACTAAGTAATCCTATGATTAATTTTTTGAATTCCATTCCTGACATTTCTTCAATCTCATCATCTTCACAATCTAGTATTGAAGTTTTGTGTTCTTTTGGGAGTGTCATGTTGTCTTCCTTCTTCTTGTTTCTTGAATTGATGCATTTGTTATTCGGCATTTGTGTAGATATTCATTGGTTTCTTTCTTTTTTCACTGTGGTGGCTTTTATCTTTGGACTATGTCTGTGTGGGTTAGTGGAGTGTCTACTTTCAGGGAATACCTAAAGGCATGTGATGGGTGTGGCCAAGTAGCTCTGTTCAGTGCACCAAGGTGACACACCAATGTTTGATGTCATAAATCTCTCTCTCTCTCTTTTTTTAATCAGAGGGGATATTTGTTCTTGTCAGTTGGCGTAGACTCAGCTGAGCTCTTCTCCTCAAAAGAGACCTTTGCCTGGGTGCTAGCCACAGTGGGTATATTATTTGTCTGCTCTGCCACAAGAACCACACAAAAGATCTGTGCAGTCCTCAATGTAAGCTCAGATTCCTAGTAATGTCACTAACCAGGTAAATAGGGAACCCTGATCATGTGGAGCCTCCCACAGTTACTGCCCAAAGTCCTAGCCTGGTACTTTTCTTTTTCCAATTTTGTGAGTGGGAAACTTTGACCCTGAGTTGGAAACCTCATAGAGTAAGTATACACATTTATTTTGTGCTCTTTTAAACTGGGTATATTTGCCAAAGTAATTTCTGTCTTTGCTACAAAAATAGGCCAGCATGGTTTCTGCATAATGTTCAAAAAAAGACAAGATTAGAAATTCATGTGTGCTTAATTTCCAAAGTCCTAATTCTATATCCTAAATGTCAGTTTTTAAAGAAGTAATTATTGGGGCCGGCGCCGTGGCTCACTTGGTTAATCCTCCACCTGCGGCGCCGGCATCCCATATGGCCACCAGGTTCTAGTCCCAGTTGCTCCTCTTCCACTCCAGCTCTCTGCTGTGGCCCGGGAGGACAGTAGAAGATGGCCCAAGTGCTTGGGCCCCTGCACCCGCATGGGAGACCAGGAAGAAGCACCTGGCTCCTGGCTTCAGATCGGCGCCAGCTGTAACAGCCATTTGGGGAGTGAACCAATGGAAGGAAGACCTTTCTCTCTGTCTCTCTCTGTCTATAATTCTACCTGTCAAATAAAAATTTAAAAATAAGTAATTATTAGCAACCTAACAAAAAATGAGGCTGGTAGATTACTAACAAATGATAAAAACGCAACCAAACCAAATGCTATATTGCAGTGTTGAATATTTAACTATTCTCTTCCCTTTTCTTTCTCTTACCTCATTTGGGCTACTCCAAAGCATGCATTTGGGAAAGGTTAGGAGGAGATGTTTTTTTAACTGCTGTTTTCTACCATAAAAAAATTGGAACTGTTGAGGTTACACATCTGTGTTCTATAATTCCCTGTTTGCATCTCCCTTCCTAATTATCACAAATTGCAGTTATCTGTAATCTGAATCTGAAAGCATTTTTACAATTTAGTTAATTTTATGTTTGTGACAGTTACATTTGGAAAAAAAATGGACAGCCCTAACTTCTAGGTTTTTTTTTATTAATCTCCAAAGATTTAAGCAGTTTCCTAAAGATAAATCCATTTTCCCCTTTCTGGAAGGACTTGCCTTGAGTTAGTCACCAAATCCCAGAAATATCACATCCTCACTGCTTCCAAGTGTCACCGCATGTCGATTTTCACAGATCTTGCTGGGGACGCTCTCATTTATCTCTCTCTCACTTATTACAACAGGTTTTTTTGAGCATAAGTAAAACAACACCTAACAATGGCTTCTGGAAGAGAACTGTGTTCCTGTGAACATTAGGTCTGGTTACAGACTAATTCTAGGAATTAGAAAGACGAAACAACTTCAAAAGAAAGTTCTTCTAATTCTTCCTTTAACATATTATGATGTGGTATTACTATGAGTAGGAATGTTCTAAATATCCCCAAAGTATATCTGAGTTATCCACAGGACCAAAATGGAGAGGAGATCCCGACATCAATTGTTCAGACTGCCAGACATCACGGCAATGAAGCAGCAACAGTTGCCTGCCTACCAGCTACATTTCTCAGCTACCATGGTCTTCTCCATCTTTTTTGCCGCAGGAATATTCTGCCTTTTAATGGGCATCTTCCTCATATTGTCTGCAAGGAGTATCCAGAAAGTAGAGGTTTGTCCCATCTTACCTTGTTATTGTAGTTTCTAAAATGTTTCACCTATAGCACCACAAATGGGAATGGTCAGTCTGAGAACAGAGGCCGGCCCTCACCAGGGAACTACATAAGATGAATATCCCTCTTCAGGGGCTGATGATGACACAGCTTGTGTATGGTGGCATATTCATCCCTACTGCTTGAGGACAGTCACTCACACACTGGTCCACTTAGCTATATTTCTGTATAATAGCTTGGCAGGGTCAGAAGCATTTTATGCTGCCAAAGGGATGAGCCAGCATCATATAGACATAGGAAAGGAATGGCAAGGCTAAATGATTGCTAGAGAGCCATGCATCAGACTGACAAGCATGAGGAGCCAAAGATACACATCTTCAATTTTGTCCCCTGAATTTCAAGCATTGTGTATTTCACTTTGCAAATAATCTCCCTCCTGTTGAGATCTAGGAAAGCAAGATCCCATGTCTTTCTGGCATCATAAGGTACTTGGCAAAGCAAATCAAGTTCTACTCAGCAAGAAAAGCTGACACAAAGGGCACACCCCTCAGACACAACCCTTTTTGCCAACTTGATTAGCAAGTGTTTGGAGGGTGAAGAATCCCCAAAGGTGGCCTGGGGAGGGGACCATGTAACTTTCACTCTAAAAGCAACCATGGAGAGCCGACCTCTTTCCTACCCACGTGGTTGCTGGCAGAATTACAATATGAGGTCATGTCTGTAGATGTAACATTTCTGTGTGTCTGAAAGTGCCCAAGGTTTCTGTTAGGTGTGCAGCTCAGTAAGATGAGTAAGAGTTTAATCTTGCCCTCGTTAAGCTAATGATAGAACAGGTAAAAGAGTGTGCTGAGAGCAGAGAACTCCATGGCCCACCTCTACCTTGCACATTTCCCAGTATGGGATGGACATGCACTTATGGGAAGAATGGGAGACAACAAACAGTGCAGACTTCAGAGAGAAGATCATTTCAGGTCCTGCTTCTCCTTTCAACACACACTGCTGCTCTAGTTCCTTCTCCATTTCTGTTTTCTGCTCCCTCCCAGCTGCAAGCACTGTATTTCTCGGGGAATGAAGTACCCTTACTCACTTTCAGTCCTCCAGGGCAATAGGTAAGCTCTCTTGGGGCCCCAGTAAGTGGCAGAGGCAAAAGCAGGAGAAAATGAAGCTTGCCTTGCTGAAGCGGAGAGCTAAGTCATGGGCGTAGAAGATGAATGTACATTTCCACAAACAGCTCATCCTATTTGCTTTTCTACTTTCCTTTTCACTGATCCCTTTCTAGTCCTTCCTCCCATGCTTTCCCCCCTTGCAGTTACCCTCATCCATTGTGGAGTGCAGCCTTCACTGACAGACAGCCATTGCTGGTTGATGGACCTCATGCACTAGACGGTGACCTCACTCCATCACTGCTTATTTGCTAAGGCCACTCTGAAGGCAAACAACTGTTGATTGAATGCTTTTTATCTCCTGAAATCTAAGAGTATTCTCCAATTGACTTTTTTTCCACTAGCTTCAAATTGGATTGCTTCTAACATGTACTTTTATAAAGAAAACCAGAAACCACCCAGAGAGTACCATCTTCGTTTGCACATAGAAATGGTCTGCTGTACTGGGTAATGAAATAAAGCGCAGCCTCCAGGCCAGTGTGGTCAAATACCTAGTAGAAGAGTTCTGGGTTGACTTTTCCTCTTCTCCTGCAGCCCTAGGCACCACAACAATGTGTCTTCTTTGTAGTTCACTTTAAGCAAGACTGGTAATACAAAATGCTGTGATGAGCAGGCTCTGATCTCTGCTCTGTTTTATAGCTACAGGTTTACAAGACCCCTCACACAGCAAATTGGCATTATGTAGACAAGTAGATCAGGAATGTATTTTCATCATCAAAATTTTTAGTGTTAAGAAAGCACCATAGATCTCATATACTCAAAAATTTTTTATGATGAAAGATTTTTCTTAATTCTACATTGGTAGAACTCACAACAGGAAGCAATGACGTAGAATGTTCACTACTAGTTACTGCCCAGATTGATTAGCTGCTTTCTGAAATGATGCTGATGAGCAAGATGTGGGACCTGGGGGTGAAGTACTTAACTCAAGGTCAGCAATGGGCTGAACTAGAGCCCCTGCCCACTTCCTCAGTCGCAGATGAATGTGTTTCTCTCAATTAGGATACAATCCTCTTCTTCAGTGCTTTTTAGAAACTGTATTGGGGTTTCTGCAAAGAGCAAAGACATAAGTATTTGCTCAAACAATAGTTCAAGCCTGGCTATGTATTTAAAGAATTTTTTAGGGGCCAAAACTATGACAGAGCAGGCTAGGCTAGCACCTGCAGTGCCAGCATCCTATGTCAGGGCAGCAGTCCGAGCCTCAGCTTTCCCACTTCTGATCCAGCTCCTTACTGGTGTGCTGGAAAGTGTGCCTCCCGATTAGTGCACCACCCACATTCAAGACCAAGTGGAGTTTCACGTTTCCAGCTTTGGCCTAAACCAGCCCTGGTCACTGCAGCCATTTGGAAAGCCAGCCAGTAGATGGAAGATCTTGATCTCCCTCTCTCTACCTCCCTTTCAGTCTGTCACTCTTCCTTTCAAATAAATAAATATTTTTTAAAAGAATGCTTTAAGCAACCAGTAATAGCCTTTTCACTAATTTTTAATTTAGTGTTCAGACTTGATCTCTAGACTTCAAAACCTTCAGTAACTTCAACAATTCAAAATTTCTTCGGTCTTGTAAGTTTTATATACAAAGAAATGTAAATCTTACTATGCCTAGGAGTTGGAGCAAGCCCTCTCTTATTTTGGTGCTTATCTATACTCTGCACTCCTATAATCTTACTTGCTTCCTCCTTAGCACAGAGAGAGAAAAGCATACACAGCTCAGGCAGCACCCCATGACAGCCCCTGAGCCCCTGTGACAAGCATGCCCGTAGATAGGGGGTGCAGGCCCTGTGCCCCCCTCCCCGAGCGTCCCCTCCTTATCCTCTCCCAGCTGCATCTCACAGAACCCAAGGCCTCAGTGAGGGCACACTGGAGTCACCCACCTAGGACCCCACCCTTTCTTAAAGGAGTTCATTTTCCACAAAATTTCATTTTTAAAAGCACAAAGCAACAATATTTTGAACTCAGTATTTTTCAACATACATCAATAATCTTACACTTCAGAAATGCTTTTTTCCCCTTCTGTTTGGCCATTTTTTTAATAACTTCCTCGAGATGCCTTGTTGACGCATTCATTAGTATAAATATTTTCCAGCAACAAAATGGAAAATCAGTGAAGTGACTTCCACATAAAGCTGCTTAGACTCCGGCCGTGAGCCCAGTTCTCATGAATCATTTTCTAGTGACACCACTTGACGATCACTAGGGCTAGGCTCCATTGCAACAGGATACCTAAGGATTCAGCAGAAACCACACTCCCAGCCTATGGCAAAATGCTGCCTGTTCCCAAAGAAAGACTGTAAGAAAGCTCACTCCTCTCAAGTACCCCCACATTCTTGTGCTACACAGAGGGCTGCCCCTCATTCATGTCCCAGACTCCTTGTCCAAGACAAGTTGAAGACTTTGATGGAATCAGGCTTGAATTTTAACATATGTACTCATCTAACTTTTTAATAATTTTTCTTTACCCTGGTTGACAGATTAATTACACAAAAACATGTGGAAATTGTGCAAAACTGCGGGAAGATGCCTTTAATCACGGCAAAATATGCACCTGCTCTATTCCCTTTGTCCTTGCAAAGAGTATGCAGGTAAGTGAAATTCAAGCAACTCCAGCTGACTTTATGCTGACTGACTCCTATTCAACACTCAGCAGTAAGTTCATAATTTCCAGAAAATGCCTTATGAAACTGAAAATAAAGACAATAAAGCACCGTGGGGGTGACAGATCTTATAAATTGTTGAGTTTATTCTTTCCTTTTTTGTTTTTTGTTTTGTATTGTTCTCCTTTGTTTCTTTGCTTCTAAGTTTCAGGACTCTTTACCTACCCAAGTTTGTAACATAATTCTCATCATCAATCATTCTACTCCAAGAGGGCATTGTACAGAAATTATTCAAGTTAACCACTCATCTAACACTGAGAAAAATGAATAGGCTGAGAGGTTAAGTGACTTGGTGAAGGTCACACAGTAAGTTAGTGTCAGGGTCCTCAAACCTGACGGGACCCTCCTGCTCCCTTCCCTCACCCCAGGTCATTCTAAATATGCAACTGCCTAATCCCTAAGGAAATTCTTGCTCTAGTTGTCAGGCATTGTTAGAGATGCCAAAAAAAATAAAAAGTCCCTACCCTGGACTGATTAGTCTCATGTTTGTCCAGGTCCTCTGAGAAACCAGCGCCAAGACAGGATTAGACATGCAGGAGATTTATTGAGGGAACACCTGTGAGGAAGAATGAGGAGGGAGCAGGAGGAGCCTGGGAAAGCTGTCAGCCCACAAAACAGCTCTGACCCTTGGGGAAGAGAGAAGGAAGGAATGAGGGAGTGAGGGAGGAAAATGAAGAGGAATTTTCATGAATCTGGTTTGGAACTAGGTGAGGCAGAATTGTCAGTACATAGCTTAAGAGAAGGCCTGCCTGGACCTAGTTCATCCCATGCAGTGCCATCTATGAAGGGAACACTGAGAGAGTGGGTGAGGGTGCAGAGGAGACAGCAGGACCTTGAATGGCATTTGAAGAGTTAAAGGAAACACATTTTTCATTGGATGCAGTCTTGACTACCGGGTAAGATGGTGGAGGGCATGGAAAGGCTCCTTCAGATCTATTGCAGGGATGGCCCTGGCAGCTGTGCTCTGAAGTCATCATGTTTGCACCAAGACCATGCTTCCCATAGCCATGCCAGTAATAGCTGAATGCACCCAGGATACAGACATAGTCTCCTTCCTGGGAGAGGACACTCTCCTGATGGCTGTCTTTGGGGACTTCTTGTCAGTCTTGCTGAAACTTTTTTTTCTTAAAGATTTGTTTGTTTGAAAGGCAGAGTTACAGAGAGGCAGAGGCAGAGAGGGAGAGAGGTCTCTGGTACACTACCCAGATGGCCCCAACGGCTGGAACTGTGCCAATCTGAAGCCAGGAACCAGGAGCTTCTTCCAGGTCTCCCGCGTGGGTGCAGGGGCCCAAGGACTTGAGCCATTTTATACTGCTTTCCCAGCCATAGCAGAGAGCCGGATAAGAAGTGGAGCAGCCAGGACTTGAACCAGCACCCATATGGGATGCCAGCACTGCAGGCAGCAGCTTTACCCTCTATGCCACAGCGCTGGCCCCCAGTCTTGCTGAAACTTTAAAAATTCATTGCAGTCCCCTTTCTCCTCTCTTTCTAGTTCCTTCCTTGAACTACCTCCTTCCTCTTTTCTTTCCTTCCTCCCTTTCTTAATGAGGATTCACACAGCTTAAATTTTTGAAGAAAAAGTCTGAAAGATAAAACCTTAAAGGGCTCCAATTCCCATTTGTGTATCCTTCAAACTTCTAAAGGTAAATGAAGTGTTACCAGCTGCTAACCATTCCTTTTGGTTATTCCTTTCTCATAAAAACCCAACTAAACTCCTTAGGGCAGCCACAGGGCCTTTAGCCACGAGTTCCTACACATAACATGTACTGCAACCTAGGTAATGAATCCACTCTGTCTTAAACAAACGAATCCTGCACAAAGTGCCATTAAATTTACAGTGAATTGTGCCTCCAGGAATGATTTTAAAAAATGATGATGTTACAGGCCTTGTTAAGCTAAATCTTGGACAAAGAATTATTGTAAAGAGGCTATTAAAACACTCCAGTCCCTAAAGTGACAAATGTTCTCTGCTTGTTTATTTTTGTCATTTATGTGAATATATAACTGGTTAAATGGAATTATCTCCCAAACTTCCAAGAAAATGTATAGCACATTCCATTCTGTGGATTTCATATTCTCCATAGTCATGGGTCAATAAGAAAAGCTCCCTCTCTGGATGAGGAGATGTGATCAGTCATTCCCACTCCACCTGCCCTGTTCCCCTTCAAGCCAACACTCTTGATCAGATCACAGCCTGCCACACTCTCATGGTCAGCCTCTCTTCAGTATTCCAGGATATTTCTCCTACAAGTGACCAAGCTCTTCAGCCTTTCTTGTTTTCTGTAACTTGCCACACTTACGACTTTTCTTCCTAGCTCCCATTGTCCATTCTCATTAGGAAATGAGACTGAATCCTTTCCAAAATGCTGTTTTTGCAGTGGCTAAAAGAGTCAATGAACTCAGGGAACTGTAAAGGAATGCTTTTGTATTTCTAATACAGAATAAGGCACCTGACACCTCTGGACACTTAATAAGGTTCAGTCTTCATGTTTTTGAATGTAGGCCATCACTTGGGGGATATGAAGTATATTAATTATAAGCAGCTTCACCAAACATTTCTATATATACTGCTCATAAAATCTGTGGATACATTAGTTAAATCCTTATAGATATTTCCATATGTGCTGTTAGTAAAATTTGTATCAAGTCTGTCTAGAGAATTTCAAGGACTCTCGTTTGTCACCGTAAAGGTGGAACCACGACAGTAGCCTGGGACAGCTATTAAACAAAGCAATTTGTTGCTAAGATGAAAATCACCTTCTTTCTTTTGGATCAGTGAATTATTCCATCATTTTGTCCACAGACAATTGTTTACTATTTCTTGAGCAAGTATTATGTGCCAGGTACATGCTACATCCTAGAGATGAAGACAAAAGCATCTGGGGTCTGACTAATAGATGGTTCTGGTCTTATGCCTCCCACATGCCCAGGAGGTACATGCACCTAAGTATGCTCAAAGGCTCTGATTTTAAATTCTATTTCATAGATTTGCTTTGAAGTCACATGATTTTGGTGCCTACAATAACCTCTAGGCAAAGCATTTTACTTGGTATTGCTGGGGAATGACAATGTTTGTAAAATCAAATTTTATGTACTGAAACTGCAAACCTTGCTATAAAAATTTTTTAAGCCGGCGCCGCGGCTCACTAGGCTAATCCTCCGCCTTGCGGCGCCGGCACACCGGGTTCTAGTCCCGGTCGGGGCACCGATCCTGTCCCGGTAGCCCCTCTTCCAGGCCAGCTCTCTGCTGTGGCCAGGGAGTGCAGTGGAGGATGGCCCAAGTGCTTGGGCCCTGCACCCCATGGGAGACCAGGATAAGCACCTGGCTCCTGCCATCGGAACAGTGCAGTGCGCCGGCCACAGCGCACCTACCGCGGCGGCCATTGGAGGGTGAACCAACGGCAAAAAGGAAGACCTTCCTCTCTGTCTCTCTCTCACTGTCCACTCTGCCTGTAAAAAAAAAAAAAAAAAAAAAAATTTTAAAACAAAAACACAGTAGCCCTTACAAAAACATTAAAAATAGGTTAGTCATTTCAATAATTCTGTATAGACCAGGATTTCTAGTACTTTCCTGGGTTTCTATTTCACATTAAGAAATATTCATTTTGGGGCCGGCACTGTGGCATGGAAGGTTAAGCTTTTGCCTGCAGTGTCGGCATCCCATATGGGCACAAGTTCAAGTCCTGACTTCTCCACTTCCAATCCAGCTCCCTGCTAATGCACCTGGGAAAGCAGCAGAAGATGGCCCAAGCACTTAGTCCCAGGACCCGCATGGGATACCCGGAAGAAGCTCTTGGCTCCTGGCTTCAGCCTGGTCCAGCCCCTGCCATTGTGGCCATTTGGGGAGTAAACCAGCAGGTGGAAGATCTCTCTCTTCCTCTCTCTCTCTCTCTCTATCTCTCTCTATCTCTCTCCCTCTCTCTGCCTTGTGTTCTCTATAACTCTGACTTTCAAATAAATAATTTTTTTAAAAAAAGAAACATTCAGTTTCCATCAATTTCTTCTGTACTAGTTTCTAATATTAAAAAGTTTTATCCCTATTTGCTAATATTCCAGTTACTTTCTCTTACTTTCCTCTTACTTCTTGCTTTTCTCCTACACAGGGTAATGTTTTTATGTACTACAAGCTGTATGGCTTCTATCAGAACCTCTATCGATATATTTTATCCAGAAGTAATAGTCAACTGCTGAGTAAGGATCTGAAGGTAAGGCTTTATTTCATTTGCTATAATATTCTGTTTCTTATTTTTAAATGAGATAGAACTTTCAGTCAATTTGATTTTAGCTTTTAGTAAAAGAGAGATGGAAAATGTACTCAAAGATTTTACAAAACAGAAATGCTCATTTCACTCCTGCATATATGGAAGGAGGTAAGTGTTCAGGATAACTGCTATTGAGAAGGGATATTTGCCTTCTTAAGAGCACTTTCAATGTGAACCCTTTCCAACTCAATGGTTATCCTTTCCTGCACCATTTTGAGAGGCCTTGAGTGCCTGATTTCTGTCTGGTTCACTCTGTATCTACCATTGTCCTTCCTATAATTGGGGTTTTTGATCCAGCCTACTTTAATAAGGAAATTGGGCTATATTTGATTGCATAAAAGCCTTACCTTTCCAGACACAGGATTGCAAATTTTTACCCTTGATAAATGATATTCAGGGGCCAGCTCTGTGGAATACCAGGTAAAGCCACTGCCCGGGGTGCTGGCATCCCATATGGGCACCGGTTTGAGTCCTGGCTGCTCTACTTCTAGTCCAGCTCTCTGATAATGCGCCTAGGAAAGCAGTAGAAGATGATCCCAGTTCTTGGGCCTCTGCACCCACATGGAAGACCCAAAAGAAGCTCCTGGCTCCTGATCGGTCCAGCTCTGGCCATTGCAGCCATTTAGGGGAGTCAACCACTTGATAGAAGAACGGTTCTCTTCCTCTCTCTCCCTCTCTCTATCTCTCTCTCTCTCTCTCTCTCAAAGGAAAAAAAAAAGATATTCAGCATATAGCAAGAAAAGCTAGGAGGAAACCTTTTCTGTGTTAACATTCTTATATGAAACTGCTAACCAAAGTATTTTTAGCAACCATGCTCCCTCTTTTTGAAAATTTATTTGAGAAGCATAGAAACAGACAATTCAGAGAAAGAGCACCCATCTGCTGTTTCCTTCCCTAAGGCAGGAACTCCCAGATAGAAGCTGGGAGCCAAAACCTCAATCCAGCTCTCCTACATGGGTTGCAGGAACCCAATTATCTGAGCAATCACTGTGGCTTCCCAGGGTCTGTATTGATAAAAAGCTGCAGCCAGGAGCAGAAGCTTGGTATTGAACCCAGATATTGTGAATATGGGATGCAGTCATTTTAACCACATCTTAACTGCTGGGTTAACCACCTACCCCACAAACTTTTATTTATTTATTTATTTATTTATTTTTAATAAATGGCCGCTACAGCCGGCACTGCACCTATCCGAAGCCAGGAGCCAGGTGCTTCTTCCTGGTTTCCCATGCCGGTGCAGGGCCCAAGCACCTGGGCCATCCTCCACTGCCTTCCCGGGCCACAACAGAGAGCTGGACTGGAAGAGGAGCAACTGGGACAGAATCTGGTGCCCTGATTGGGACTAGAACCCAGGGTGCCGGTGCCACAGGCAGAGGATTAGCCTAGTAAGCCACGGCGCTGGCCCCCACAAACACTCTTTTAGAATTGTATTCTGGCACTTGCCAGGATAGATTCCCTGTGATAAGTCATCTAGTTACAAGCTCCTGATTTGTATATTTTTCTAAATAGGTTATACTTCAATAAAAAGAGGTTTTAATATATGAATATAGTCCCGTGTAGATTTAACATGACATATAGCATAATTAGCAAGGTAAAGTTCCTTTATGCATGTGATTGTTAATGAGATATTTTTAGCATGGTATTGTTAATGAAGACACACACACACACTCAGAATGCAAAAATTTCTTAGTGCAAGTGAGCCAGAAACCTGGGAAAAACAGGTAGCAGTCCATAATCTTGGTTCATGCCAATAAATCAGTATGAGTTGATTAACACTGCTAGTAGTCTCATTTCCAACAAAAGAGAGTTTACCAGAAGCATTTCTCACTGCTCTATCATCTTGCTTCCAGGCTGTTGAAGACTGTGCTCCATTCAAAATGTCCCACACAGAAATCCCTTTTGCTCCTTGTGGCGCTATAGCCAACAGCATGTTCAATGGTAGGTGACTTTCCCTATCTTTGTGGTATACCCTTTCCTAGGTGGTAACAACCTAAATGTCCAGAAGATGGCCTCTGCAGCTGAGTTTTTTTGACAGTTTTTTTGGTTCAAGGGTTTTAAAAATTCCTTATGCATTATCCTGGCTAAGCCAGAGCACTGACTTAATGGTATTTCATTGGCTAATATGTAAGTTCTGCCTTGCCAGGAACCTGAGAATAGTCAAAGACTATGCATTAAATGTAGCTTAAGAGTATTTTTCAATAATTGGTTCAACCTTGGCAGGAAAAAGAATGGTCTTATGATTCCAGCATCTATGGCATGTAGGTATGTTGCAAAAACCTTAATTTATTTTTCAGCTGTGTATAGTTCTGCATTTTTGAAAGGTGGCAAATTGCTAGCTTGCATCTCTCACTAAATTTTTAATTTCCTTACAGACACCATAATTCTTTCATATAATCTTAATTCATCTATACATATCCAAGTCCCAATGCTAAAGACTGGGATTACATGGCGGACAGATAAGTACGTCAAATTTAAGAATCCAGGTGCTAGTAATCTTACTGATAAATTTGCAGGTAAGCTCAATACTCTTATGTCTTTATTAAAAATAAACTGTTTTGTATGTATGGGGAGATGTTCATGAGTCCTCCTTCTTTATTTCTTTGTTGACTCATTTTTGCCCGAACTTTCTCTACCATTTGGCACCTCCATCACATACCTATCAAAGCCATGAAATGATTGGACCTCTGTTCATTCCAGGTTACCATTAGGAAAAAGACAATGTTTTAAGAAGCTTGTTGCTTTACCTATAATTAGGACCACCATGTAGTTTATTATCTAAGTTGGTGAATTTTTTGAGAGTGAAAGGCAGCACTAGAATAACTACTTCTATACCTATTGAAAATACTTATTTATTGACCAATAAATTGACATCCTATTGGTATACTTACAAAACAATTCTAATTTCAAAAATACTGGTCTTTCAAAAATTAAAATACCATTTATATGGCCACTAAACCAACTTTTAGAAACCAGATTATTATCCCATATGGGTGCTAGTACAAGTTTTGGCTGCTCCACTTCTGATCTAGCTCTCTGCTAATGCACCTGGAAAGGCAGTGGAAAATAGCTCAAGTGCTTGGGCCCCTGCAGCCATGTGGGACATCAGGAAGAAGCT
Source organism: Lepus europaeus (assembly GCF_033115175.1). Classification (NCBI taxonomy): domain Eukaryota; kingdom Metazoa; phylum Chordata; class Mammalia; order Lagomorpha; family Leporidae; genus Lepus; species Lepus europaeus. The sequence goes on from NC_084828.1 coordinate 54,685,017, forward strand.
CCTAGCTCCTGGCTTTAGCCTAGCCCAGCTCCAGCTGTTGTGGCCACTTAGGGAGAGAACTAGTGGATGGAAGATTTCTCTGTCTCTCCCTCTCTGTAACTCTGGCTTTCAGATAAATAATAGATAAATCTTAAAAAAAAAAAAAAAAAAGAACATAATGATATTCCCTTCCTCTCACCCTCTCTCCCTCCTGCTCTTTCCCTCCTACCCTCCTTCCTTCTCCCTTTCTTATTGTCTTCTTTTAGCTTTTGAGATAACATTTAAATTTTTTTTTTATTTGACAGATAGAGTTAGAAAGTGTGAGAGAGAGACAGAGAGAAAGGTCTTCTTTCTGTTGATTCACCCCCCAAATGGCCACTACGGCCAGAGCTACGCCGATCCGAAGCCAGGAGCCAGGTGCTTCCTCCTGGTCTCCCATGTGGGTGCAGGGCCCAAGCACTTAGGCCATCCTCCACTGCCCTCCTAGGCCACAGCAAAGAGCTGGACTAGAAGAGAAGCATCCCGGACTAGAACTGGTGCCCACATGGGATGCCGGCGCCACAGGCGGAGGATTAGCCAAGTGAGCCATGGCGCCGGCCCCAACATTTTACATTTATATTACAGTAAAAAAGTTTACTATTTCACTGAATAAGAAGTTTTATAAGTAAAAAGCAAGAAGACCCTAGTTTACTGGGAATATAAACAGCCATAAAAAACAACTGAGTGGAAAAATGATCATTTCACCCATATACAGTAAATTTTAAAGTAATCACAGATCATTAAAACTGTAGTAGTATAACATTCTTAATCACTGGTTTGAAAAAGGTATAAAACAAAGTTTTACAAAACTATATTTGCAGCAATACTGATACACACAGACATTTCTTTTTGTTTGTTCTTTTGAATTTTAGATCTCACATATAAGGGAGAACATGTGGTATTTGTCTTTCTGTGTTCAGCTTATTTCAATCAACACAATTTCCTCCAGTTTCATCCATTTTGCTGCAAATGGTAGAATTTCATTCTTTTTTTATAGCAGAATAATATTCCTTGTGTATATAAACCACATTTTGTTTATCTATTCATCCATTGATGGACACCTTGGTTGATACCAAATTTTGGCTATTGTGAACAATGCTGCTATAAACATGGTGGTGCAGGTATCTCTTTAATACAATGTGTTCAAGTCTTTTGGGTATATACCAAATAGTGGGATTTCTAGATCATATGGCAAGTCTGCTTATAGTTTTTTGAGAAATCTCCACACTGTTTTCCACAGTGGCTGTATTAATTTACATTCCCACCAATAGCGTCCAAGTGTTACCCTTTCTCTACATCCTCACCAGCATTTGCTAATCTCTATGTGTCTGAGAAAGTATCCCTTACACCAGTGTCTTAGAGTGTTTCCCCTACATTTTCTTCCAGCAACTTCATAGTCTCAGATCTTAAAGTTAGGTCTTTGATTCTTCTTGAGTTGATTTTTGTATATGGTGAGACGTATGGATCTAATTTCATTCTTATATATATATAATATATATAATATCCAGCTTTGCCAGCAACATTTGTTTAAAAAATTATCCTTACTACACTGTATGATCTCAGAACTTTTGTCAAAAGTCAGTTGGCTGGGCCGGCACCACGGCTCACTAGGCTAATCCTCCGCCTTGCGGTGCCAGCACACCGGGTTCTAGTCCCAGTCGGGGCGCCGGATTCTGTCCAGGTTGCCCCTCTTCCAGGCCAGCTCTCTGCTATGGCCCGGGAGTGCAGTGGAGGATGGCCCAAGTGCTTGGGCCCTGCACCCCATGGGAGACCAGGAGAAGTACCTGGCTCCTGCCATCAGATCAGCGTGGTGCACCGGCCGCAGCGTGCCGGCCGCGGCGGCCATTGTGGGGTGAACCAACGGAAAAGGAAGACCTTTCTCTCTGTCTCTCTCTCTCTCACTGTCCACTCTGCCTGTCAAAAAAAAAAAAAGTTTAAAAAAAAAAAGTTGGCTGTATATATGTGGATTAATTATTTTATGCCAGTACCATGCTGTTTTAATTTCTATAGCTTTGTAATATGATTTGAAGTCAGGTATTATGATATCTGGCATATCTTTTAAAGTTGCATTTTAGAGTTAAACAATTTGAGGGGCCGGCGCTGTGGCACAGCGGGTTAATGCCCTGGCTTGAAGCACCGGCATCCCATATAGTGCCAGTTCAAGACCCGGCTGCTCCACTTCTGTTCCAGCTCTCTGCTATGGCCTGGGAAAGCAGTAGAAGATTGCCCAAGTCCTTGGGCCCCTGCACCCATGTGGGAGACCCGGAAGAAGCTCCTGGCACCTGGCTTTGGATCGGCGCAGCTCTTGCCGTTGTGGCCAGTTGGGGAGTGAACCATCAGATGAAAGACCTCTCTCTCTCTCTCTCTGCCTCTCCTCTCTCTGAGTAACTCTGACTTTCAAATAAATAAATATAAATCTTTAAAAAAAAAATTAGAAAGTGCTGACACCTTTAACTGATTCTTCTCTTTGGACCCTCACACTTTCTTAATTGAGAAAATACAGATGCTAAGGTGCCTATTATGTTAACAATTTTAGCAAATGCAGGATGTTTTCAATTTCAATATTTTTGCATTGAAATATGCTAGTGTTTTAACCCAATACTTTCAAAGGTACTGGTTTTTTCACTTCATGTGATTTTTCTAGTTTTGATCCTTTATATGACTAAATTCAGATGTTATAAAATCTTGGGCCTTCTCACATCATTTCATTCTGATACATAAATTTTTATGCAATTAAAAATAGGAGATTATGGGCTCAGCATTGTGGCATAGCAGGTAAAGCTACCATCTATGATGCTGGCATCCAATATGGGCTCTGGTTCGAAATCCAGCTGTTCTACTTCCAGTCCAGCTCTCTGCTATGTACCTGCGAAAGCAGCAGAAGATGACCCAGGTGCTTGGGTCCCTGCACCCATAATGGGAGACTCAAAAGAATCTCCAGGCTCCTAGCTTCAGCCTGGCATAGCCCTAGTCATTGTGGCCATTTGGGGAGTGAACCAGCAATGGAAGATCTCTCTGTCTATCCCTGTCTTTCTATAACCCTGACTTTCAAATAAATAAAAATAAATTGTAAAAAAATAATTGGAGGTTCGAGGGAGCGGGAGAGGGGAGGGTTGCAGGTGGGAGGGAAGTTATGGGGGGGGAAGCCATTGTAATCCATAAGCTGTACACTGGAAATTTATATTCATTAAATAAAAGTTAAAAAAAAAGAAAATAAGAAAAAAAAATAATTGGAGGTTTAGCCTGGTGGGTAAGATTCTAGGTGGGACTCCCACATCCCATAACAGAATCCCTGGGTTCAACTCCTGGCTCTGATTCCAATTCCATATTCTTGCTAATGCACAATCTGGGAGGCAGCTCAAGTACCTGGGAACCTGACACCCATGTGGGAGACTTGGATTGGGTTCTGGGAACCCAGGATCAGCCTGACCCCAGCCCCAACCATTGCTGGCATTTGGTGAGTGAACCAACAGATGGGAGTGCTCTCTGTTTCTCTCTTTCTTCATCTGTTATCTTTTTTCTTTTTTTTTTTTAAGATTTATTTATTTATTTCAAAGATGGATTTACAGAGAGGCATAGGCAGAGGAAGAGAGAGAGAGGGAGAGAGGTCTTCCAACCACTGGTTCACTCCCCAGATGGCCACACGGGCAGAGGTTGGCTGATCCGAAGCCAGAAGCCAGGAGCCTCCTCCAGGTCTCCCACGTGGGGCAGGGGCCCAAGGACTTGGGCCATCTTCCACTGCTCTCCCAGGCCATAGCAAGAACTGGATCAGAAGTGGATCAGAAATGGAGCAGCTGGGATTTGAATGGGCACCCCTATGGGATGCCGGCACTGCAGGTGGTGGCTTTACCCACTGAGTACAATGCCGCCCCCTAGCTCATCTTTCTCCTTCTGTCTGTCTCCCTCTCAAATAAAATGAATTTTATAAGAAAAAAATAAGCTTTAAAGAGTGATATGAAGAGTCTTCACAGAGACATTTCAAAGCATAATTATAGAATTAAAACTAAATATTACACATATTTTTAATGCTTATGATGTAATATGTTCAGTTATTCCTTTGTGCTTAGTGGGATAAATTACAACATCCTCATCTCAACTTCAATAATTACAGTTCACTAAATTTTCAAAAGCTAAAATCTGTTGACATTTTATACATTAAATACTTATTAAAAAGGTTTCCAACTGTTTTGAACAACATGCAACCAGAAGCTAGAGGAGTAATTTATAGAAAAATTTCAAGATCACTGTAGGACACACTATTTTTTTTTTTTTTGACAGGCAGAGTTAGACAGTGAGAGAGAGAGAAACAGAGAGAAAGGTCTTCCTTTTCTGTTGGTTCACCCCCCAAATGGCCACTGCGGACAGAGTGCTGTGCCGATCCGAAGCCAGGAGCCAGGTGCTTCCTCCTGGTCTCCCATATGAGTGCAGGGCCCAAGTACTTAGGCTATCCTCCACTGCTTCCTGGGCCACAGAAGAGAGCTGGACTGGAAGAGGAGCAACCGGGACAGAATCCAGCTCCCCAAATGGGACTAGCACCCAGGGTGCCAGCGCTGCAGGCAGAGGATTAGCCAAGTGAGCCACGGCGCCGGCCAGGACACACTATTTGATGTATAAACACACTCTTCAAAGGCTGAAACATTTGTAAAATTGTGGTTGATGATATGACCAAGAAACACATATAGTACCACACACTGCAGTTTATGTTTAATTGAATATCTGCATCATTGTAAAACTTCTGCAGTTAAGTTTTTCTAACCATGAATACAGAAACACATTTACATTTGTACAACTACAGCTCTTCTATTGATTACTAAAATATTATAGCTTATTTGGACACAGTTGTGAATTACAGTGATGCCACAATCAATTTTAATTATACTTATTCTCTATCAATTTCTCAATTTACAAAAAGCATTGTCTTTACTCATATGTGATCCTCCACCATATTTGCACTTTTTTAAAAAAAGATTTACCTGTTTACTTGAGAGGCAGAGTTACAGAGAGAAGGAGAAACAGAGTTAGAGGTCTTCTATCCGCTGGTTCACACCCCAAATGGCTGCAACAGCCGGAGCTGGGCTGATCCAAAGCCAGGAGCCAAGAGCTTGGACCATTTTCTGATGTTTTCCCAGGCCATCAGCAGAAAGCTGGATCAGAAGTGGAGCAGCTGTGGCTCAAACCAGCATCCATATGGGTTGCCGGCACCATAGGCTGATGCTTAACCTACTACGCCACAGCGCCAGCCCCAAATTTGCACTTTTGTTATCACCACAAAATCAAACAATATTACTGTGATTGTTGAAAGTTTTAGCAGATTTTACAGTAGCATTTTGTAACAATGTCAGAGGTTTCATCTTCAATGATTGAACTTCAAAAAGCTTTGCTTGGATTCCACAAGGAATTGAACCCTCTGCTAAATCTAGCTATTTCCATAATTAACTTACCTGATTTTTCTCTTTGAAGGCATTCATGTAAAACTGACCTCATTTAACTGTTTACAAAGTTCCTTCTGTGCTAAAGGAGCCAACACATTAAAAGCTTTTTGTTGATTACAGAAAAAGAAAAACATCCTGCAATAAAAAATTAATAAAGCTAAGAGGAAGTCCACTTGATTTAAATGAAAAGTCATGCTCACAGAATGATTTTTAAATGGACCTTCTATAGGTCTACTGTCTTTGGGTACAGTATTTTCAAAATAACCACAAATTATAAAAATAATTTTTGCTTTTGTATATTTATTTGAGGAAAAGAGACAAAGAGAAATCCCCTACCCACTAGCTCACTCCCCAGATCCCTACAAGGGCCAGGAGTGGGTTGGGCCAAAACCAAGAGCCAGGAATTTAATCCAGGTCTCCCACTGGAGGGGCAGGACTCCTAACTTCACCCATCACTGCTGCCTAGCAGAGTCTGCATCAGCAGGAAACTGGAGTTAAGAGCTAGAGACGAAAGTTGAACCCAGGCACTTGGATGTGGGACACAGATCCCAGGTGGTGACTTAACCACTAGATGGAAATAATCACAAACTTTTGAAGTAGATTCTGATGTTTTTCAGCAGATTTATATCTTTTTATTTCTATCAGGCACGCACATTCCATTTTTTTTAGCTTCACAACTAAAAAAAAAATGTATTAGCAAATAAAAGCATACCAAATAATAGTTAAATATATTTATATCATATAATAAATAACAAAACCACTGTTGCAAGAGAGTTCAGACTACTCTCTTCAGGAATTCTCAGCATCTAGTTCCCGCACATATATCGGGTACATATAACCTAACCTATAATTTCCCATGTTCCCCACTGAACCCATGGAATTGCAGCTTGGCAGCTTCACATATCTCACAAGTTAAGGCCTAACTGGCTGAATGTTAAACAGCTGGCAAGGGTCACAGGGATATGTTACATTCTGTTTTGACTGAAAGGCTCTGTGGTTATCTTTCATATATAATCCCATGCTAACATTAGCACTCCATTTGCTGCCCTTGGGTATCTCACACACCACTAGCTAAGACCATGACTGGAAGCTGAAAGATTTCAGTTATATGTACAGGAGTGGAAATTTAGCCTAGCAACTAAGAACACATTACAGTGCCTGAGTTCAATTCCAGGTTCTAGCCTCTGACCCCAAATTCCCACCAATTTAGATCCTGGCAGGTAGCAGTTATGGCTCAGATAATTAGGGTCCTGGCTCCCATGTGGGAGGCCTGGGTTAGGTTCCTACCTTCTGGCTCCAGGGCTGACCCAGCCCTGACAACTGTGAGCATTTGAGGAATGAACCAGCAGATCAGAGCTCAGTCTCCCTTCCTCTCAAATAAATAAAAATAAAGTATATGTACAGAACTAGTTTGGAATAAATACTGTGTGATAATGGACAATAGTCACACACTGGGACAGTGCTAAGCAAAGTGACATATTTACTCATTGTTTCTACAACTGAATCACTAGTTTTTAAAGGAACTGGCAACATTTATTTTATCTGCCACATAACCACACAATTACCAGCCCATAACACAAAGGATCCTTGGCTTTCTTTCATCTCCTACTAAACTTTGTTTTGACTCCTATTGTAAGAATAACCACATTTATTCCATTTATCCATTTGCATACTTTTCATGCCCCCTTCAACCTGTAAACTCTCTGAGCAAAGTACATGGGTCTTAAGCAGTTTTGTATCCCTGGTGCTGGATATATAATGAGCAATCAAGAAATGTTTATTGTTCAATGAATGGATGCAAACAAACGACCCAACTGAAATTGGTGTCTGAAAATTAGTGTCTGAAAACACAGTATGGGGTGGAATTGGGGATGCAGAGGGATTCTGAACCTACATTTTTAACAATTACCATAGATTAGTCTCTTGTCAGTAATGCACTGGACTCTCTGTCTTGGATCATGAGCTTAGGCCAAAGTAAAAAAGGACAAGGTCCACAGAGCAGACACCAAAAGCAATTTCAATTGGGATCAAACAGTGACTAAAATCTTAAGAATGGCCAAAATAAGTAGGCTCCACAATGTTTGCAGAAGATTCTCCAAGAAAGGATAATTTACAGAGGATGTTTAAGTATACCAACATACTACAGCAAATTTATCCAACCATGCTTTTATATATTTTTTAAAAGATTTATTTATTTATTTGAAAGGCAGACTTACAGAGAGGCAGAGAGAGAGAGAGAGAGAGAGAGAGAGAGAGAAAGGGAGAGGGGTCTTCTATCTGATGGTTCACTCCCCAGATGGCTACAACAGCCGGAGCTGTGCTAATCTGAAGTCAAGAGTCAGGAGCTTCTCCCAGGTCTCCCACATGGGTGTGGGGGCCCAAGGACTTGGGCCATCTTCTACTGCTTCTCCCAGGTGCATTAGCAGGGAGCTGGATTAGAAGTGGAGGAGCCAAGACTCGAACCAGCGTCCATATGGGATGCTGGTACTGCAGGTGGTGGCTCCACCCACTACACCACATCGCCAGCCCCAGAATATGCTTTTACAATTACAATAGCCCATGCTTAGAAGTATTTCTGAGTTTCCTTTATGACACAATAGTTTAGTCAAAGAAGGAGCTGAGAAAGAGTGGCTTCCTATTTAGCATTCTGACATCCTAGGGCCAGCTTCATGGTAGTAAAAATTCATTGAACAACTGACTCTTATTGACTAGCTCTTTAAAATTATTATCAACTTCTGTCAGATTTAATTGGAATCTTTCATTCCTTTAGCAAGCATTTATTGAACATTTACTATGCACCAGGCATTGGACTAAACATTAGTGAAAAAAACATATGAGGGATGCACCTGTTAAAAAGTCTCCTGCAGAGTGACACCAATGTGAGCACCATTGTAAATCGAGAAGTGTAAGAATGAGGGTGAACTCCAGGGACTCACTTCTGGCACCACTCACCACCCTGTGCTTCCAACATTCCTGTAGTGCCCTACCCTTCTGGGCTACCTGACTGCAGAACCCGCTTGCAAGGCCTGTGCTCACCACTTCTTTCCACTTACCACCACCTCCTCCTTGCTTCCAGTTTTACATTTTTAGATGCAGTGCTGCAGTGAACATCCAAGTGTCACAATCTTCATCTACTTCCATGATCATTTTCTTAGAACACATTTCTAGAAATAGAATTCCCAGGGCCATGTAGTGGGTAAAGCCACTGCCTGCAACACCAGCATCCCATATGGGCACCAATTCGTGTCCCAGATGTTCCACTTGTGATCCAGCTCTCTGATAATGGCCTAGGAAAAGCAGCAGAAAATGGCCCAGGTGTTTGGGCCTCTACCACCCACATGGGAGACCTGGAAGAATCTCCTGGCTCCTGGTTTTGGCCTGGCCCAGCTCTGGCCATTGCAGCCATTTGGGGGGTGAACCAGAGGATAGAAGACATCTCTCTCTCTGTATGTCTCTCCCTTTCTCTCTCTGACTTTCAAATAAATAAATAAATCTTTAAAAAGAAAAACGTAAAACTTTCAGGCCAAAATGTATGCAAATATTAAAGCTTTCAATATGTGTTCCTAGATTGCCAAAAATGTTAAGCCACATATGTATTCTGTACAGGAGCTCCCATTTCCACTGCTTCTTCAATGTTGTTGCTCTTCTTTTTTTTTTTCTTTAAGTATTAGGCAAATATCTTAAAGATTTATCTATTTGAAAGGCAGAGTTACAGAGAAGGAGGGAGAGGTTCAGGGTCCCAAGCACTTAGGCAGTCTACCACTGCCTAAGCAGGCACATTAGTAGGGAGCTGGATTAGAGGTAGAGCATCCAGAACTTGAACCAGCATACATATGGGATGCTAGTGTCAAAAGCAGCAACTTAACCCACTGTGCCATAATATCAGCCCCAGTATGAACCAATTTGTATGTAAAACCAGTATATGTTGGGGCAGGCACTGTGGCATAGCGAGTAAAGCCACTGTCTGCAACGCTGGCATCCCATATAGGCTTGGCTGTTCCACTTCTGATCCGGCTCTCTGCTCTGGCCTGGGAAAGCACTGGAGGATGACCCAAGGTCTTGGGCCCCTGCACCCACATGGGAGACCTGGAGGAAGCTCCTGGCTTCAGATCAGTGCAGCTCCAGCCGTTGCAGCCATCTGGGGAGTGAACCAGCAGATCAAAGACCTCTCTCTCTCTCTCTCTGCCTCTCCTCTCTGTGTGTATAACTGTGACTTTCAAGTAGAATAAATAAATCTTAAAAAAAAAAAAAGTATGATTTTTTTTGGAGGTTTTTTTGTTTGTTTGTTTGTTTTTGACAAGTAGAGTTACAGACAGTGAGAGGAAAGAGAGACAGAGAAAAAGGTCTTTCTTCCATTGGTTCACCCTCCAAATGGCCACCACGGCCTGTGCTGCGCCAATACGAAGCCAGGGCCCATGCAGGTGCAGGGCCCAAGCACTTGGGCCATCCTCCACTGCGCTCCCAGGCCACTGCAGAGAGCTGGCCTGGAAGAGGGGCAACCGGGACAGAATCTGGAGCCCCGACTGGGACTAGAACCCGGTGTGCCGGCGCCACAAGGCTCCAGCCCAAAATGGTTACATTTCAATGGTTACATATTCAGGTAGCTTACACACACATACACTTTTTAAAGTACATTTTTAAATTGTTTTTGTGTGTTTTTTTCTTTCTTTTAATTTTTAATTAGTTTTTAACAGATTCAATGTGTTTTGTAGACACAGTTCTAAGAACATAATGATATTCCCTTCCTCCCTCTCTCTCCTTTGTCCCCCCCCCCCATACCCTCCTTCCTTCTCCCCATTGTTTTTAGTTTTTGAGGTAACATATTGTAAATTTATATTATATTAAAAAGATTTAGTACTTTGCTGAATAAGAAATTTAACAAGTAAAAAGGCCCTACTTTAGTGGCAATACAGACAGTGGCTATAAACAAGGTTAAGAATGTTATACTACTATAGTTTTAATGATCTGTGAGTACTTTAAAGTTTACTGTATATGGATGAAATGGTTATTTTTACATACATACTTTTTAAAAGTCTAATTCCTGTTTCTCTTTCCTCAGGAATGCAGTTGTTTCATTCTCCACACTCTATGAAAGACTGAAAGGGACAGATGATTTTTCTCTACCACATTCCATATTTTCCTTCCACAGGAACCGCAAAGCCCCCTTACTGGCCCAAGCCTGTCTATGAGCTGGATCCAGATAATCCAGAAAATAATGGCTTCCTCAACGACGATTTCATCGTGTGGATGCGGACAGCTGCCTTTCCCACTTTCAAAAAACTATACCGTCGACTCCACCGAATACACTATTTTATTGAAGGCTTGCCAGCTGGTAATTACAGTTTCAACATCACCTACAGTATCCTTTTATACCACTTTCTTTCTGGAGGTGAAGGGAAATATGGTTACTCATTGTTAAAGTAGTTCATTCTACCCTTTCCTATTTTCTATAACCAAATCTCTATTACCCACCCCCAAAAGAGAGGAAAGGAATGTATATTTCTTATATAGGCAATACTGTGTAGAAGAATTTTACTCATATGGTACTAACGTAAAAGAAAGTAACAGGAGAAAAGTATGCAATTTTATTCACACATACATGGGAGTTCTCACAAGAAAAATGAAGACTCAAAGAAGTAATGAGGGCTAAGTGCTTGCATATTCAGTTGAACAAAGAATGGTGATCTTGGAAAAGTGACTAGATTGAAAAGGGTTGGTTTAACAAGGTCTGTACAGATCTCTCTCATCCTCAGCTCTTGGTTTCTGGTGATTAAATTTTAAAAGTTTTTTTGTTTTTTTCCCCCACACAGGGTATAGGAAGGGCATCTTTTAAATATAAGTTTTATCTGTTATTTTCAGGAAGAGAAGGAGAGATCACAGTGCCTTTCATGCACTTGCTGTTTTTCAAGGACCCTTAGCTGTAAAATAATCAGTATGCCAAACTAGTATATTTTGGGGTGGCAAATCCTGAACCTCTTTGACTTTCTTCTTGTCACTTAATAGCTGTGTATCTCCATAATATATACTTAGATGTGCATTTTCTAATTTAAGAAATAACAGTTATTAACAGCATCAGGTAAGGAGGTACAGAAAGGTGGGGAAAGACTAGTTCTGTCCCCCAAGATGAATGTAGTAACAGTGGGCCTAGAAATCTAAAACAGTGAGGAGAGGCATGCCCTGTTGGATAGGATAAGTTGGAGGCCCAACCATGAAAATGGAGAGGGGTTTAAAGAGAAAAGTAAATTTGGAATATGGACTAAAACTAACAAAAGTCAAGAGAAACTGCAGAACCTTTTATCTTAGGTAAAAGTATCAGAGACCAAGGGACTCTGCACTCAGGGGCAAGTTCAGTTAACCCAATGCACACACATGACTACCCTTCCCTCCCTTAAGAAGAAGCCAGCAGATAGGAGCTGGTACCTTTTTACAGACCTGTGGTCCAAGATAGTGGCCATATGCTTTAACAAGAGATTATAAACTTTTTAAACTGAATTTTAAAATGCAAATGTAACTCTATTCAAGAACAAGAAGGATTTAACTTTAAAATGACACCAAATACTGTCTTTAAGAAATTTTGTACTGTACAAAACATTGATTTTAAAAATTAAGACGAAGGGGGCTGGGGCCAGCACCATGGCTCACTTGGCTAATCCTCCCCCTGCGGCGCCAGCACCTGGGGTTCTAGTCCCGGTTGGGGCGCCAGATTCTGTCCAGGTTGCTCCTCTTGCAGTCCAGCTCTCTGCTGTGGCCAGGGAAGGCAGTGGAGGATGGCCCAAATGCTTGGGTCCTGCACTCACTTGGGAGACCAGGAGGAAGCACCTAGCTCCTGGCTTTGGATCGGCTCAGCGCACCAGCTGTGGTGGCCATTTGGGGGGTGAACCAACGGAAGGAAGACCTTTCTCTCTGTCTCTGTCTCTGTCTCTCTCTCTCTCTCTCTCACTGTCTAACTCTGCCTGTCAAAAAAAAAAAAAGAGGAAGAAGAAGAAAGGGACTGGGATTGTGGCATAGCAGGTAAAGCCACCACCCACAATGCCAGAATTCCACATAGGCACTAGTTCGAGTCCCAGCAGCTCCACTTCTGATCCGGCTCCCTTCTAATGTGCCTGGAAAAGCAGCGGAAGGTGGCCCAAGTGTTTGGGCCTCTTTACCTACATGGGACACCTGGAAGAAGCTCCTGGCTCCTGGCTTCACTCTGGCCCAGTCCCTGCTATAGTGGTCATTTGGGGAGTGAACCAGAAGATGGATGATCTCTCTCTGTCTCTCCCCACCAACTCTCTGTAACTCTGCCTTAAATTTAAAAAAAACTTTAAAATGCTTATGAATAAAAAAATTATGTACTTAAACATAATTTATATTAACTCTGGTCTTTAGACTCAATTTTCAAGTCTCTTTCTGATTCTCTCTGTGGCAGGGTTCTCTTGGAGCCAAAGTCTTCCCAGAGCTTACACACGGTTTTGTGTCTATTGCCCAATTAGGCATCAGCACTCCCCATAGCATATCAGGGTTACTGGCAAGCAGTTGCTAGTGGGAGAGATTCTTAACACAGAATTGCCCACCTCCTCAGTCTGTACTTCTCAGGGTGGCTGAGCGAGAGAATCATGAAGTGACCGACTTTATGTGTTCCAGTTCCCTACTCCATCTTCTTTCCTATCCTAGAGCAGGTGTGTGGACATCTCCATTCTGACAGGGGAGTGGGGATGTTCTTCAGTCACAGATGTCCCTGCAGCTGTGTCATCACCTCTACCTTTCTTTTTGTAGCCTCCTGTTGTTTACTGAGTAGGAGTACATTTTGTCTTCAGTTAGTTTAATAGTCTCTAGTTCTATTGTTTGACAATGAAAGCCACAAATTGTGTCTCTTGGAGAACAGCATCAGAAGCACATATCAGAGTAAATCATAGAATATTGCATTTAAAAAATTATTTGTTTATTTCAGAGGCAGAGTTACAGACACAAAGAGAGAGGTCTTCCATCCGCTGGTTCACTTCCCAAGTGGCCACAACAGCCAGAGCTGGACCAGTCCAAAGCCAGGAGCCTGGAGCTTCTTCTGGGTCTCCCACATGGGTGCAGAGGCCCAAGGACTTGGGCCATTTTCTACTGCTTTCCCAGGCCACAGCAGAGAGCAGGATTGGAAGTGGGGCAGCCAAGATATGAACCAGCGCCCATATGGGATGCCTGCACTGCAGGTGGCAGGTTTACCAGCTATGCCTGCCACTGGTAAACTAAGCACTGGTCCCAGATCATATGCATTTTGAACAAGGATTTCAGCAAACTCCCTCTCCCTCACATTTAAGTAGAAACTGAAAGTTGTTTGACAGTGAGCGGTCTCTCAAATTGGACCTTCTGATCCAGTCAACTTTGTGACTGCCTGGCCGATAAAGCAGTTACAGTTGCATTCGAGAAACAGGAAAAAATGAACATGTATTGCTGTACTCACGATGTATTACACTCAGTTTGGGGATGGGAGGATGAGGAAGGAAACTCATATTCTAAACAAGGGAGAAACTCTCCTCGCTGGATGTGGTATCCTTGGTAACTTTGTTCACAATTATGTTTTAATGCTGATCATTCTCAAATCTAGAACTTCCTAGCAGAATTTGATTCTGCACTTCAGTCCTGTACATGCACTACCTGTGAACAGCCCTTAGGCTGTCATCCAACCAGACACCGGCCTAATAGGGAAGTAGGAACCAAGCCCATGCTGCACACAGTGCCTGCCCCTTCTAAGAGAAAAGAGATGTTCTCTGTGCAAGGAAAAGATCCTTTCCAATGGAAATGAAGGAGGGAGAATAGTCAAACAGATGGTTTGAGATGGTACCCAAGGACCTGGTGACAATGAGGAATTTTGACGTAAAAGAGAAAAAAAAAAACAAAAAGTACTGGTTTCCTGGTACCTTTAAATAGCATGTTGCCAAGTGATTTGAGGCTTTTTAAGAGCTTTGCTGGGAAATGCCTCATTCCTGTGCCGTTGCTAAGAGAAGCCTTTGTTTGTTTATTAGTTTGGTTTACAAAAGGCACCAGATGTTTAAAAGCCTCAGGCCACATGCATAATCACAATGACATCATTAAAACGCTAATGATAGCAAACCCACTTCAGACACTTTCTCACCAGCAGTGAGGGACCCTAGCCTTTTCAAAACACAAACAAATGTGCCACCTTTAGTTTTCCCACCAAAATGTTTTGCTAGCTATGTCATCATCATTATTATTACACTTGTTGAAGAATTTTCCTTGAGGTAGAAATGCAAATTTTAGCCTATGAAGTAATTTAGCCAACCCTAGATTTCCTGATTCATAAACAAAAATTTAAGTTTACTGTGAGATGTACCTATATTGTTTAACTTCCTTGGGTTTGCCAAAGGAAATCAATTATATATGATTATGACTCAGTTGTCCTTAAGGCATTCAGTTGTCTGTAAGGCATTCAGATCTCTTGTCCGAATCTCCTTCCAACACCACACAGACTGAAGGGTTTTTTTTACTTTTTAAAAATATTTTATTTATTTGAGACATAGAGGCACAGAGAGGGAGAGACAGAGAAAAAGGTCTTCCATCTGCTGGTTCATTCCTCAAATAGCCACAATGTCAGGAACTAGGCCGATCTGAAGCCACGAGCCAGGAACTTCTTCCAAGTTTCCCCCATGGGTGCAGGGGCCCAAATACTCCGACCATTTTACTACTTTCCCAGGCCATAGTAGAGAGCTAGATTGGAGGAATTGCAGCTGGGACACGAATCATTGCTCATATGGGATGCCGGCGCTGCAAGCGGAAGCTTAGCCTACTACACCACAGCACCAGCCCCAAGTTTTTTTTTTTTTTTTTTATTTTATTCCAGCAAGATACAAAGTACTGTTTGGTAAATATTAGGTTGAACCAACCATATGAAATTGAATATTTAATCATTTTTACTTAAAAAAAAAGCAATTGTACATGGTTCAACTGAATATATTTAGCATATATAGTGGTAATGATGAGAAATGCTGAGACAAATCCTTAACATGTCCTCTTAGACTTCCCAGTAACCAAGTTCCAAGGAGAAAAATCAGTTGTCCTCTCCACCCTGACATGGAGTGGAGGCAGCAGCCTCTTCTTAGGTCTTGCTTACACAGTTACGGGCGCCATGACATGGCTAGCCTCCTTTGCCATGTTAGCAATTCACTTCATGCTAAAACAAAGGAAAGCATCTACCTTGCAGCAGCAAAGCAAGGCTTTAAAAGGGCAAAGCTGAAAATAGAAACAGACAGTAAAGTAACAGCCAAAAATCCCTGGCTAGCCTGGAAATGACTGGGATATTGTGGAACAGGCATGACTGAAACAAATTCAGTCCCAGAAAGGTAAATAGTGAGAATTTCAGAAATAAGAAAAAGAAGAAGGAAGAAGAGGAGGAAATGTAATTATGTATAGTACGGAATGGGGGTAATAAATTGTCATTGAACTCTAGACTGAGTTCCAAGTATTTATTTGAAGTCCTTGTGCCTGAAAGCTGGTGAATGCCAAAGGGGGTTCAACTGCCAGGTGAAAGTAAGCCAGGGGTCCCCAAAATTGAGTGGCTCATTTTACCCATTAGCGTAAGCTCAGTCCATGGTCTTTATTGGCTGGTTGGAAGACTTTCCAAGAGCAACTGCTGAACTGAGCATCAGAATGCTTTCAACATTTCTATCGATGGAGTTGAAACTAAGTTTTCCCTACTAAGATTAGGTCAAACCAAAGTTATGGCAGGACCTAAAGTACAGCAATACACCAAACAGAAGGTCCAGAAAGTTCCCTAGAGTTATCTACGTGGCCAAGAAAAAAGCACTGAAAGTGACTGATTCTCAGAAACAACTCAGCACATCAAGGGCTCAAAACAATTCTAGAACTTACAGACGGATGATAAATTCCACAATTCAAATGGCATGGATTTATGACACTTGTACTGATTTATGACATATGTACTGAGAGAACCTTCAGAGTCCATCTTAAAAGGTATTAATTCCTCGAATGTATGTTTGGTACAAGACTAAGGATACCTCTCGGGATGCCTGCATCCCATTTTTTGGAGTGTGTGGTTGGAATTCCAGCTCCACTTCTGATGCAGCTTCCTATTACTGTGCACCCTGAGAAGGCAGCAAATGATGACTCAAGTACTGGGTTCCTGCCATTCACATGAGAGACTCAGATTGAGATCCTGGCTCTAGGCTTTGGCCTGACCCAGAACAGGGTATTACAGGCACTTGGGGAGTGAACCTGAAAATTGAAGATATCTCCCTCCCCATCCCTTCATCCCTTTCTCTCTCTCCTTATTAAATAAAATAAGACACAATTTTTAATTAAAAAAAGTTTTAATTCTTGCTAAAAGTCACTTACAGGAGACTGGATAAGCACTTGGTGAAGCTGCCATGAAGCCTCATAGATTTTTTTTTTTTTTTACCTAAATGACCACACAGTAATACTTTTTAAAACATTAACTTTTTGAGGTAGGGGAAGTTTTACTCTGTGATTATTCTAAAAGTAAAATCACCACTGTTAAAGAAAAATGAAAAGTATCAACACATTTGTCTCCTTAGGAGCCAAGAAAGCATTTCTTTTTTGCAACTCTTGGCATTCACCAAATAATTGAGCACTTCTCCAAAAAAAAAAAAAAAAGAAATGATTTCAAGTGTCAACTCTGAAGTCTTGGAATCCCTTTCCTCATCCACCTTCTACCTAAAGCCAATTACCTCTGATGACCAGGCGTGGCAAGCTAATTCCTCCCACTAAAAATGCCCATGTTGTAATCCCCAGAGCCTGTAAAGGTTATCTTCTCTATCAAAAGAGATTTGCAGATCTAATCCAGGATACTGGTATGAGGAGATTATCCTGGCTTATCTGGGTGGGTCCAGTGTAATCGATGTAGGGAGGGAGGTAGCATTCACAAACAGCAGCTGAGGTTCTGCCAGCACCATTCTGCTGCCCTGCCTGCTGCAGCTCTGGCTGAAGCATATGACAACGCTGGCATGCTCAAACAGCCCAGCCCACACTGCTCAAACCACACCCCCTCTTCCCTGTACCAACCGAACCCCCTTTTCCTGTACTGCCCAAAACTCCCTTTCTGTGCACTACCCAAACTGTCCCCCACCCCTTTCATGTAGAAGAAAACCACAAGTTCTGGGAGGTTGCAACTTAGAACCAGCATCAGCTAGAAATAGCCAAGATGGCTGAAGACTGTGTCCCTGTGATGACCTTTAGGTCTTTATAATGTCATTATAATAAACTTACCATGGCTGACACTCCCATTCCCATGATATACCTGACACCATAACTGCTGAGATTTCCAAAAGAGAGCACAGAAATGGATGGTACTCAAGCCCCATCTCAAATTCCACCATCTTTGCCCCAGACACCACCTCCTATACCTCCGGATAACATAAAAGAATGGCCCCAAACTTTGTTGATTGCAGTTTCATTCTCTCCCAAGCTTGCCTGCACTCATTCTTGTAATTTCGTGTAATTTCTTTTTAAATAAATACTGTTTTTCTGCTCAACATTATCTATGTCTCTTCCTTGAATTTTTTCTCAGGTGCAGACAAGAACCTGGATCAAACTTAGCCAGGAGACATCCCACAACATAATTACAAGGATCCTTACAAGAAAGGCAGGTTGGAGAGGTAGTAGTGACAGCAGAAGTAGGGAGTTAAGAGGGGTGCACGGAAAGAGCCATGATCTAAAGATGCAAATGGCCTCTGGAAGCTGAGAAAAGCAAGAAATGGATTCTACTCTGAAGCCTTCAGTAGCCCTGATGACGTCTTAATTTGACCTCCAGAAATGGAAGGGAATACATTTACGCTATTTTAAAGTTAGCACATGTGGTAATTTGTTAAAGTAACAAAACAAATAACTTCAGGTCTTGCCAATGCTCTAATCATGTGAAAAACTGCTGTTTCTGGAGTTCAGGTAATCTTTCTAGGATGAAGCAGAAGGAAGGGACAGAGCTCATATGTGAACTAAGCAAACAGACTTAAAATCCTCCACTTAGTCCTTTAGTCCACATCCTTAGTTACGATGCTAATTAGGAAAGGCATAAATGCTTTGTTAACTTCTCTTCCTTGTCAGCTTTAAGATGCTGTTTTAAACAGGATTCTATAGAGACAGAACCAATACAGGGTGTTTGTGTGTATATGGAAAAATATAGGTAGGCAAGTAGATAATAAATATAAATATAGATGATAGATACTCTGATTTTAAGGAATGGGAGTATTTGATAGGTGAGTTCTTCTCAGGAAAGACTTGCAACACAATCTACTGAAAGGGGGCGGTGCCGTGGCTTAACAGGCTAATCCTCCACCTTGCGGTGCCGGCACACCGGGTTCTAGTCCCGGTCGGGGCACCGGATTCTATCCCGGTTGCTCCTCTTCCAGGCCAGCTCTCTGCTATGGCCTGGGAAGGCAGTGGAGGATGGCCCAAGTGCTTGGGCCCTTCACCCGCATGGGAGACCAGGAAAAAGCACCTGGCTCCTGCCATCGGATCAGCACGATGTGCCGGCTGCAGCGGCCATTGGAGGGTGAACCAACGGCAAAGGAAGACCTTTCTCTCTGTCTCTCTCACTATCCACTCTGCCTATCAAAAAAAAAAAAGAAAGAAAGAAAGAAAAGAAAAGAAAAGAAAGAAAGGCAAGAAGAGGCAACATTGTGGATGAAGTTCAAAGGCAGCTTGCTGGAGAATTCCCTCTTGCTCTGTGGAAGTTGACCTTTGGTTCTGTTTAGGCCTTCAACTGATTGGATGAGGCCCACCCATGTGGTGGAGGGGAAATCTGCTTTACTCAATGTCCACCTATTTAAGTGTAAATCTCATCCCAAGACACCTCACAGAAATATCTGAAATAATATTTGATTAAATATCTGAGCATACCATGGTGCAGCACAATTGACATAAAATTAAACATTACAGATAACAAGACAGCACCTGTGTTCACCAAGTAAATCAAGCACATTCCCAAAAACTTATTCTTCATTTACTTTGTGCAAGGGCTGGCTTAATGGAAAGGCCCTAATTAGAAACAAAATTCAATTTACAAGAAACTAAACTATGAAAACAGTTTAAATAAATATAAATAAATAAATGGCCAAAACGTAGATAGACTAATAAACCATCTGCTGGTTTACTCCCCAAATGGCTGCAATGGCCCAAGCTGGACTAGGCTGAAGCCAGAATCAAGGAGCTTCATCCATGTCTCCCATATGGGTGGCAGGGGCTCAAGGAGTTGGGCCATCTTCCTCTGATTTTCCAAGTGCATGAGCAAGGAGCTGGATCAGAAGTGGAGCAGCTGGGACTGGAATCAGCGTCCATATGGGATGCTGGCATTGCAGGCGGCAGCTTAATCCACGATGCCACAATGCCTGTCCCATTTTTCTAATTCTTTTTTGTTTTGTTTTGTTTTTTTGACAGGCAGAGTGGACAGTGAGAGAGAGAGAGACAGAGAGAGGTCTTCCTTTGCTGTTGGTTCACCCTCCAATAGCCACTGCGGCTGGCGCACTGCGACCAGCGCACCGCGCTGATCCGAAGCCAGGAGCCAGGTGCTTCTCCTGGTCTCCCATGGGGTGCAGGGCCCAAGGACTTGGGCCATCCTCCACTGCACTCCCTGGCCACAGCAGAGAGCTGGCCTGGAAGAGGGGCAACCGGGACAGAATCCGGCACCCCGACTGGGACTAGAACCCGGTATGCCGGCGCCGCAAGGTGGAGGATTAGCCTATTGAGCCACGGCGCCGACCCCATTTTTCTAATTCTTAATCTTTGTATTTGTGAATTGGTTGGTGAAAGCTTGGAAAAACTGGGTGCTACTCTACTCTTTCCTATTCCTGGCAATGATGTAAGAGAGGAAGGAGACAAAAAATCAGCATATGGTCAAGAACAGAAATGAGGATCAATGAAAGTGTATGAATTGAGCACATGTAAGTGCAGATATGTGACTGTTTAAACTACCAGGGTTTTGAGGTGCATTTTTTGGTGTGTATTTACATGCATCAGCAGAGGCAGCCAGCATAAAATTGGGTAGGATGAAAGTATGGGTGAATAACAGTATGGACTTGACCTGTATTTGAAATTTACTTATTAAATCCCTGCCTCATATGACAGGTTCACAACACTGATAGCAAAAAGAGCCAGCTAGGGGTTCTACCCAGAAGAGAAGCAACTCATGTCCTTCTGAACCCACTCATACTCACCCCATATAGTTAAGCATGATCCCCCATGCACCTTCCATGGTTTCTTCTTGTTTCCTGGATGTCAGTCTGCCTTCCTGATGGAAGACAGGGAGCACTCCCATGGGACAGCACCACGCTTCTCACTCTATCTGCACAATCCCAGGGTACCTATGTCCATGGCAGGTACAGAGGGGTATTCAAGTTGATAAAAACCTATTGACTTGGACAAAACAACATCATCTTTCTCAGTTTCCACTAACACTTTTGTAATGAAGACTGGTTTTTTCATCTGCTTGGTTTCATGGTACAGGATTTATTAATCAAATGTTAATAAAAGAAAACGAGATTTAGACAGCTGTTGGTTTTCCTTTGCAACGTATCCAACAGAATCCCGTGGTGCCACAGCCTGGGGTTGTCAATATTTTTGTCTTTTGGCATTAAATGATGGAACTGAAAAGCAGACTAAATCACTTGGATTTCCCCGGGGTGAGGGACAAGGAAGCCCATTTCCCATTCATAGAGCCAGGGGAGTCACTCTGATATTCAGACGAGGGTCCATTTCATCAGTACTGGCTCAGGATTTCATTACTAAATCAGCTTTGGTTTGGCAAGTAGAGCTCAGCCTTCTGAAGTCTTTATCACTACTAACAGGTTCCTCTGTGGGTTGCAACACACCTGTGCCCTCACACATGCATGGATGAGCGCTCTGCCATAGTTTAGCAAGGTGCTCCACTTGGGGTCTCATGAGGCCACGGTCAAGGTGTGGCCAAGCCGGGAGCTCCGGCTTCTCTTCCTCGCTCATCTGGCTGCTGGCAGGAAAAAAAAAAAAAACAGGTTCCTAAAAGCTTCATTTTTCATTTTACCTGGTATCAGTACCACTATTTCATGGGTACTTCCTAGTTAAATGCATTTTTGGGTAAGCAGTACCTCCTCCCCACCTCTTTTTAACTCTACCTTTGCCCCTGCCCTTAAAATGATTATCTGGTAAAATGATTAAAAGAGAAGGTAAAATGATGAGATTTGGATTGCAGTGACTCGGAAATCAATAAGAGCAGCTCATTCAGAAGAGGGGGAACAGAAGAGAAACTTTCCTGCAAGAGGTCAGGCTTGTACAATATCCCCATTCTAATCTGTGGTGGCCACGAAGTGGTTCAGAGCTGCTCTGACAAATGCAGGAACTCTTCAAAGTCTGGGGAGTTAAATATTGTCTAATAATGAATCTTCCTTTTTTGATTAGTGTGGAGCCTGTCTCCTGCTTCCAGAGGCAGGATCCAGTTTTCTGATTCATTTTCACCACAGTTGGAATGGAAAAACTGAAATCATTGCTCTAATGGCAAAAAACATCATGTGGTGCTAAGAGCCAGCAGTCAGTCCAGACAAGCACAAAGTGGGTGGGGGGAGGTGCCTTTTGCTCCTTTTCTATGTAGAAAGAGCTTCACTCCACTGACACAGATGGTTTTTAGTGCAGGCTAACATAAAAATACCACACTCAGTTGGTTTTTTAATTTATAAAAATTTCTCAGTTTCTTATTTATAATTAATATATATGCACTGGCCATAGCAATGTATTCCTTAGTCTAAGATCAAGGTCTTTCTTGAGAGGCTGAGGAGATTCTAAGTGGTCTGTGAAAACTAGATCTGCAGAACTACAAAAAATAGCTTGCATGGAAGAGACAAGTAGTACCATTATATAGGGAGGCTGAGCAAATGTTTGGAATCTCCTCCTTTCTTCCAAATCTGCAAAGTGAGGGAGGAAACCAGAAAAGAGAAATGAAGTTAACAAAACAAATGGGAATTGAGCCCTTGGGAAAGGTGCCTAACCCAGGGAAAGGTACCTTACCCACGTACTGCATTTAGTCCTCACAACAATGGGATAAGGCAGATCTGTTACCCTCCCAGCAGTAACTTCCATCACCCTTCATGCTTCCTGTCAAAGCCACTTTGCATGATAAATGTTAAAATACTAGATACATACTTTGCCTTCATGTTGGCAAACAACCAAGGGCCCAGTTCTAATTATGGGACACATTAGGAAGTCTGCAGGGGGATCTGGGAAAAATTCTCCTCCACACAGAAAAAAATAACAGTAAGCACACTTGCAAAGAGCTCTCTTGTCACCTTAGCTGCCCTCTGCTTCCTACAAGTGAATGAACTACACAAGGGTGTGATGCCGAGAGGTGTAGCAGCTCCTTGTAAGCAACAGGTGAAAAATCTGAAAGCCAAAAGTTTTCATATAGAAGATAGCAGAATGGAGGACAGAATAGCTGTTCTTCATGACATGGTTGAGACCACTGACGCAGACCCACAACTACCTACATTTAGAGATCTTTTTTGTATGTAAATAACCCCCTTATTATTTCAGTAATTTAGCTGGACATTCTGTTATTTGTAAACAAAAGCCTCCTAACAGATACAGCATAATTATTTCCATTTTACTCCACCAATGGACTCATCTAACATACCAGAAAACTAACTTATTGACCACTGCAATAGAACTAAACATAGTGTTTTATAATTGTGTGAAATTATCTCTTGTATAGTCCTTTAATTTTTAGTTTAAGATGTATCCATCTTTTTTTTTGTTGCAATAAAAGAATATCTGATACTGGGTACTTTACATAGTAAGGAAGTTTATTTGGCTCATGATTTTGGTGGCTAGAGGGTCCAAACAGCATGGTATCGGCATCCTGGTGAGGGCTCCCTTGCTGTGTCACATATAACAGAAAAAAGGGAAAGGCAACTGGCCATGTACAGAAGAGACCAAGTACATGGCCTTATAACAAGTCACTTTCATAAGAATCAACACATGAATCACAATCCCCAACCACTAGCTTTATAATCTGGCCAATACCTTTTCTCTGTAACAGAAGGTAGAGGCTGACAGAAATTCATAGATCAATGCTCTGAGGCCAATATAACATATGAATCTATCATTATGGCTTAACTATGATGATGACACCAAGCTCACAGTTTAGGACAATTCTGCAGAAGAGGAAGGATGTTGCTCAAAATGATTTCTAGTAAAGTCATCACTTCTACTCACAGATGTAACATCTTACACACTATATACCATCCTCAAAAACAAAACTAGAGTAATGAAAAAAATTGGTGGCTGCTAGGGGGCTAATGGTAGGAGGAATATGTGACAATAAACGAATAGTGTGTATGAATTAGGAGGATAGTATATAAGGTAGGAAGAGGTGTGATAACAAATAGATAGCATGAAAGAGCTTTTGGAGTGATAGAATTGTTCTCAATCTTGATTGTGCTGGCAGTCACATGAATCTATGCATGTGTTCACTCAATGAACTGCACACCAAAAAGAAATTTTTTACTATAGGATAATTTTTTAAAATCAAATATATTCATTCCATAAAAGTACAGTTCCTAGCCAATCATTCATTGATTAATCCAACTTAATTTATTTTTTCCACCAATTATCAGCAAGAAAAAAAGGGGATGCTATAGTTAACTATTGTTGGGCTTAAGAAAATAATAACCAGGTAGATGAAGGAAATTATCTAGGTTTGATTGCTGCAACTGACAGCATTGTTTGGCTTCACCAAGAAATGTGAAAGATAGTAGAATTTCATTAAACAAAACTATCCTTTCTTGAGGCCAGCATTCTGGTACAGCAGGTTAAGCTGCTGCCTGCAATGCCAGCATCCTATATGGGCACCAGTTCAAGTCCTGACTACTTCACTTCTGATCCAGTTCCCTGCTAATGCATTTAGTAAAGCAGTGGAAGATGACCCAAGTATCTGGGCCCCTGCTACCCATGCAGGAGCCCAGGTGGAGTTCCAGGCTCCTAGTTTTGACCTGGCTCAGCCTATCCATTGCAGCAAATGGAGGATCTCCCTCTCTCTGTGTGTCTCTTCCTCCCTCTGTGTAACTCTGTCTTTCAAATAAAATAAATAAATCCTAAAAAAATAAATAAGCCTATACTTTCTAAATTGCTGAAGTCTCTCATATCAAAGTGCCTGGGTTCAAGTCCCAGGGGGCAGCAAGTGATGAGTGAAGTAGGAAGACCTGGATTGAATTCCTGGATTCTGGTTTCTGCTTGGCCCAGGCCCAGATCTTATGGGCATTTGGGGAGTGAACCAGTAAATGGAAGAGATCTCTCTCTCTCTCTCTCTCTCTCCCCCATCCTCCCTCCTCCGCCTTTCAAATTAAAACCAAATAAAAAATTTTAAATAATAAATACACAAAAAATCAGCTGTATACAGTGTACTGTTATACTGTAACAGTGAATGATCAAAAGGAAATTCAGAAGACTATTCAATTAACAACAGCATTTTAAAAATTAAGAAACTTAAACAAGGAGGTGAAACACTTTTACACTGGAAACTACAAATGTTACTGAAAGAAATCAAAAAAGAAGTCACCAATAAACAGAAATATATTTATAGATTGAGAGACTCAATATTGTTATGTGTCAGTATCACTCAAAGAGATGTGCAGATTCAATACAGTCCTTTTAATATGTCAAAGTTTTTTGTAGAAATAGAAAAATTCATCATAAAACTCATTTGGAATCTTAAGGAACCTCAAGTAGCCAAATTAATCTAGAAAAAGAAGAACAAATTTGAAGATCTCACATTCCCGATCAAAACTTACTACAATGTGATGGCAATTAAGACAGTATGGTCAATTATTCTTAGGTGTTTAAATTTAACTGAAAAGTGATTCCCCGTTAAATATAAGAGTGGGAATAAGAGAGGGAGCAGATGTACAGTTCGGCACATGCTCAATCGGACTTACCCCTAATGGTAGAGTTAGAAATGTGCTAGGGGATTCCAATTCAATCCCATCAAGGTGGCATGTACCAATGCCATCTCACTAGTCAAAGTGATCAGTTTCAGTTCATAATTGATCATACTGATAGGTCTAAGAGTCTTGCATATCTTTGACATGCAAGCTGTACCTGGTCTCCCATTGTGGAGTAGAAAAATGTAAATGAGCTCTGCTTTCACATTTTAATTTTGATAACAAATAAATATTCAGTCTTTAACAGAAAAAAAAAACAAGACTAGTGTCTGCTAATACTAACTGATAGAATTAAAAAGAAGACAACGATCAAACATGGGAAGCAGGATACACAGCAGACTCATAGAATGGCAGATATCCTAAACAGCACTCTGGTCTCAGAATCAGCCCTTAAGGCATTTGGATCCAGCTAAAAAGCCCATGAGAGTATTTGAGGCATGGAAAGCCAAGACATTCTGTAAAAAAAAGAAAAAAAAAAAGAAAAAAAAACTTAAATGAAAGATCTCTGTGAGTGAGATCCCAGTGGAAAGAACAGGTCATCAAAGAAGGAGGAAACTTTCTCTGAAGGGAGGAGAGAACTTCCACTTTGACTATGGCCTTGTCTAAATAAGATCAGAGTTGGCAAACTCAAGAGGCTTCCATAGTATTGTCAGCTCATGATAAGAGCCTTGGTTGATTACTGACGCCATAAATAAGAGTGTCAATTGTAAAATCAATAACAGGAGTCACTGTGCACTTACTCCCCATGTAGGATCTCTGTTCTTAATGTGTTGTACTATGTAAATTAACGGTATAACTAGTACTCAAACAGTACTTTATACTCTGTGTTTCTGTATGGGTGCAAACTGTTTAAATCTTTACTTAGTATATACAGAATTGATCTTCTGTATTTAAAGATAATTGAAAATGAATCTTGAGGAAGAATGGGATGGGAGAGGAAATGGGAGATGGGATGGATGCGGGTGGGAGGGTGGTTATGGGGGGAAAAGCTGCTTTTAAATTCTTTTTTTTTAAACTTTTATTTAATGCATATAAATTTCTAAAGTACAGTTTATGGATTACAATGGCTTCCCCCCACCATAACTTCCAATGGCTTCCCCCCACCATAACTTCCCTCCCACTCACAACCCTCCCCTTTCCCGCTCCCTCTCCCATTCTATTCACATCAAGATTCATTTTCAATTCCCTTTATATACAGAAGATAACTTTAGTATTTATTAAGTAAAGATTTCAACAGTTTGCACCCACATAGAAACACAAAGGGAAAAATACTGTTTGAGTACTAGTTATAGCGTTAAATCACAATGTACAGCACATTAAGGACAGAGATCCTACATGAGGAGTAAGTGCACAGTGACTCCTGTTGTTGACTTAACAAATTGACACTCTTGTTTTTGGCATCAGTAATCACCCCAGGCTCTTGTCATGAGTTGCCAAAGCTATGAAGCCTTTTGAGTTCACCGACTCTTATGATATTTAGACAAGGTCATAGTCAAAGTGGAAGTTCTCTCCTCCCTTCAGAGAAAGGTACCTCCTTCTTTGATGACCTGTTCTTTCCACTGGGATCTCACTCACAGAGATCTTTCATTTAGGTGTTTTTTGTTGTTGTTGTTGTTTTGTTTTTGCCAGAATGTCTTGGCTTTCCATGCCTCAAATACTCTCATGGGCTTTTCAGCCGGATCCGAATGCCTTAAGGGCTGATTCTGAGGCCAGAGTGCTGTTGAGGACATCTGCCATTCTATGAGTCTGCTGTGTATCCCGCATCCCATGTTGGATTGTTCTCTCCCTTTTTTGTTCTATTGGTTAGTATTTTCAGACACTAGTCTTGTTTATGTGATCCCTATGATTCTTAGTCCTATCATGATGATCAGTTGTGAACAGAAATTGATCAAATGGACTAGTGAGATGGCATTGGTACATGCCACCTTGATGGGATTGAATTGGAATCCCCTGGTATGTTTCTAACTCTACCGTTTGAGGCAAGTCAGCTTGAGCATGTGCTGAACTGTACATCTGCTCCCTCTCTTATTCCCACTCTTATATTTAACAGGGATCACTTTTCGGTTAAGTTTCAACACTTAAGAATAACTGTGTGCACTCCTGCCTCAGAATCAACCCTTGGGACATTCAGATCTGGCTAAAAGGTCCATGAGAGTCTCACAGGCATGGAAAGCCATGACACGATGGCAAAAAACAATCTAAATGAAAGACCCTGGTGAACAAGACCCCAGCAGAAGGAACAGGCCATCAAGGAAAGAGGCGCCTTTCTCTGAAGGGAGGAAGGAACCTCCACTGTGACACGGCCTTGACTAAACAAGTTCAGAGTCGGTGAACTCAAGGGACTTCCATAGCCTGTACAGCTCATAGCAAGAGTCTCGGGTGATTGCTGACATCACAAATAAGAGTGCCAATTGTTAAATCAACAACGGGAGTCACTGGGTACATGCTCCCCACGTAGGATCTCTGTCCTTAATGTGTTTTACTATGAAACTTAAAAATACTACTAATCGAACAATACTCTATACCTTGTGCCGTTGTGTGAATGCAGCCTGTTGAAATCCTTGCTTAGTATATACTAAGTTGATCTTCAGTATATGAAGGCAATTGAAAATGAAACTCGATAAAGGGTGGGATGGGAGAGGGAGAGGGGAGGGCCACGGGAGGGAGGGAGGTTGGTCGGGGAAGCCACAAAAGTTGCACTTTGTAAATTCACATTTATGAAATAAAAAAAAAGAAAAAAATTACCTACAACTGAACTCCACAGATCTTTCTTTCTCTGTTTCCCCCTCTTTCTCTGTAACTCTGCCTTTCAAATAAGTAAATAAAAATCTTAGCCTTTAAAAAAAAGAATAACTATGTATAAATTACAGAATTAAACAAATAGTATTAAGTAGAACAGACAAAAAAAATACTAATCATGCAACCTACCTAAATTGAACCAGGAAGACATAGAAAACCTAAACTGACCCATAACTGACACAGAAATTGAAACAGTAATAAAGGCCCTCCCAACAAAGAAAAGCCCAGGACCAGATGGATTCACTGCTGAATTCTACCAGACATTTAAAGAAATAACTCCATTTCTTCTCAAACTATTCAGAACAATCGAAAAAGATGCAATCCTCCCAAATTCTTTCTATGAAGCCGGCATCACCTTAATTCCTAAGCCAGAAAAAGATGCAGCATTGAAAGAGAATTACAGACCAATATCCCTGATGAACATAGATGCAAAAATCCTCAATAAAATTCTTGCCAATAGAATACAGCAACACATCAGAAAGATCATCCACCCAGACCAAGTGGGATTTATCCCTGGTATACAGGGATGGTTCAATGTTCCCAGATCAATCAATGTGATACACCACATTAACAAACTGCAGAAGAAAAACCATATGATTATCTCAATAGATGCAGAGAAAGCATTCGATAAAATTCAACACCCTTTCATGATGAAAACCCTAAGCAAATTGGGTATAGAAGGAACATTCCTCAATATGATCAAAGCAATTTATGAAAAACCCACGGCCAGCAGCCTATTGAATGGGGAAAAGTTGGAAGCATTTCCACTGAGATCTGGTTCCAGACAGGGATGCCCACTCTCACCACTGCTATTCAACATAATTCTGGAAAAAGCTGCTATCATCCAAAAGTTGTACTTTGGAAATTTATATTTATTAAATAAAAAAAAGTATGGTCCTTCACAAAGACAGCATAGACACCACTATAAAAGAAGACAGAGTATGTAAATAAACTCACACATATATGGTCAAATGATTTGTGACAAAGACCAAAACCATTCAATAAAAACAGAACAGTGTTTTCAATAAATGAGGTTGGGAAAATTGAATTTCCACATGACGAAAAAAAAAAATGTTGACCTTACCTTATGCCAGCTATATAAAAATTGACCACACAATGGGCTGAAGACCTAAAAGTACAATCTAAAAACTATAAACCTCTTAGAAAACTAAACACTTTATAACACTGGATTTAGTAATAATTTCTTAGATACTACACTAAAGCACAGGCAATACAAGAAAAACTATACAAATTGGACTTTGTGAAAATGTTTAAATTTTGTACATCAAAAAGACACTATCATTATTTCCAACAAAGTAGATTCATCCACAGTACAGGTTCAATGAAATAAGATCTAAATCAAGCCTAACTCTGTGATTAGCTTGAAAGATGATTTTATTCCCTTATGGACAAAAGACCCACTTTCTTTACTGTGATCCAAAATGCTGGAACTTTGAAATAAGGATTGCCTTATTTGAATACGGTTTGTCCCCACTGAAACTCAGGTTGAGGCTTAATTCTTCAATGCAGCAATGCTGGGAGGTGTGGCCTAGTGGGAGGTGTTTTGGTCATGGGGGTAAACCTCTTAGGAACACTTTCCTGCTTTTCTTGAAGGAATTTGTTAGCTATAATGGGAATTCAGCCCCCTTTTCTCTCTTCTGCATATGCCTGCTTGCTCTTCTACCATGAAACCCTCACCAGAAGCCAAGCAGATGCCAGGACCAACCTTCTGAACTTCCAGAAGCATAAGCCAAATTAAATCTTTCCTTTATAAATTATTAGTCTCATATATTCTGCAGAAAATGGGCTAAAACAAATTATAATCCTCAAACAAAACCATTGATGACTTCTAACAGGATTGTTAAAAGATTAAATATGCAGTACTTATTTTTTAAATTTTTGATTATTTATTTAAGAGGCAAAGAAGCAGAGAAAGAAACACACAGAGAGAAACAGACATACAGATCTACTGGTTTACTCCCCCAAATGCCCACAATAGCCAGGGGTGGGCCAGGATAAAGTTAAGATCCACAAACTCAGTCTGGGTCTCCCATGTAGGGGCAGGGACCCAAATTCTTGAGTTATCACTTTTACCTTCCAGGGTGAGCATTAATTGGAAGCTATAACTGGAAATGGAGATAATACTTGAATCCAGGTACTCTAATAACAGATGCAAGTGTCCCAAGTAGTGTCTTTTTTTGTTTGTTTGTTTGTTTGACAGGCAGAGTTAGACAGAGAGAGAGAGAGAGAGACAGAAAGGTCTTCCTTCCGTTGGTTCACCCTCCAATGGCCGCTGCGGCCAGCGCGCTGCGCCGATCCGAAGCCAGGAGCCAGGTGCTTCCTCCTGGTCTCCCATGCGGGTTCAGGGCCCAAGGACTTGGGCCATCCTCCACTGCCTTCCTAGGCCACAGCAGAAAGCTGGACTGGAAGAAGCAACCGGGACAGAATCTGGTGCCCCAACCAGGACTAGAACTCGGGGTGCCAGCGCCACAGGTGGAGGATTAGCCAAGTGAGCCACGGCGCCAGCCCCAAGTAGTGTCTTAACACCTATGCCAAATGCCTGCCCCATTAAAGGAGAAAACAGGGGCTGGCATTGTAGCATAGTGTGTTAAGCTGCTGCCTGCAGTGCCGGCATCCCATATAGGCGCTATTTTGTGTCCCAGCTGTTCTACTTCCAATCCAGCTCCCTGCTAATGGACCTGGGAAAGCAGCAGAAGACAGCCCAAGTGTTTGGGTCCCTGCACTCACTTGAGAGACCCAAAAGAAGTACCTACCTCCTAGTTTCTGTCTGGCTCAGCCCTGGCCATTGCAGCCATTTGCGGAGTGAACTAGCATATGGAAGAGCTCTATCTCTCCCTCTCTCTCTGTAACTCTGCCTTTCAAATAAAAATAAAATAAATCTTTAAAAAAATACAAGTGGCTGGTACTGTGGCAAAGTAGCCTAAGCCTCCGCCTATGGCACTGACATCCCATATGGGCACTGGTTCATGTCCCAGTTGCCCCTCTTCCGATGGAGTAGCTCTCTGCTAACAACCTGGGAAAGCATTGGAAGATGGCCCAAGTGCTTGGGTCCCAGCACCCACATGGGAGATCCAGAAGAAGCTGTGGCTCCTTCTTTGAATAGGCCCAGCTCTGGCCATTGCAGCCATTTGGGGAGTGGATAGAAGATTTTTCTCTGTGTCTCACCCTCTCTCTGTAACTCTAGCTCTCAAAAAAAATAAATAAAATCTTTTTAAAAAAATACAAAATAATAAAACACTGATTATACTATTTAAATTTCCAATAACACTACAGTCTGATCATTTTTACTTTTTAAGAAATTATATTATTAATATTTTATTATTATTATTTGAGAGGGAGAGAGAGAATAGACAGATCTTCCAACTGCTGATTCATTCTCACAATGCCTGGGGCTAGCCTAGGGCCTACATTAGGAACTAGGATCACAATCCAAGTCTCCCATGTGGATAGCAGGAATCCAAATACTTTAAGCCATCACACCAGCCTCCTTGGGTCTGCATAGGTAGAAAACTAGAGTTAGAAGCTGAGGCTGGGTATTGAACCCAGGCATTCCAATGTGGGACATGGTATCTTAATCACTAGGCTAAAAAACTCACTCTAAGAATTAATATTATTCTTGAAAGAAGATTAGAATTCAAAATTTCTGTATCATTAAATTAAACAAATTCTTACAGAGATATGAGAAACAAACTATAAGTACTTTTTAGCTATTGAGACAAGATAAAAATCTCCAGGGGATATAATATACATTCATGAAAAACCTTTCTTTCAATCTTCATGAAATGGTGGTTGGGTCAACAGCAAGACATTCTTCAGGTAAAGTCTACAATTCTATTTGACATAGTTAAAGTCTATCCATCTGTCAAAATCAACACTGAATTTTCAGGCAGAATTCCATCAATATCAAATTAAGGCAACAAATGCTAACCTCAGTAATTAAAAAGAAAAACTGCAGTGTTGAGAAATCAGTATGAAGCCATATATTACAATGATTAGACCTTTGGGTTCTGGGTACAAACTGGTTGAATTCAAATCCCATTTCTGTCATTTATAAGCCATGTGACCTTGGACAAATTATTTCATGCTGAACCACAGTTTCAAAAGGAAACAATAGTACCTATTTCACACAATTGCTGGAAAAGTGATATAATGTACCTCACACATTTAGCATCACGGTAACAACATCTAGAAATACATACTGGCAATTACAACTACTCAGCTCTATTTCTGTGAACTTTTGTAAACAATATTTCTTTTAAATTGCACTATAGGCATTCAATTCATATCCCATTTGGCTGCTATATTTTGCAGCTGCCATTCAAACACAATATGTATCCTGTTATGAAAAATACAAATTTCAGTTTTCTTTACATAAAATCACTTCACAAATGCAGAATTACTATGGTAAGAACACAGCCTCTGGTTTGATAGTCTGGATATTTTCATAGGCTTTTTCAATATTTTCATAGGCTTTTTCAAATATAAAGTTGGTCAGTTTTCATCATAAAAGTAGTGACAGTTCAGATAACTCCTGCATTCTGAAAAAGACCTTTCTTTAAGTACCCATTCAATGTATTTATTTGAAAGACAGAGTTACACCGAGAGAGAGAGAGAGAGAGAGAGCACTTCCATTTGCTACTTCCCTCCAGCAATGGCCTAACAGCCCATTAGGTGGCCAAAGCCAGGAACCTGGAATTCTATCCAGGTCTTCCACATGGATGGCAGGGTCCCGACTACTTGGGCCATCTTCTGTTACTTTCCCAGGCATATTAGCAGGGAGCTGGAACAGAAGTAGAGTAACCAGGACTTGACCTGGCACACATTCATATGGGTTGCCAGTGTGGCAAGCAGCAGCTTAACCTGCTGCATCACAATGCCAGTCACTGAAAAAGAACCTTCAAGGAAAACAGTGAATAGCAATAGTCAAAAATAGAACAAAACCCAACTCCTTATTAATGGTAAAGTTTGGGTCTTCTTCATGTCTACTTTAAAAAAAAATAGATTTATTGATTTACCTGAAAGAGTGACAGAGGAAAGAGATCTTCCATTACCTGGTTCACTCCCAAAATAGCTCCCACAGCTAGGGAGGGGCCAGGCTGAAGGCAAGACCCAGGAAACTCCATCCTGGTCTTCTACATTTTGAGCAGGGACCCCAACACTTGGACCAGGTGCGTTAGCTGGGAGCTGGATCAGAAGCATATTGATGCCAGTGGCTTAACCCCCTGTGCTACAACATCAGTCCCATGTCTACTTTTACTTCTACTCAAATAAACCATTTGACTCTGAAATATGATCATTTGTTTTGTTTTGTTTTAAGACTATCAACAGTGGGCCGGCACCGTGGCTTAATAGGCTAATCCTCCGTCTTGCGGCGCCGGCACACCGGGTTCTAGTCCCGGTTGGGGCGCTGGATTCTATCCCAGTTGCCCCTCTTCCAGGCCAGCTCTCTGCTATGGCCCGGGAAGGCAGTGGAGGATGGCCCAAGTCCTTGGGCCCTGAACCCGCATGGGAGACCGGGAGAAGCAGCTGCTCCTGGCTTCGGATCAGCGAGATGCGCTGGCCGCAGCGGCCATTGGAGGGTGAACCAACGGCAAAGGAAGACCTTTCTCTCTGTCTCTCTCTCTCACTATCCACTCTGCCTGTCAAAAAAAAAAAAGACTATCAACAGCAAAAAGGCAATCCAAAGAATGGAGAAAATATCTGCAAATCATGTATCTGAAAGGGATTAGTATCCAGAATATATTTTAAAAATTCTTACAACTTAACAACCACAAAAAAAAAAAAAATTCAAATGGGCAAAGGACTTGAACAGACATCTCCAAAGCAGACATACAAATGACCAATAAGCACATGAAAGGATATTCAACATCCATGGGGCCAGCTCTGTGGCATAGCGGGTAAAGCCACCACCTGCAGTGCCGGCATTCCATATGGAAGCTCCACTTCCAATCCAGCTCACTGCTATGGCCTGAGAGAGCAGTGGAAGATGGCCCAAATCCTTGGGCCCCTGTACCTGCTTGGGAGACCCAGAGGAGACTCATTATTCCTGGCTTCAGACCGGTACAGCTGCAGCCATTGTGGCCAATTGGGAAGTGAACCAATGGACTAAAGACCTTTCTCTCTCGACCTCTCTCTCTCTGCCTCTCCTTCTCTCTCAACTCTGAATTTCAAGTAAAATAAAATAATCTTTTTTAAAAAATACACACATCCAATCATGAGAAAAATATAAGTTGGTACTAGCACTGTAGCACAGTAGGTTAACCCACTGCTTGCCATGCTGACTTCTCATATTGTAGCACCAGTGCAAGTCCTAGCGGCTGCAATGCTGATCCAGCTTCCTACTAATGAGCCTGGAAAGGCAGTAGAAGATGGCACAAGTACTTGGGCCCATGCCATCTATGGGAGACCTGGATGGAGTTCCTGGCTCCTGGATTTAGCCTGTTCCTAGCTGTGAGAACATTTGGGGAATGAATCAGCATATGTAAGATCTCTCTCTTTCTCTTGCTCTCACTCTCGCTCTTTCTCTAGCTCTTGCTCTGTCACTCTTCCATTCAAATAAATATTTTTTAAAAAGGAAAAATGTAAATTGAAACCACAATGAAATACCACTTCATACCCATTAAGGTGCCTTCTATCAAAAACCAGAAAATAACATCCGTGGGCAAAATGTGGAAAAATTGGAAGCCTGTGCAGTGCAGTCAGAAATGTAAAACAATGTAGCAACTGTGAAAAACAGTGTGATTCTTCCAAAAATTAAAAATAGATTTCATATGACCCAGAAATTCCGCTTTTGAGTATATACACAAGAGTTGAAAATAGGAACTGGAACAGATATTTACACACCTATGTTCATATCAGCATTATTCACAACAGCCAAAATGTAGAAACAACACAAGTGTTCATCAATGGATGAATGTGTAAATAAAACAAGATATACACATAGAATCAATTCAGCCTTAGAAAGGAAGGAAACAGATACATTCTATAACATGGCTGACACAATGCCAAGCAAAATACATCAGTCACAAAAGGACAAACATTGTATGATTTCACTTACATGTGGTCCCTAGAATAGTCAATTTCATAAAGATACAAAGTAGAATGGTCATTGCCAGGGCCTAGGGAGAGAGAAAGGGTAAGTTACTGTTTAATGGGTACAGAGTTTCAGTCTGGGAAGATGAAAAAGTACTGGAGACATACAGTAGTGTTGGTTATATAATGTGAAGGTACTCACTGAATGGTACACTTAAAAAATAGTTAAAATGGCAAATTGTATGTATTTTTTACCTTACACACACACACACAAAATTCAGGATCATGCTTGGAATTTGGAATGGTATATACCAAAAAGCATTTTTGAGTGGGTAATTTCACATGTGCTAAGCATTTGAACAAGTCAAATAGAAGTAAAGAAGCTGAAGTGATGATGACTGTGGCTTTCAGCTGCAGCATCTCCTAACAATTTAGGGCAGTATGCTTGTTTGTGTGAAGCTCCTGTCTTGCTAGTCTCATTGGAAATGAACAGTCTTCATATCAATGGAAATTTTTATTAACTTTGGTTTATTGGTTTCACTAAAACAGTCCCATTATTTAAACACTCAAAAAGTGCTTCGGCCACAGACATCTTATGTCTCCACACCAAACAGAATTCTGTCAAGGATGTCCTGTAGTTAATTTCTTAGCACAAGGAATTCATTCTCTTATGAACACACTGAAGCCTCCACATGGCCCTTAAAAAGACACTGACCTCTTTGAAACTAGGTCTGCAATATCCAGTGAACTGGAGTTGACTCCCAGTTGCACAAATTCTTCTGAACTCTGGTTCTCAGAAAGACTAAATGAAGGAATCATCAGAAGACTCAAAATAGAATCTGTTACATACCAATCCTATGAGATAATGTAGGATTTTGCAGAGGCATTAAGAAGGAAGACAGATAATATGAGGCTCTGTTTAACACGATTTATTGGCTTCTAAGTCTTAAAGACTGGAAGAATTCTCCTCTTCCATAACATTAACACACACACACACACACACACAAATCCCTACTGTACTGTGCTAAACTGAAAATAATGGTTAAATCCTAGGATCAGGACAGTGCCAGGAAAATAGAGTTTCCCACTCCCTGACTTCCTTCCAGCCAGCTCTGATACCATCAGTCTCCCAGCCAATGCTCATTTTTGACCTTTTTGTCTAAAAGATAAAATAGCATCAACAGGGGCTTTTAGATTGCTATAGCTTTATGCAGGCTTCTTTGGTTCACAGCAGTGAGTTTCCCATATGGACTGAGGTCAGATCTTGACCTCTGAATTCTTCAATATGTTCTCCTCAAACCAGCTGCCTTCTTCCTGGTCTCTTATAAATTAGCTGTGTATTTTCTGGGATCAACCACATCCTTGGAAAACTGACTGCAGCTCATCCAAGAAATTTGGCCCCATTCTTCCCTCTCCAGAGACAGCTGTGTGAAGGTTTCAGGAGCAATAACTCAGACAGAGGGTCCTCTGTGGTCAGCAAAGCCCCAAATTTGGATAAGGTTTCACGTACATATTCATTGACTTTAGCAGTCTGGCAAAAATAGGAAAGGACTCCTAATTCCACAGGGTCAAATATCTTCCCTGAAACTAAAATGGAAAAGATTAACTAACTCATGGAAAGGATTTTGTGATAAACCTAATATCCTGGGGCCACTTTCATAATAGCACCTCCTCTTCTCATCACTCATCTCTCTGTGTTCTTGAATAATATAATTTCCAAGGATTTAATAAATATTTCTCTGTCAGCAGCCCAAATCAAAGACTCTAGAGAAACTGGTACATTGTTTGAAAAAATCCTGGCCCCCAGTCGTGAAGAACAGAAATAAGAAAATAAGGAACACAATGTCTATTGGGGACAGCTGGAAGTTTCTAAACACAGTGCTTTCTAAACAATGAGTTAGAAAAGATTAAGAGGCTTCAGGCAAATGGAGATGTTTAAAGACACAAGAGTTAGATGATATTAGCAATTGTTATTAATTTGCTGTGATAATATAACTGTGGTTATAACTGTATTTTTGTTTGAGTTAAATACCAAAGTATCTATGGGTGAAATGAACATATCCAGGATTTGCTTTTAAAAATCCAGCAAACAAATAAATAAAAGGAGTAGGAGGGTGACAGGTGAAATAAAATTGTTAAAATATTGATACTTGGCCGGTGCTGTGGCTCAATAGGCTAATCCTCCCCCTGTGGTGCTGGCACCCCGGGTTCTAGTCCCGGTCAGGGCGCCGGATTCTGTCCCAGTCGCTCCTCTTCCTGTCCAGCTCTCTGTCTCTCTCTGTTCTGGCAAGGCAGGATGGCCCAGGTGCTTGGGTCCTGCACCCGCATGGGAGACCAGGAGAAGCACCTGGCTCCCGGCTTCGGATCAGCACGGTGCGCCGGCTGCAGCACACCAGCCGCAGCGGCCATTGGGGGTGAACCAACGGAAAAGGAAGACCTTTCTCCCTGTCTCTCTCTCTCTCTCACTGTCCACTCCACCTGTCAAAAAAAAAATATATTGATACTTGTGGTGGGTACACTGCTGTTATCTAGGGATTTATTATACTATTTCCCCTCTATTTTAATATGTGTTCTTAAATTTCCATAATAAAGAGTAGGGAAGGGAAAAAAGAACAACAAGGTTAGAGAGCAGCAGCAATACTAAACCAGTCAATGTTTCACTTTGAAAAAAACTGCTTCACAGAAATAAACTCAAAATGGATCATAGACCTAAATGTAAAATGCAAAACTATATATGTCTTAGAAGATAACACAGGAGAAAATCTAGATGATCTTGAATTTGGTGACAATAATGCTTCAGATACAAAATCAGAAGCACAATCCATGAAAGAAAAAAATTGATAAGCTGGATTTTATTAAAATTAAAAGCTGCACTGTGAAAAACACTGTTAAGAAAATGAAAAGACAACCACAGACATGGAGAAAATTTCTGTAGGACATATATCTGATGAAAGACTGGTGTTTAAAACATACAAAGAACTCTTACAACTCAACAAGAAAATAAACAGTCCCACTAAAATGTGGGCAAAATATCTGGAAACCTCACCAAAGAAGATACATAGCAAAGAAGCATACAAAAGGATACTCAACCTCATATGTCATTAGGTAAACTGAAATTAAAGCAACAATGAGACGTTACTGTTTCTACATACCTCTTAAAATGGCTGAACCAAAATGCTGACAATATCAAATGCAGGTGAGATTTGGAGCAACACAAATTCTCATTCATTGTTGGTGGGAATGCAAAATACTATGGCTATTTTGGAAAACTGGCAGTTTCATACAAAATCGTACTCTTACCATTCAATCTAGCAATTGTACTCTTTGGTATTTAAGCAAATGAATTAAAAATTTAGGTCCACACAAAGCCTGCACATAATGTTTACAGCAGCTTTATTCATAATTGTGAAAACTTGTACAATTCTTTCAAACTGTAACATATTCAAACAGTGGAATATTATTCATTTGAATTTTAAAAAATGCAAAGAAATGAGCTATAAAATCTTGAAAAAACATGGAATAACCTTAAATGGAATGATCTTAAATAACCTTAAATTGCTAGATCCAAGAAGCCAATCTGAAAAGGTTGCATACTGTTTGATTCCAACTCTATGACATTCTGGAAAAGAAGTTATAGACAGTGAAAAGATCAGTGGTCGTCAGGGCCTTGAGGCAGGAAGTAGGGATGAATAGGTAGAGC
The DNA here is from genome assembly GCF_033115175.1 of Lepus europaeus. Classification (NCBI taxonomy): domain Eukaryota; kingdom Metazoa; phylum Chordata; class Mammalia; order Lagomorpha; family Leporidae; genus Lepus; species Lepus europaeus. Next base: position 54,723,941 of record NC_084828.1, read on the forward strand.
CCAGAGGAATTTTAGGGAGGGTCTATGGGACCTTCAGTACTTTCCACTCATTTTTTTCTGTAAATCTAAAACTCCACCCCAAAACTAAGATCTATTAATTAAAAAAAAAAAAAAGAGCTGCTGATAAGAGGACTGGAAATGTCTGTGTGCATGAAGACACAGGTTTGTATCCTCTTAATCTTGTGGATTATCTGTGTAGCCAATAAAGGGCTAACAAAAGAAGTTTGTCAAAACAAAGTTCGAGAACCACCTCCATCAGAATCAATTCCTCCAAATTTGTAGAACCTGGAGCAGCTCAATGCTATACCACATGTCAGGAAAATTTAGTACACAGCAAATATACTCATGAAAATGCAAATCCAAAGAGCGGCAAGATGGCGGAATAGGGAGGGAGCACACTATTAGTCCGGGGGAGAGACAGGTTAATAAAAGTGGAGATACTGCAGGGTCAAGGAAGAGTAGGGGAAGAAACAGCAGAGGAAACTCTTCTGGAACTAGTGATTCACAGTGGACCTGCGTGGAGAGCGTGGGAGCCCAAGTTCGGGACACCAGCAGCAGACCCAACACACCAGCGCTGGAACGCGAGGTGAGCCGAACCTCAATAGCCCGAGACACCAGCGGGCAAGTGGAAAGAAGAGACTAGAGGGAACGAGGCTTGAAACTCCGTGGGGAAAAGTTCACCAGGCTAACTAGAAGAGAGAGAGGAAAAAAAAAAGTGACCGATACGGACACGAGTTTCTCTCTCTCCACTCACCCCTCAAAGGCGAGCAAGACAAAGAGCAAGTGCCATTTTGGACATACGTCATAAGCAGGGCGACCTCAGGTCTGCACCGGCCCTGAGCCTAGCAGAGAAACCTGACTCTGGGGGGAGAGGTGAAATAACAGGAGATTAGCATCTAACTTGGCAACCCAGTGGGAGACTGCAGGAGAATTGGAGCCCACACTGAGGGCAGCGGAGATTCCCTGTGTGGTCCGTGGGAAAGAGCTTCCAATCTCTGGCTCCTGTGGGTATATCATTTACCTGCTAACTACCTCCAATTACGTTCAGCTGTGCGGACTTACTTCCCCTCTGAATCAAAAAAAGAAAGAAAGAAAGAGAGATTTACCACACCTAACCTGGGAGTGTCATCTTTGACACACCCTCAACCCTGAGGAACCAAACACAGCTCTCAGGCCACACTCATCTCAAGCCTCTAAGGCTCCACCGAAAGCAGACAGTCCACTTAATATAGAGCCATAGTGTAACAAGAAAAAACACCACAGTGAAGAAAACAAATATCTCCAACATGCCAAACAACAAATGCAAAAACCGAGGTAACAAGAACAAGGAAGACACTATGACGCCCCCAAATGAAAAAGACACCCCAATTCAAGATTATGAAGATGATGAGATAGAAGCAATGCAAGAAGCAGATCTCAAAAAATTGATAAGAACATTAAGAAGTTCTCAAAAACAAATTCTTGAACTACAGAAATCCTTAATGGACAAGATAGAAAATCTATCTCACGAAAATGAAATATTAAGGAGGAATCAAAATGAAATGAAGCAACTAGTAGAACATGAAACTGTGATAGTGATGAGAAATCATAATGACATGAAGAATTCAATAGATCAAATGACAAACACATTAGAGAGCCTTAAAAACAGAATGGGTGAAGCAGAAGAGAGAATATCGGACTTAGAAGACAGAGAACAGGAAAGTATACAGTCAAACCAAAGAAAAGAAGAAGAAATTAGAAATCTAAAAAATATTGTTGGGAATCTACAGGATACTATTAAAAAACCCAACATTCGAGTTCTAGGAGTTCCTGAAGGCATGGAGAGGGAGAAAGGATTAGAAGGCATTTTCAGTGACATACTAGCAGAAAATTTCCCAGGTTTGGAGAAGGACAGAGGCACCTTAGTACAGGAAGCTTATAGAACCCCTAAGAAACATGACCAAAAGAGATCCTCACCACGACACGTTGTAATCAAACTCACCACAGTGAAACATAAAGAAAAGATCCTAAAATGTGCAAGAGAGAAACGTCAGATTACTCTTAGAGGATCTCCAATTAGACTCACAGCAGACTTCTCATCTACAAGCTAGAAGGGAATGGCGAGACATAGCCCAGGTGCTAAGAGAGAAAAACTGCCAGCCCAGAATATTATATCCTGCAAAGCTCTCATTTGTGATGAAGGTGAAATTAAGACTTTTCATAGCAAACAGAAACTGAAAGAATTTGTTGCCACTCATCCTGCCCTGCAAAAGATGCTTAAAGATGTGTTACACACAGAAACACAGAAACATGGTCACCAATATGAAAGAAGGTAAAGGAAGGAAACCTCACAGCAAAAGATCACAGGAAGCTCAATTTCTCTTTGACATAGAATTAAACTCTGATGCTCTGTTAAAGCAATGTGTTAAAGTAATCTATTATGTTCTCTTGATGTCTGTTACATTCTAATTGTTCAAAAACAGCTGAATTTTTATTAAGAGCTAAGGGTTATTTAAATATGTGCTTATTTTCAAAGATTTGAATAATCACCTTGTAACAATGATCAAATTTGGTCTATGTTATGTCATGATTTTAAGGAATCTTATTTCAACCAGATATTTTGGATTTTGAGCCTTCTTGGCATTCTTGACAGGCATTCAAAAAATCAAAGTTTCAAACAATCTGGTCTCTAAAATTTCCAGTAAATCCTGGACTTTGGTTTTTCCAGTTTGGGCCCAACTGAAAAAATCGAAGGACCTATGTCTCTCATCTTATAGAGACACCAACTAATCAGTCTATTTGGATTATATTAGAAGGACTGTCAAGATGTGATGTGGTACCAGACTTTAAGTTTCTATAATGGAAAATGCTATTAATACAAATGTTTGAGAATTAAAAAGTCTAACGATCTTGTGTTACTAGACATGATAGTTATCTTAATGAGAAAGCCCCAGAGGCCTAAAGGGTTAAATACTTGTAAAATCCTACAGGTGCTTTCAAAAATATTGTGAAGTAAGCAAGTGCCTCTTGTTGGTTGATGAGTTTATAATTTTAAACATGGCAACTTAAAGTCTTTTGTCATCCATAGTTATATATGATTTGCTGCTCATAAAACTTAAGTGTTGTTGGTTCTGTGTTTAGCTGTCCTCCTATAGGTTCCTATGGACTTTTTCCATCCACTTCTATTGTATTCAGTACTTTGGGATGACTCTGTAAACAGATGAAGCCAATAATGTATTAACAGTACCAACTGAGAGAAAGTATGGTTAACTGAGGCTACTAAAAACAAAAAGCAATTCAAATCAATTGGCAATCTACAAAAAGAGTTAAAGATTTTAAAAGCTATTATTAAAATTGCTATATTGGTCTACTATGCTATGTTATATGCGTGTACATATTGTATGTCCACATGGGGAAATTTTATTAAGAGTTTTATTTTAAATGGCTTATAGATAAGATTGTCCATAAATTTAAGCTGCTAAAATCAAACAAAGATACATTTTAATTTGTGTGACCTGAATCTGTGTATCATATGTTTTAAACGTGTTGGTAGAAAGAAACTAAAAACATTTTATATGGTTGTGCTTAAGTTTACTGGTTAAACAAACTACACCATGTTAGATATTTAAGACGTGTTTTCAAATACATGATTCTTAAAATTTATAGAAGGCATTGGACGTTCTGGTAAATGTTTTCTTAAGTTGTTATCTAATGGTTGAAACGGTTTGCTAAGTATTCATGTGATATTGCTATTGTCAGCAAGCGATTTAGGACTTGCTCCCTCATTTCTCTATTCTAAGCCCAACTTGTTCTTTCATTTCTCTATTCTCTTCAAGGTAGGAAACTAATTCTATTATGAAGGAATCTGTAGGATGCACAATTTAATCTTTAGACCTTATAAAAGAGATGGCTAACATTTTTCTGTAATAGCATAGCCAAAATAAGAACTTAAATAATAATCTCATAGCTAGATTCACTTCGCCATCAGCAAAGTATACAGTAAGTAGAAAAAACCTCCCTTTCAGACCAAAGGGATAGAAAGTTTTAAAGTGAGAATATAATTTTCCTCATGGGCATTGTCTACCTTAGAAAAACTACTACAGAACATGCCTGTGACTATAGACTTGTAGTTCAGGCCACCGAAGATTAGAGATGGGACTGGGGCACTCCCTTGACTTGCATCCTCTGGTCTGCTTTAACACAAACCAGGAGGAAAAGAAAGCTCGGCATCAGAAGCAATGGGTGGCAGGCCTATTAATGGCTGATCTGTACAGTGATCTGCCCTCAAGGAGACCCAACAGGCCAGTCCACTGCAGTGGCTTTCAATGTGGTAAGCCTGGGTTTCAGCAGAAGTCAGCTTGTGAAGAGCCCTGGCAGCTCTGCCAAGAGTTGGATCACTGGAAATGGACCTGCCCTGGAGTCGAAGGATGCCCAGGTCAGAGCCACAGATCTTATTGACTCCAAGCTGAAAAGCCCTTCACTCAGCCCAACTTCCAAAGTGACCACTGCAGCTGAGGGGATGGTCAAGTAGGGTCAGCAACATTGCAGGCAGAACTGTAAATTTCTTGTTAGAGATGCCCCCTGCCTTTACCTGGCCAGCTCTCCTCCCAGGCCAGCCAAGTAATGAAAGTCAACAGAGTGCCTTCCCCTAGGAGGTTCACACCTCCCTTAGGATATACCCCATGTGAAGAGATAGATAGGTCTGGGCCTCTTAACTTACAAGGCCTAAAGCCCAACAGATTATTATCAAGCCCCTTCTATCAGGTTCTATTTGCCTCTCAATCAGAAAAATTACTTGTAGCTTAGACAGCACCTTTCTTAGCTCCTCTAATAATGACTCTGTCCTTTGTTCTAGACCCTGTCTAGCGTACTTGGGCCTCATTCCTTTGTAATCATAACCTCTACTCTACCACCAATGGTTCTACTCCCAACCTGTGTGTACTGATGGTCCTCTTCCCCACTTAATGCTGTATAATTGTTCAAACCTGGTAAATGCCACTCTTAGGATCATTGGTTACTATCCTCACCCTGTCTTTTATGACCTTGTCTAAATATGATCAGAGTCGGCAAACTTGGAAGGCTTCCACAGCCTTGGCAACTCATGACGACAGCCTAGGGTGGTTACTGGCGCCATAAACTAGAGTGTCAATTTGTTGGGTCAACAACAGGAGCCACTGTGCACTTGCTCCTCATGTGGGATCTCTGTCCTTAATGTGCTGTACATATTGATTTAATGCTATAACTAGTACTCAAACAGTATGTTTCACTTTGTGTTTCTATGTGGGTGCAAACTGTTGAAATCTTTATACTAAATTGATCTTCTGTATATAAAGAGAATTGAAAATGAATCTTGATGCAAATGGAAGGGGAGAGGGAGCAGGAGAGGGGAGGATTGCGGGTGGGAGGGAAGTTATGGGAGGGGGAAGCCATTGTAATCCATAAGCTGTATACTGGAAATTTATATTCATTAAATAAAAGTTTAAAAAAAATGCAAATCCAATTTTCTACGCAAAGTTAGTTACCCAAAAACTAAGAACAGAATTCATCCTATTTTTTTTACTTTGAGTGTCTAACTTCTCTACATCTGACTTTGGGTTCATTTAAAAATTTTTTAACTTGGGGGCTTTGCTGTGGTGTAGCAGGTGAAGCCACCACCTGCAGTGCCAGCATCCCATATGGGCACCGGTTTGAGTCCCTGCTGCTCCACTTCAGATCCAGCTCTCTGCTATGACCTGGGAAAGCAGTGAAGATGCCCAAGTCCTTGGGCCCCTGCACCCATGTGGGATGACCCAGAGGAAGCTCCTGACACCTGGCTTCAGATTGGCACATCTCCAGCCATTGCAGCCAACTGAGAAGTGAACCAGTGGATGGAAGACCTCTCTCTCTCTCTTCCTCTCCTTCTTCTGGGTAACTTTGACTTTCAAATAAATAAATAAATAAATAAATCTTCTAAAAAATAAAAATTTTAACTGATACATAAAAATTGTAGACATGTATTGTGTAACATGATTTAAAAAAAAAAGATTGATTTTATTTATTTGAAAGGCAAAGTATCAGAGAGAGAGAGAGAGATTTTCCATCTGTTGGTTCACTCCCCAAATGGCTATAAAGGCTGGTTCTGAGCCAGGCTGAAGCCAGGATCCAGGAGTTTCATCCAGGTCTCTCATGTAGGGGCAGGGGCTCAAGGACTTTGGACATCTTCTACTGCTTTTCCCAGGTGCATTACCAGGAAGCTGGATGGGAAGTAGAGCAGCTGGGACTTGAACTCGTGTCCATATGGGATGCTGGCATTGCAGGCAGCAGCTTAATCCAATACGCCACAACACTGGCCCTCATGTGATGTTTTAGTAAATGTTTACATTATGTAATGTTCAAATGAGTGACTCTATGAGAGGTTTTTTTTTTTTTTTTTTTTTTGAGAGTAAGAAGAATGTTGGTTAGGGAGCCAAGATGGCAGAATAGTGAGGTCACACACTGATAGTCCGGAAAAAGATAGTTCAATAAAAGTGGAGTTAATGTAGTCTCAGGAAAAGGCTCAGGAAAAAATTGCAGAGGAAACTCTTCCAAATCTAGTGGATGTGACACAGAGGACCTTCAGGGAGAACAAGGATGCCCAAAGCTTGGAAGACAAGTCTGCACACCAGCGCTGGAAGGGGAGGTGAAACAAAAACCTCGGTAACCCCAGACATTGGCAGGGAAAGGCAGAAAGAGCCTAAAGGGAACGAGGTTTGAAGCCCCGCTGGGGAAAGTTCACCAGGCTGACTGGAGGAGAGAAAAAAAAAAAACGAATAAATAAGAGGAACTGCCACGGACACTAGCTTCTCTCTCCACTCAGCTTACAAAGCCGAGCAAGACAAAAAGCAGGCGCCATTTTGGACATACATAAAGTGGCACCTGCCATCAGCCAAGCAGAAAAACCTGACTCTGGTGGGGAGAAATAATAGGAGGTTAGGACCTAGTGAAAGTGTGGAGCTAACGAACTGAGACTGTGAAAATCTGAGGGTGGGCGAGAGAACTCACCGATACACAAACTCGGTAACCTTGGCAACAAGGTGAGAGACTGCAGACAAATTTGAGACCACACTGAGGGCTGCATAAACTCTTTGTGTGGTCCAGGGGTAGATCAGACGAATAACCACAGGGGCCATATTTCATACATCAACTACCCTCAATTTCACTCAGCTGTGCAGAATTATGTCCCTTCTGAGTCCATAAAAGAGAGAGCGAGAGAGAGCCAGCGAGAGAGAGAACAACGTGGGTGAGTCACCTTTGGCACACCCTTAACTCTGAAGAACCAAACAGAGCTCTCTGGCCACACCCATCACAGCCTCTAAGGATCCATCAAAAGCAGACAGTCCACTTAATCTAGAGTCACAGTATAACGAGAAAAAGCACCACAGCGAAGAAGCCAAAGAATATCTCCAATATTCCAAACAGCAAACACAGAAACTGAGGTAACAAGAACAAGGAAGACACTATGACGCCCCCAAATGAAAAAGACACCCCAATTCAAGATTATGAAGATGATGAGATCGAAGAAATGCAAGAAGCAGATCTCAAAAAATTGATAAGAACATTAAGAAGTTCTCAAAAACAAATTCTTGAACTACAGAAATCCTTAATGGACAAGATAGAAAATCTATCTCACGAAAATGAAATATTAAGGAGGAATCAAAATGAAATGAAGCAACTAGTAGAACATGAAACTGTGATAGTGATGAGAAATCATAATGACATGAAGAATTCAATAGATCAAATGACAAACACATTAGAGAGCCTTAAAAACGGAATGGGTGAAGCAGAAGAGAGAATATCGGACTTAGAAGACAGAGAACAGGAAAGTATACAGTCAAACCAAAGAAAAGAAGAAGAAATTAGAAATCTAAAAAATATTGTTGGGAATCTACAGGATACTATTAAAAACACAACATTCGGGTTCTAGGAGTTCCTGAAGGCATGGAGAGGGAGAAAGGATTAGAAGGCCTTTTTAGTGAGATACTAGCAGAAAATTTCCCAGGTTTGGAGAACGACAGAGACATCCTAGTACAGGAAGCTCATAGAACCCCTAATAGGCCGGCGCCATGGCTCAACAGGCTAATCCTCCGCCTAGCAGCGCCGGCACACCGGGTTCTAGTCCCGGTTGGGGCGCCGGATTCTATCCCGGTTGGCCCTCTTCCAGGCCAGCTCTCTGCTGTGGCCCGGGAAGGCAGTGGAGGATGGCCCAAGTCCTTGGGCCCTGCACCCCATGGGAGACCAGGAGAAGCACCTGGCTCCTGGCTTTGGATCAGCGAGATGCGCCAGCCGCAGCAGCCATTGGAGGGTGAACCAACGGCAAAGGAAGACCTTTCTCTCTGTCTCTCTCTCTCACTATCCACTCTTCCTGTCAAAAAAAAAAAAAAATGGAGAGCGGCAAGATGGCGGAATAGGCAGACAGCAAACTATTAGTCCGGAGAGAGAGACAGGTTAATATAAGTGGAGATACTGCAGGGTCAAGGAAGAGTAGGGGAAGAAACAGCAGAGGAAACTCTTCCGGAACTAGTAATTCACAGTGGACCTGCGTGGAGAGCGAGGGAGCCCAAGTTCGGGACACCAGCAGCAGACTCAACACACCAGCGCTGGAACGCGAGGTGAGCCGAACCTCAATAGCCCGAGACACCAGCGGGCAAGCGGAAAGAGGAGGCTAGAGGGAACGAGGCTTGAAACTTCGTGGGGAAAAGTTCACCAGGCTAACTAGAAGAGAGAGAGGAAAAAAATAAAAAAAGCGACCGATACGGACACAAGTTTCTCTCTCTCCACTCACCTCTCAAAGGTGAGCAAGACAGAGCAGGCGCCATTTTGGACATACGTCATAAGCAGGGCGACCTCAGGTCTGCACCGGCCCTGAGCCTAGCAGAGAAACCTGACTCTGGGGGGAGGGGTGAAATAACAGGAGATTAGCATCTAACTTGGCAACCCAGTGGGAGATTTCAGGAGAATTGGAGCCCACACTGAGGGCAGCACAGATTCCCTGTGTGGTCCGTGGGAAAGAGCTTCCAATCTCTGGCTCCTGTGGGTATATTATTTGCCTGCTAACTACCTCCAATTACGTTCAGCTGTGCGGAATTACTTCCCTTTTGAATCAAAAAAGAGAGAGATTTACCACACCTAACCTGGGAGTGTCATCTTTGACACACCCTCAGCCCTGAGGAACCAAACACAGCTCTCAGTCCACGCTCATCTCAAGCCTCTAAGGCACCACTGAAAGCAGACAGTCCACTTAATATAGAGCCATAGTGTAACAAGAAAAAACACCACAGTGAAGAAACCAAATATCTCCAACATGCCAAACAACAAACGCAAAAACCAAGCTAACAAGAACAAGGAAGACACTATACACCCCCAAATGAAAAAGACACCCCAATTCAAGATTATGAAGATGATGAGATCGAAGAAATGCAAGAAGCAGATCTCAAAAAATTGATAAGAACATTAAGAAGTTCTCAAAAACAAATTCTTGAACTACAGAAATCCTTAATGGACAAGGTAGAAAATCTCTCTCGTGAAAATGAAATATTAAGGAGGAATCAAAATGAAATGAAACAACTAGTGGAACAAGAAATGGTGATAGTGACAAGAAATCTTAATGAAATGAAGAATTCAATAGATCAAATGACAAACACATTAGAGAGTCTTAAAAAGAGAATGGACGAAGCAGAAGAGAGAATATCAGACTTAGAAGACAGAGAACAGGAAAGGAAACAATCAAATCAAAGAAAAGAAGAAGAAATCAGAAATCTAAAAAATAATGTCAGGAATCTACAGGATACTCTTAAAAAACCCAACATTCCAGTTCTAGGAGTTCCTGAAGGCATGGAGAGAGAGAAAGGATTAGAAGGCCTTTTTAGTGAGATACTAGCAGAAAATTTCCCAGGTTTGGAGAAAGACAGAGACATCCTAATACAGGAAGCTCATAGAACCCCTAATAAACATGACCAAAAGAGATCCTCACCACGACGCGTCGTAATCAAACTCACCACAGTGAAACACAAAGAAAAGACCCTAAAATGTGCAAGAGAGAAACGCCAGATTACTCTCAGAGGATCTCCAATTAGACTCACAGCTGACTTCTCTTCAGAAACCCTACAAGCTAGGAGAGAATGGCGAGACATAGCCCAGGTGCTAAGAGAGAAAAACTGCCAGCCCAGAATATTATATCCTGCAAAGCTCTCATTTATGAATGAAGGTGAAATAAAGACCTTTCACAGCAAACAGACATTGAAAGAATTTGTCGCCACTCGTCCAGCCCTGCAAAAGATGCTTAAAGATGTGTTACATACAGAAACACAGAAACACGGTCACCAATATGAAAGAAGGTAAAGGTAGGAAACCTCACACCAAAAGATCACAGGAATCTCAAACCATATACTAGAAAGTATCTTTGGCTAATGGCAGGGCAAAGTTACTCCTTCTCAATAGTCACATTGAATGTTAATGGCTTGAACTGTCCAGTTAAAAGACACTGATTGGCTGATTGGGTTAAGGAACAAAACCCATCCTTTTGCTGCTTACAAGAAACCCATCTATGCAACAATGATCCATACAGGCTGAGAGTGAAAGGCTGGAAAAGATATACCACGCCAACAGAAATGAAAAGAGAGCGGGCGTAGCCATCTTAATATCGGACAACATAAACTTTACCACAAAAACTGTTAGGAGAGACAAAGAGGGGCACTATTTAATGATTAAGGGATCCATTCAACAGGAAGATATAACGATTATCAACGTATATGCACCTAATTACAGGGCACCAGCTTATTTAAAAGACTTGTTAAGGGACTTAAAGGGAGACTTAGACCCCAATACAATAGTACTGGGGGACTTCAATATTCCACTCTCAGAGATAGACAGATCAACAGGACAGAAGATCAACAAGGAGACAGTAGATTTAAATGACACTATAGCCCAAATGGATCTAACAGATATCTACAGAACATTTCATCCTACATCTAAGGACTTTACATTCTTCTCAGCAGTACATGGAACCCTCTCTAGGATTGACCACATACTAGGCCATAAAGCAAGTCTCAGCAAATTCAAAAGAATTAGAATCATACCATGCAGCTTCTCAGACCACAAAGGAATGAAATTGGAAATTGGCAACTCAGGAATCCCTAAAGCACGTGCAAACACATGGAGATTGAACAACATGCTCCTGAATGAACAATGGGTCATAGAAGAAATTAAAAGAGAAATCAAAAATTTTCTGGAAGTAAATGAGGATAACAGCACAACATACCAAAACCTATGGGATACAACAAAAGCAGTGTTAAGAGGAAAGTTTATATCAATAGGTGCCTACATCAAGAAATTGGAGAGGCACCAAATAGATGAGCTTTCAAGTCATCTCAAGGATCTAGAAAATCTGCAGCAAACCAAACCCAAACCCAGTAGGAGAAGAGAAATAATTAAAATCAGAGAAGAAATCAACAGGATTGAATCCAAAAAAACATTACAAAAAATCAGCCAAACGAGGAGCTGGTTTTTTGAAAAAATAAACAAAATTGACACCCCATTGGCCCAACTAACTAAAAAAAGAAGAGAAAAGACCCAAATCAATAGGATCAGAGATGAAATGGGAAACGTAACAACAGACGCCACAGAAATAAAAAGAATCATCAGAAATTACTACAAGGACTTGTATGCCAGCAAACAGGGAAATCTATCAGAAATGGACAGATTCTTGGACACATACAACCTCCCTAAATTGAGCCAGGAAGACATAGGAAACCTAAACAGACCAATAACTGACACAGAAAATGAAACAGTAATAAAGGCCCTCCCAACAAAGAAAAGCCCAGGGCCAGATGGATTCACTGCTGAGTTCTACCAGACATTTAGAGAAGAACTAACTCCAATTCTTCTCAAACTATTCAGAGCAATCGAAAAAGAGGGAATCCTCCCAAATTCTTTCTATGAAGCCACCATCACCTTAATTCCTAAGCCAGAAAGAGACGCAACATTGAAAGAGAATTACAGACCAATATCCCTGATGAACATAGATGCAAAAATCCTCAATAAAATTCTGGCCAATAGAATGCAACAACACATCAGAAAGATCATCCACCCAGACCAAGTGGGATTCATCCCCGGTATGCAGGGATGGTTCAACATTCGCAAAACAATCAACGTAATACACTACATTAACAGACTGCAGAAGAAAAACCATATGATTCTCTCAATAGACGCAGAGAAAGCATTTGATAAAATACAACACCCTTTCATGATGAAAACTCTAAGCAAACTGGGTATGGAAGGAACATTCCTTAATACAATCAAAGCAATATATGAAAAACCCACGGCCAACATCCTATTGAATGGGGAAAAGTTGGAAGCATTTCCACTGAAATCTGGTACCAGACAGGGATGCCCTCTCTCACCACGGCTATTCAATATAGTTCTGGAAGTTTTGGCCAGAGCTATTAGGCAAGAAAAAGAAATTAAAGGGATACAAATCGGGAAGGACGAACTCAAACTATCCCTCTTTGCAGATGATATGATTCTTTATTTAGGGGACCCAAAGAACTCTACTAAAAGACTGCTGGAACTCATCGAAGAGTTTGGCAAAGTAGCAGGATATAAAATCAATGCACAAAAATCAACAGCCTTTGTATACACAGGCAATGCCACGGCTGAGGAAGAACTTCTAAAATCAATCCCATTCACAATAGCTACAAAAACAATCAAATACCTTGGAATAAACTTAACCAAAGACGTTAAAGATCTCTACGATGAAAACTACAAAACCTTACAGAAAGAAATAGAAGAGGATACCAAAAAATGGAGAAATCTTCCATGCTCATGGATTGGAAGAATCAATATCATCAAAATGTCTATCCTCCCAAAAGCAATTTATACATTCAATGCAATACCCATCAAGATCCCGAAGACCTTCTTCTCAGATCTGGAAAAAATGATGCTGAAATTCATATGGAGACACAGAAGACCTCGAATAGCCAAAGCAATCCTGTACAACAAAAACAAAGCCGGAGGCATCACAATACCTGATTTTAGGACATACTACAGGGCAGTTGTTATCAAAACAGCATGGTACTGGTACAGAAACAGATGGATAGACCAATGGAACAGAATAGAAACACCAGAAATCAATCCAAACATCTACAGCCAACTTATATTTGACCAAAGATCCAAATCTAATCCCTGGAATAAGGACAGTCTATTCATAAATGGTGCTGGGAAAATTGGATTTCCACGTGCAGAAGCTTGAAGCAAGACCCATACCTATCACCTTACACAAAAATTCACTCAACATGGATTAAAGACTTAAATCTACGACCCGAAACCATCAAATTATTAGAGAGCATTGGAGAAACCCTGCAAGATATAGGCACAGGCAAAGACTTCCTGGAAAATACTCCAACAGCACAGGCAGTCAAAACCAAAATTAACATTTGGGATTGCATCAAATTGAGAAGTTTCTGTACTTCAAAAGAAACAGTCAGGAAAGTGAAGAGGCAACCAACAGAATGGGAAAAAATATTCGCAAACTATACTACAGATAAAGGATTGATAACCAGAATCTACAAAGAAATCAAGAAACTCCACAACAACAAAACAAACAACCCACTTAAGAGATGGGCCAAGGACCTCAATAGACATTTTTCAAAAGAGGAAATCCAAATGGCCAACAGCACATGAAAAAATGTTCAAGATCACTAGCCATCAGAGAAATGCAAATCAAAACCACAATGAGGTTCCATCTCACCCCGGTTAGAATGGCTCACATTCAGAAATCTACCAACAATAGATGCTGGAGAGGATGTGGGGAAAAAGGGACACTAACTCACTGTTGGTGGGAATGCAAACTGGTTAAGCCACTATGGAAGTCTGTCTGGAGATTCCTCAGAAACCTGAACATAACCCTACCATACAACCCAGCCATCCCACTCCTTGGAATTTACCCAAAGGAAATTAATTTGGCAAATAAAAAAGCCATCTGCACATTAATGTTTATTGCAGCTCAATTCACAATAGCTAAGACCTGGAACCAACCCAAATGCCCATCAACAGTAGACTGGATAAAGAAATTATGGGACATGTACTCCATAGAATACTATACAGCAGTAAGAAACAACGAAACCCAGTCATTTGCAACAAGATGGAGCAATCTGGAAAACATCATGCTGAGTGAATTAAGCCAGTCCCAAAGAGAAAAATATCATTTGTTTTCCCTGATCGGTGACAACTGAGCGCCAAAGGGGAAACCTGTTAAGTGAAATGGACACTATAAGCAACAATGAACTGATCAGCTCCTGTCCTGACTTTAGATGTACAATGTAATACTTTATCCTTTTTAGTATTTGTTGTTGTTGTTGTGGTTCTAGTACTATTGGTTGAACTCAGTAATTAACACACAATTATTCTTAGGTGTTTAAATTTTAACTGAAAAGTGATCCCTGTTAAATCTAAGAGTGGAAAAAGAGAGGGAGGAGATGAAGAGCTATGGGTTATTTAACTATGTGCTTATTTTCAAAGACTTGAATAATCACCTTGTAACAATGATCAGACTTGGTCTATGTTATGTCATGATTTTAAGGAATCTTATTTCAACCAGATATTTTGGATTTTGATATTGGTCTATTATGCTATGTTATATGTGCGTACATATTGTATGTCCACATGGGGAAATTTTATTAAGAGTTTTATTTTAAATGGCTTTTAGATAAGATTGTCCATAAATTTAAGCTGCTAAAATCAATCAAAGATACATTTTAATTTGTATGACCTGAATCTGTGTATCATATGTTTTAAACTTGTTGGTAGAAAGAAACTAAAAACATTTTACATGGTTGTGCTTAAGTTTACTGGTTAAACAAACTACACCATGTTAGATATTTAAGACGTGTTTTCAAATACATGATTCTTAAAATTTATAGAAGGCATTGGACCTTCCGGTAAATGTTTTATTATGTTCTTATCTAAGGGTTGAAACGGTTTGCTAAGTATTCATGTAATATTGCTATTGTCAGCAAGTGATCTAGGACTTGCTCCCTCATTTCTCTATTCTAAGCCCAACTTCTTCTTTCACTTCTCTATTCTCTTCAAGGTAGGGAACTAATTCTATTATGAAGGAATCTGTGGGATGCACAATTTAATCTTTAGACCTTATAAGAGATGGCTGACATTTTTCTGTAATAGCATAGCCAAAATAAGAACTTAACTAATAATCTCATAGCTAGATTCACATCGCCATCAGCGAAGTATACAGTAAGTAGGAAAAAAAAACCTCCCTTTCAGACCAAAGGGAAAGAAAGTTTTAAAGTCAGAATATAATTTTCCTCATGGGCATTGTCTACCTTAGAAAAACTACTACAGAACATGCCTGTGACTATAGACTTGTAGTTCAGGCCACCGAAGATTAGAGATGGGACACGGGCACTCCCTTGACTTGCATCCTCTGGTCTGCTTTAACACAAACCAGGAGGAAAAGAAAGCTAGGCATCAGAAGCAATGGGTGGCAGGCCTATTAATGGCTGATCTGTGCAGTGATCTGCCCTCAAGGAGACCCAACAGGCCAGTCCACTGCAGTGGCTTTCAATGTGGTAAGCCTGGGCTTCAGCAGAAGTCAGCTTGTGAAGAGCCCTGGCAGCTCTGCCAAGAGTTGGATCACTGGAAATGGACCTGCCCTGGAATCGAAGGATGCCCAGGTCAGAGCCACAGATCTTATTGGCTCCAAGCTGAAAAGCCCTTCACTCAGCCCAACTTCCAAAGTGACCACTGCAGCTGAGGGGATGGTCAAGTAGGGTCAGCAACATTGCAGGCAGAACTGTAAATTTCTTGTTAGAGATGCCCCCTGCCTTTACCTGGCCAGCTCTCCTCCCAGGCCAGCCAAGTAATGAAAGTCAACAGAGTGCCTTCCCCTAGGTGGTTCATACCTCCCTTAGGATATACCCCATGTGAAGAGATAGATAGGTCTGGGCCTCTTAACTTACAAGGCCTAAAACCCAACAGATTATTATCAAGCCCCTTCTATCAGGTTCTATTTGCCTCTCAATCAGAAAAATTACTTGTAGCTTAGACAGCACCTTTCTTAGCTCCTCTAATAATGACTCTGTCCTTTGTTCTAGACCCTGTCTAGTGCACTTGAGCCTCATTCCTTTGTAATCATAACCTCTACTCTACCACCAATGGCTCTACTCCCAACCTGTGTGTACTGATGGTCCTCTTCCCCACTTAATGCTGTATAATTGTTCAGACCTGGTTAAGGCCACTCTTAGGATCATTGGTTACTATCCTCACCCTGTCTTTTATGACCTTGTCTAAATATGATCAGAGTCGGGGAACTTGGAAGGCTTCCATAGCCTTGGCAACTCATGACGACAGCCTAGGGTGGTTACTGGTGCCATAAACTAGAGTGTCAATTTGTTGGGTCAACAACAGGAGCCACTGTGCGCTTGCTCCTGATGTGGGATCTCTGTCCTTGATGTACTGTACATTTTGATTTAATGCTATAACTAGTACTCAAACAGTATGTTTCACTTTGTGTTTCTATGTGGGTGCAAACTGTTGTAGTATTTATACTAAATTGATCTTCTGTATATAAATAGAATTGAAAATGAATCTTGATGCAAATGGAAGGGGAGAGGGAGTGGGAGAGGGGAGGGTTGCGGGTGGGAGGGAAGTTATGGGAAGGGGAAGCCATTGTAATCCATAAGCTGTATACTGGAAATTTATATTCATTAAATAAAAGTTAAAAAAAAAACCCTAATAAACATGACCAAAGAGATCCTCACCACGACACGTTATAATTAAACTCACCACAGTGAAACATAAAGAAAAGATCCTAAAATTTGCAAGAGAGAAACGTCAGATTACTCTCAGGGGATCTCCAATTAGACTCACAGCTGACTTCTCATTAGAAACCCTACAGGCTAGGAGTAAATGGCGAGATATAGCCCAGGTACTAAGAGAGGAAAACTGCCAGCCCAGAATATTATATCCTGCAAAGCTCTCATTTGTGAATGAAGGTGAAATAAAGACCTTTCACGGCAAACAGAAATTGAAAGAATTTGTCGCCACTCATCCAGCCCTGTAAAAAATGCTTAAAGATGTGCTACACACAGAAACACAGAAACACGGCCATCAGTATGAAAGAAGGTAAAGGAAGAAAACCTACCAGCAAAAGATCATAGGAAGCTCAAAGCATATACTAGAAAATATTTGGGAAAATGGCAGGACAAAGTCACTACATATCAATAGTCACATTGAACGTTAATGGACTCAACTCTTCAGTAAAAAGGCACAGACTGGCTGAATGGATTAAGGAACAAAACCCATCTATTTGCTGCCTACAAGAACACATCTCTTCAACAAAGATGTATACAGACTGAAAGCGAAAGGTTGGAAAAAGATATTCCATGCCAACAGAAACCAAAAAACAACAGGTGTAGCCATATTAATATCGGACAACATAAACTTCAACACAAAAACTGTTAAGAGAGACAAAAAGGGACACTATATAATGATTAAGGGTTTAATTCAACAGGAAGATGTAACTATTATAAATGTATATGCACCTATATGCACTGGTTTATTTAAAAGGTATGTTAAGGGACTTAAAGGGAGACTTAGATTCCAATACAATATACTGGGGGACTTCAATACTCCACTATCAGAAATAGACAGATCATCCGGACAGAAGATCAACAAGGAAACAGCAGATTTAATCGACACTGTTGCCCAAATGGATCTAACAGATATCTACAGAACTTTCAATCCTACATCTAAAGATTTTATATTCTTCTCAGCAGTGCATGGACCCTTCTCTAGGATTGACCACATACTAGGCCATAAAGCAAGTCTCAGCAAATTTAAAAGAATTAGAATCATACCATGCAGCTTCTCAGACCACAAAGGAATGAAATTGGAAATTGGCAACTCAGGAATCCCTAGAGAGTATGCAAACACATGGAGACTGAACAACATGCTCCTGAATGAACACTGGGTCATAGAAGAAATCAAAAAAGAAATCAAAAACTTTCTGGAAGTAAATGAGGATAACAACACAACATATCAAAACGTATGGGATATGGCAAAAGCAGTGTTAAGAGGAAAGTTTATAACAATAGGTGCCTACATCAAGAAATTGGAAAGGCACCAAATAGATGAGCTTTGAGTTCATCTCAAGGATCTAGAAAAACTGCAGCACCAGACCCAAATCTAGTAGGAGAAGAGAAATAATTAAAATCAGAGAAGAAGGCCAGCGCCGTGGCTTAACAGGCTAATCCTCCACCTTGCGGTGCCGGCACACCGGGTTCTAGTCCCGGTTGGGGTGCCGGATTCTATCCTGGTTGCCCCTCTTCCAGGCCAGCTCTCTGCTATGGCCCGGGAAGGCAGTGGAGGATGGCCCAAGTCCTTGGGCCCTGCACCCGCATGGGAGACCAGGAGAAGCACCTGGCTCCTGGCTTCGGATCAGCAAGATGCGCTGGCCGCAGCGGCCATTGGAGGGTGAACCAATGGCAAAAAGGAAGACCCTTCTCTCTGTCTCTCTCTCTCTCACTATCCACTCTGCCTGTAAAAAAAAAAAATCAGAGAAGAAATCAAGAGGATTGAATCCAAAAAAAAAAAAATTACAAAAAAATCAGCCAAGCAAAGAGCTGGTTTTTTGAAAAAATGAATAAAATTGACACACCACTGGCTCAACTAACTAAAAAAAAAATGACCCAAATCAATAAAATCAGAGATGAAAAAGGAAATGTAACAACAGACACCACAGAAATAAAAAGAATCATCAGAAATTACTACAAAGAGTTGTATGCCAGCAAACAGGGAAATCCATCAGAAATGGATAGATTCCTGGACACATGCAATCTACCTAAATTGAACCATGAAGACATAGAAAACCTAAACTGACCCATAACTGAGTCAGAAATTGAAACAGTAATAAAGGCCCTCTCAACATAGAAAAGCCCAGGACCAGATGGATTCACTGCTGAATTCTACCAGACATTTAAAGAAATAACTCCATTTCTTCTCAAACTATTCAGAACAATCGAAAAAGATGCAATCCTCCCAAATTCTTTCTATGAAGCCGGCATCACCTTAATTCCTAAGCCAGAAAAAGATGCAGCATTGAAAGAGAATTACAGACCAATATCCCTGATGAACATAGACGCAAAAATCCTCAATAAAATTCTCGCCAATAGAATACAGCAACACATCAGAAAGATCATCCACCCAGACCAAGTGGGATTTATCCCTGGTATGCAGGGATGATTCAATGTTCGTAAATCAATCAATGTGATACACCACATTAACAAACTGCAGAAGAAAAACCATATGATTATCTCAATAGATGCAGAGAAAGCATTCGATAAAATTCAACACCCTTTCATGATGAAAACCCTAAGCAAATTGGGTATAGAAGGAACATTCCTCAATATGATCAAAGCAATTTATGAAAAACCCACGGCCAGCAGCCTATTGAATGGGGAAAAGTTGGATGCATTTCCACTGAGATCTGGTACCAGACAGGGATGCCCACTCTCACCACTGCTATTCAACATAGTTCTGGAAGTTTTAGCCAGAGCCATAAGACAAGAAAAAGAAATTAAAGGGATATAAATTGGGAAGGAAGAACTCAAACTATCCCTCTTTGCAGATGATATGATTCCTTATTTAGAGGATCCAAAAACTCTACTAAGAGACTATTGGAACTCATAGAAGAGTTTGGAAAAGTAGCAGGATATAAAATCAATGCATGGCCGGTGCCGTGGCTCAGTAGGCTAATCCTCCGCCTTGCGGTGCCGGCACACCGGGTTCTAGTCCCGGTCGGGGCACCGATCCTGTCCCGGTTGCCCCTCTTCCAGGCCAGCTCTCTGCTGTGGCCAGGGAGTGCAGTGGAGGATGGCCCAAGTCCTTGGGCCCTGCACCCCATAGGAGACCAGGAGAAGCACCTGGCTCCTGCCATCGAAACAGCACGGTGCGCCGGCCGCAGCGCGCCTACCACGGCGGCCATTGGAGGGTGAACCAACGGCAAAAAGGAAGACCTTTCTCTCTGTCTCCCTTTACTGTCCACTCTGCCCGTCAAAAATTAAAAAATAAATAAATAAATAAAATAAAATCTATGCACAAAAATCAACAGCCTTTGTATACACAGGCAATGCCATGGCTGAGAAAGAACTTCTAAGATCAGTCCCATTCATAATAGCCACAAAACAATCAAATACCCTGGAATAAACTTAACCAAGGATATTAAAGATCTCTACGATGAGAATTACAAAATCTTATAGAAAGAAATAGAAGAGGATACCAAAAAATGGAAAAAATCTTCCATGCTCATGGATTGGAAGAATCAACATCATCAAAATGTCCATTCTCCCAAAAGCAATTTATAGATTCAATGCGATACCAATCAAGATACCAAAGACATTCTTCTCAGATCTAGAAAAAATGATGCTGAAATTCATATGAAGACATAGGAGGCCTCGAATAGCCAAAGCAATCTTGTACAACAAAAACAAAGCCAGAGGCATCACAATACCAGATCTCAGGACATAGTACAGGGCAGTTGTAATCAAAACAGCATGGTACTGGTACAGAAACAGATGGATAGACAATGGAACAGAATAGAAACACCAGAAATCAACCCAAACATCTACAGCCAACTTATATTTGATCAAGGATCTAAAACCAATTCCTGGAACAAGGATAGTCTATTCAATAAATGGTGCTGGGAAAACAGGATTTCCACATGCAGAAGCATGAAGCAAGACCCCTACCTTACACCTTACACAAAAATCCACTCAACATGGATTAAAGACATAAATCTACGACCCGACACCATCAAATTATTAGAGAACATTGGAGAAACCCTGAAGATATTGGCACCGGCAAAGACTTCCTGGAAAAGACCCTAGAGGTGCAGGCAGTCAAAGCCAAAATTAACTACTGGGATTGCATCAAATTGAGAAGTTTCTGTACAGCAAAAGAAACAGTCAGGAGAGTGAAGAGGCAACTGACAGAATGGGAAAAAATATTTGCAAACTATGCTACAGATAAAGGATTAATAACCAGAATCTACAAAGTGATCAAGAAACTCCACCACAACAAAACAAGCAACCCATTTAAGAGATGGGCCAAGGACCTCAATAGACATTTTTCGAAAGAGGAAATCCAAATGGCCAACAGCACATGAAAAAATGTTCAAGATCACTAGCAATCAGAGAAATGCAAATCAAAACCACAATGAGGTTTCACCTCACCCCAGTGAGAATGGCTCACATTCAGAAATCTACCAACAACAGATGCTGGAGAGGATGTGGGGAAAAAGGGACACTAACCCACTGTTGGTGGGAATGCAAACTGGTTAAGCCACTATGGAAGTCAATCTGGAGATTCCTCAGAAACCTGAATATAACCCTGCCATTCAACCCAGCCATCCCACTCCTTGGAATTTACCCAAAGGAAATGAAATTGGCAAACAAAAAAGCGGTCTGCATCTTAATGTTTATTGCTGCTCAATTCACAACAGCTAAGACCTAGAATCAACCTAAATGCCCTTCAACAGTAGACTGGATAAAGAAATTATGGGATATGTACTCTATAGAATACTATACAGCAGTCAAAAACAATGAAATCTGGTCATTTGCAACTAAATGGAGGAATCTGGAACACATTATGCTGAATGAAATAAGCCAGTCCCAAAGGGACAAATATCATATGTTCTCCCTGATCGGTGACAACTAACCGAGCACCAAAAAGGAAACCTGTTAAAGTGAAATGGACACTATGAGAAACAGTGACTTGATCAGCCCTTGCCCTGACTCTTGATGAACAACTTAATACGTTATCCCTCTTAGTATTTTTTTTGTCTGTTCTACTTAATACTATTGGTTTAATTCTGTAATTTATACACAGTTATTCTTAAGTGTTGAAACTTAACTGAAAAGTGATCCCTGTTAAATATAAGAGTGGAAATAAGAGAGGGAAGTGATGTACAATTTGGGACATGCTCAAGCTGACTTGCCCCAAATGGTGGAGTTAGAAACATACCAGGGGATTCCAATTCAATCCCATCAAGGTGGCATGTATCAATGCCATCTCACTAGTCCATTTGATCAATTTCTGTTCACAACTGATCATCATGATAGGACTAAGAATCAAAGGGATCACATAAACAAGACTAGTGTCTGAAAATACTAACCAATAGAACAAAAAAGGGAGAGAACAATCCAACATGGGAAGCGGGATACACAGCAGACTCATAGAATGGCAGATGTCCTCAACAGCACTCTGGCCTCAGAATCAGCCCTTAAGGCATTCGGATCCGGCTGAAAAGCCCATGAGAGTATTTGAGGCATGGAAAGCCAAGACACTCTGGCAAAAAAAAAAAAAAATGACCTAAATGAAAGATCTCCGTGAGTGAGATCCCAGTGGAAAGAACAGGTCATCAAAGAAGGAGGTACCTTTCTCTGAAGGGAGGAGAGAACTTCCACTTTGACTATGACCTTGTCTAAATATCATAAGAGTCGGTGAACTCAAAAGGCTTCATAGCTTTGGCAACTCATGACAAGAGCCTGGGGTGATTACTGATGCCAAAAACAAGAGTGTCAATTTGTTAAGTCAACAACAGGAGTCACTGTGCACTTACTCCTCATGTAGGATCTCTGTCCTTAATGTGCTGTACATTGTGATTTAACGCTATAACTAGTACTCAAACAGTATTTTTCCCTTTGTGTTTCTATGTGGGTGCAAACTGTTGAAATCTTTACTTAATAAATACTAAAGTTATCTTCTGTATATAAAGGGAATTGAAAATGAATCTTGATGTGAATGGAAGGGGAGAGGGTGCGGGAAAGGGGAGGGTTGTGAGTGGGAGGGAAGTTGTGGGGGGGGGGGAAGCCATTGTAATCCATAAGCTGTACTTTGGAAATTTATATTCATTAAATAAAAGTTTAAAAAAAAAGAATGTTGGTTAGAAAAGAGGAAGGGAAAAGCTTACACTGATAATGGCAATAATTGCTAGCAAAAGCAGCATAATCTCAGGGCCTGCATTGTGATGCAGTGGGTAAAGCTGCCCCTGTGATGCCAGCATCCCATATGGGCAACAATTTGAGTCCCAGCTGCTCCACTTCCAATCCAGGTCCCTGCTAATGTGCCTGAAAAAAGCAGTGTAAGATGGCCCAAGTGCTTGGGCCCTGTACCTATATGAGAGTCCCAGAAGAGGCTCCTGGCTCCTAGCTTTGGTCTGGTTCAGCCATGGCCATTGTGGCCATTTGGTGAGTGAACCATGGATGGAAGGGCTCTCTCTCTGTCTCTCCCTCTCTCTCTTTGTAAGTGTGCCTTTCAAATAAATAAATACTTTAAAAAAAAAAGAATAATTGTGTATCTGTCGTATAATCTGACAAAAATGACAAAGTCCTGGAAACTCTAATGACTGGTTGTCATCTTCCTCCACCCTTCTGCAACTATTTATGCTATTCTTCCTTACTGCCTCAGTCTCCCCTTCCACTTGCCTTAAATCAATGTAGTTTTGCTCTGTTACCCTCATTTATCAAGTTCCACTTCCATTGAAGAGTCCTATTTTGATTAATTAGTCAACAAAAAATATTTACAGGGGCAGGTGCTGTGGCACAGTGTCAAAAGTCACCGCCTGAAGCACTGGCACCCTGTGTGGGAGCTAATTGGAGTCACCACTCTTCCTCTACTTCTGGTCCAGTTCCCTGCTTGTGGCCTGGGAAAAGCAGTTGGTGGGGAGGGGGATGGCCTGGGTTCTTAGGCCCCTGCCACCCACCTGGAAGACCTGGATGGAGTTCTTGGTTCCTGGCTTCATGTCCATTTGGAGAGTGAACCATGGTGTGGAAGATATATCTCCCCTCTCTCTGTAAATTTGCCTTTCAAATAAATAAATCTTTTAAAAAAATTACAAACTGCTTTCTATGCGCCCAACAACAAGAATTTAGAGGTAAATAAGAGCCAGGCTGTGTCTCTTAATGGTTCATAAACTAGTGAAGGGAAGAACTATTTACTACATTTCTAGGTGCTAAAAAACAATAATAAAGCATATGTAAACATAAAATGATCTTTGTTACACAAGTGGGTGCAGGACAATGAGGAGAAAGATACTTTATTCTCTCTCCAGTTGTAGTTTATTTTGTTACCTAAGCCTCAGGTTACAATTATACTAGTTTATTCCAGTGGAGAGAAAACCACAGTATGGCAAATATGTAAATATAACATCTATGATGGAAAATGCTTCTTTTATATTCTTGTTTCTTTGTTTTGGGCATTTGTTTTGATTGTAGATTTTTTTGCAGCATGTTTCACAATCTTTTCTGGAAATCACTTGATTCCTTGACTTGAAGCTTATGAACTGTATTCTATTTTGGTCTCTTCTGATACGTGTTTCCATCAGGCTCAGGTTTTACCACTTCAGGGGTTCTTCTTTAGTTTTCATTCCCCCTTATTTTATGCTATGCTTCTCTTTTTTTTGTTGTTGTTTTTTGTTTTTGCTGTTCATTGTTTTGTTGTGGTTGTTTGTTTTGTTTTGCTTCTGCAGAGCTTCTTTTCCAAGAATCAGTTGAAAGGATATTTCTTGGCCACTTCTCCTGTCTTCCCTTTCTAACAACTTGACTTACAATCTGGAAGCCTTTCATAGGCATGCCTTTGTTTTATAATTTAGGCAATCTTATCTTGTCTTTTTCGTTGCTTAGCACCTGTTTAAAATGAGCCTGGCCCTCACCTGATGTGGCAAGTGAGCTGCTCTCCACTGCTCTGGTCCTACCTCTCCACTCTGCCTTGGGCTCAGAAGCTTCTCCAAACAGGTTGTTCCTCCACCCTCTATGCATGTATCCATCTCTCTCTTTCTATCTCCTTTCACCTGTTTGGAGGTTTGTTTCATATATATGGTAGAATTTAATGGAAATTTTGTCTTTATTCCTCCATATATGCAAAAATAGAAAACCCAACAGTTTAGTAGATAATAGAGTGTTACACTTGATGAGTCACTGGGGTGTTATAATACAGATTTCCAGGCCCCACTCCTAGACACGTTGATTCAGTAACTCTGGCCCAGGGCCTGGGCATCTGCATTTAACAATCACCTTCCACTGCTTTTTCAGACACATTAACAAAGGGCTGGATGGTAAGTGGAACAGCTGGAATGGGAATCAGCACCCATATAGGATGCTGGAGTCACAGTTGACAGCTTTACCTGATATGCCACAACACTGGCCCCAAGAAAAATTTTTAAGTAGTGAGGTGGCATTCATTATCTTTCATTCATTGTAAATTATTCTGGAACAAGAAAAATAAAGTAGCAAAATAAAATTGGGAAACACCTTGCATTTGAAGATTTATGGCTTACGAAATTAGTTTGTATATATTAAATTTCAAAAGAGAAAAAACAAGTGTTGGAAAAGATGTGTAGCAACCACATGTCTCTCATCACTTGTGGGAAGTCAGCAGAATCAATTATTTTGACCAATTATTTAGCAATTTTTAATAACATGCATACAATTAATATAATACTATTTCTATATATATATATTCCACAGAATATATACAAATGCATACATTTGTAGTTTTTTTTAAAAAAGATTTGCTTATTTATTTGAAAGGCAGAGTAACACAGAGAGGCAGAGAGAGATAGAGAGAGAGAGCTTTTCCACCCACTGGTTCACTCCCCAAGTGGCCACAACAGCCAGGGCTGGGCCAGGCTGAAGCCAGGAGCCAGAAACTCCATCTTCATCTTCCACATGGCTGTTGGACCCAAGCACTTTGGCCATCATCCACTGCTTTCCCAGGTACATTAGTAGGAAGCTGGATGGGAAGAGCAGCAGGGACTCACACCGGCATTCCAATACAGGATGCCAACATAAGGGGCAGCTTAATCTGCTTGCCACAACACTGCACCCCCCCCCATACATTTATTTTTAAAGCCATAAGGGAAAACTATCAAAATGCCCATAAATTGAGAAACTGATAAAAAGCAATGTTGGCATTTTCCTAACACCAACTGCAAGACAGCAGGGAAAAGGAATAATCCATAACCGCACACAACAATATGGAAGATCTGCCAACATCGTGCAGAATGAGAGAAGTCAGGCACAGATTCTGCACACTGCTGCCCAGCTCCACAACAGAGCTTTCTTCACTGAAGATGAAAAAATGGTGTGCCTCGTGTTATTTGTGCTTATTCCCCCGTTACAAGAAGCAGTGCTTTAGAATTTTTTTTTTTTTTTTACTTGACAGGTAGAGTTTTAGACAGTGAAAGAGAGAGAGACAGAGAGAAAGGTCTTCCTTCCATTGGTTCACTCCCCAAATGGCCTCTATGGCCAGCGCTGCGCCGATCCGAAGCCAGGAGCCAGGTGCTTCTTCCTGGTCTCCCACACAGGTGCAGGAGCCCAAGCACTTGGGCCATCCTCCACTGCCCTTCCAGGCCATAGCAGAGAGCTGGACTGGAAGAGGAGCAACCAGGACCAGAACCCGGCGCCCATATGGGATGCTGGCACCACAGGCGGAGGATTAGTCAAGTGAGCCACGGCACTGGCCCCAAGAATTATAAAGTACTAATTACAACATCTTACATATCCCAATATGGATAGAAATAATGGAGCAGAGGTATAGGCCATTTCTCTTAGGAGATGTAAAATATAGTACTCATGTAAGTTTATTAATATGAATGTATGAAGGGAAATGATATATAATAAATAATTCACTAGTAGACTTTTTTATTCTAAACAAAACCAAGTAAACTAAGCCAAATAGCTAGTCGGTATCTTTAGGTAAAAACTATATTTTATATACAATATTAAATACTTAAAACTCAATTTCCATATGGGGAAATCAGAGGAGTAGAGAGCTGAAACATCTTATGTGGAATTAACTGCCAGAGTTAACATTATAAACAGCAAAAGAAAAGCCCACAATCTAGTACTGAATGCTCTCACAAAGAACCACAACGTTAAATACTAATTTGAAAATGGAACTAAAATTTATAAACAAACACCTTACACGTTAATTATCCTTAAAATAATCATGAAAAGGCTTTATTAGTTTTATCCTTAGCAGTTGAGATGCCCTCTCTCCATATTGGAGTGCATGGGTTCAACACCTGGTTCTGGCTCTTGGCTCCAGCTCCCTGTAGATGGGGACACAGAGAATCAATGGTGATAGCTCAAGTGACTGGGTTTGTGCTACTCACATGGAAGACCCGGACTGACTTCCCAGCTATGAACTTCTGCCTTGCCCAGCCCTGGCTGTTGCAGGCATTTAGGGAACTAGGGATGGCAGCTCTTTCTCTGTCTCTCAAGTAAATAATTAAATAAAACTTATTTAAAAGAATGTTTGGTTTCTGAGGCCTGCAAGGTAGGGCACTGGGTTAAGCTGGCACTTGCAATGCCAGCATCTTGTATTAGAGCACAGGTTCAAGTCCCAGTCATTCTGAATCATGTGCCTACACTTATATTTAGGAGTGGTGAAGGAAGTGATAGAGAAGAAATGGCTGAGCAGTGCCTTTCACAGATACTTAAATCCTGAATTTTGAGACTGTTTCAGTTTTTCTGCTGTGGCTGATAATGCTGAGAACATAATCAAGACTATACTTCTTACTCTTATAGGATTTTTTCCTTACAAAAAGCTCCTTGGAGTGGAATTCCTAGATCAAAGAGTATCACATATTCTTGTGGTTCTTGCTACATGTTGCTTTTTTTATTTTGCCAAAGAATTGTGCCAAAGAAATAGCTTATAAAAGTGAAGCACTATTAAAATGTTAAAATTCATTTATTAATTCAACAAATATTTGTTCAGTTTCTACTATGTACAAGGCACTAAATCCATTTGCAGTTGTCACACATTAAGGAGTCTGCAGTATGTAAATCTAAACCCATATGAGTAATCTATGTTACAGTAAGAAGAATACAAGAGATAATAAGTTCTCTTTAAATGTCATTGTCAGGCTGTCATTATAATGATTTAAGCTGACACCTGTGACACTGGCATCCATATGAGAACTGATTTGACTCCTTCCCTGCTAGTGCACTTGGTAAAGCAGCAGAAGATGCTCCAAGTACTTGGGTCCCTGCCACCCACATGGTAGATGTGGATGGAGTTCGAGACTGGTCCAGCCCTGGCTTTTGCTGCCATTTCATTTGGTGAGCGAAACAGTGGATAGATCTCAATATCTCTCTCTCTCTCCTCCTCCTCCCTCTCTCTCTCTCTAATCCTGCCTTTCAAATAAATACAATAAATCTTTTAGAAAATAAAATAAAACTCATTGTCATCTTTGTAAGCAAACAAACTTTTTTTTTTTTTGACAGGCAGAGTGGACAGTGAGAGAGAGAGACAGAGAGAAAGGTCTTCCTTTTCCATTGGTTCACCCCCAAAATGGCCACTGCGGCCGGCACACCACGCTGATCCGAAGCCAGGAGCCAGGTGCTTCTCCTGGTCTCCCAAGCGGGTGCAGGGCCCAAGGACTTGGGCCATCCTCCATTGCACTCCCAGGCACAGCAGAGAGCTGGACAGGAAGAGGAGCGATCGGGACAGAATCTGGCACCCCGACCAGGACTAGAACCCGGGGTGCCAGCGCCACAAACGCAAATAGGATTAGCCTATTGAGCTGTGGCGCTGGCCACAAATGAACTCTTGACATGGATCTAGCAGTCATCAACTTTCCTGCAATGTTTCCAGCTTTTTGCAGTTATTCAATTGATTACTTTTCATGCAAAAGGTATTCAAATTAAATATATAAACACAATCTGAGGCATTACCACTCACCAAATAATTTCTTAATTTTCTGAATTTTGGTTTGCTTATCTCTGAATGAAAATTTCTACCAAGTTTTTTTTTTGTTTTTTTTTTAGCTCAGGGCCACTAAGGTTCAAAGAAGGGTGAAAGAGCAGACAAGGAGACTAGACACTTAAATGGTGATGGAAAGTTGCAAAAATTCAATGTGGTGAGCATTATTAAGTAAAAAAAATTTGAAAAAATTAATTTGTTAAACTGTAAAGCATAATATGAATGTAAAATATTATTATCAGGAGAGGTGCTGCAAGAATCAGTAGGTTTTTGTTCATTTGTTTTTGCATAATTATAATTAAATACATAGATGGAATGAGTTAATAAAAACAAATGGATGAATTCACCTAGAGCTGCTGACTTCCCTCCCAATGTGAGTTACATTTGTGGGCAAGAATTTATCATGTAAAGCATGAATAACTGTGCATGTGAATTCTATTTAGGTTTTACATTGGTTAAACTTTCAAGGTTAGAGCCATAGATATTTTCCCCTCATGACTGAGCAACTTTAGAGCTCATTTAGTTCAACTCCCTCATTTTATAGACTGTTTTGATTTCATTGCTTCAGCAGGAACTTTCAATATATGCTTCTACTTGGTTAATATCCATCTGTTTTAAAAAGATGTTTGTTTAATTCTCCTTGGCAATATTGTGGACATTTTTGAAAGGTACATAAATAGGGAAACCATTAGAACTATTACAAAGTGGTCCAAATTGTTTAAAATACATTTTTCACATGAAATCACAAGATTTAAAATTAGTTGGCATTTATACTGAAAGGTTCATAAAATGCTTTATAAATGAAGGCCTCATTAATCTCTAAAATGTATTCATGGTTATTTGTTTCCATTGTAAGTAGTGATGGGAATGGAAATTCTGGAATCTCAACTCCACTGCTGTTCAATTTTAAACATATGGTTAAAAGATTTGTACAGTGTTGGAACCCTTGAGATGTCTAGAAGCTTCCTTTTGGTGCTTGTCATACCATTTACACTATTATTAAATGTTTTCATTTGACTAAAAGCAAAACTCTGGCAAAAAAGAAGACTAATTAAGAATTTAATTATCATTTTCTGTTGAAAGGCATTTTGTTTAACTCATGCCTTACAGTTTTGTCACCAGTGTTAAAATATGGAAATATTAGCTAATCTTGCTATCTTGGTAAGAAATAGAAGGGTGATGGAATTCAAATGGCTCCCTAATAATACAGAAATATAATATCATACACTGAGACACCAATAACCTCAAATCAAGGTAAACTAATAATTAAAGTAACAATTTTATTTAGATGTTTGAAAAGGAAACAGAAAATCTATGAACTAATTATCCTTCCTATATTAGGTAATTCTTTAAAAAAAAGTAACAAATTTTTCACTAAAATAGATCATTTTCTTCTCATTCAAATTTGATCATTAAATTGTCTTGAGGGCTTGAGTAGTTGACAACCTTTAATTCAGGCAGAGCCAAAAGGCATAGCACAAAGGATTACAGACCTGGGTTTAAGCTTTGACATTGTCTCCCCATTGTTCATTCTGTCACTTATTTAATCTTTCATCTAATTTTTATTGACTATCATCTGTGTCAGGCACTGCCTGGGAATCAGAAATAGAAAGATACAGAAATGAATCAGCTATGATATTTTTCCTCAAGGAAGTTATATTTAGTGGCAAGAGACAGTCATAAAACAAACTTCTAAAACCTATAAAATGAAGACTCCACAAGCACAGTAAAAAAAGCAAAAATAGACAAAGAGAATTTCATCAAACTAAAGAGCCTCTGCACTGCAAAGAAAACAATCAACAGGGTGAAAACGCAACCTACAGAATGGGAGAAAATACGTGCAATTTATATATTTGACAAAGGGTTAATTACCAGATTAAAAAAGGAACTCAAACAACTCAACAGCAAAAACCCAAATAACCCAATTAAAAACAGGCAGTAAATAGAAACAGATATTTTTCAAAAGAAGACACACAATGGCCAATAGATTCATGAAAAAAAAATGCTCAATTTCACTAAGCACTAGGGAAATGCAAATCAAAACCACAAGATATCTCTGTTAGATTGGATATTATTAAAAACACAAAACATAACAAATGCTAGTGAGGATGTAGAGAAAAGGGAGCCCGCACACACTGTTGGTGGGAATGTAAATTTTTTTTTTTTTTTTGACAGGCAGAGTGGATAGTGAGAGAGAGAGAGACAGAGAGAAAGGTCTTCCTTTTTGCCGTTGGTTCACCCTCCAATGGCCGCTGCAGCCGGCGCACCATGCCAATCCGAAGCCAGGAGCCAGGTGCTTCTCCTGGTCTCCCATGCGGGTGCAGGGCCCAAGGACTTGGGCCATCCTCCACTGCCTTCCCGGGCCATAGCAGAGAGCTGGACTGGAAGAGGGGCAACCGGGATAGAATCTGGCGCCCTGACCGGGACTAGAACCTGGTGTGCCGGCGCCGCAAGGCGGAGGATTAGCCTGTTAAGCCACGGAGCCAGCCGGGAATGTAAATTAGCACAGCTACTGTGGAAAACAGTATGGTGGTTCCTCAAAAAATTAAAAATAAAACTACCATATGACTCAGTAATTCCACTCCTAGAGTACCTATCCAACAGCCAAGATATGTAAACAACCTAAGTATCTATCACCTGCTCAATGGATCAAGAATATGATTGTATATACACAATAAAATACTATTCAGCCAAAGAAAGGGATTAAACTAGGGCCAGTGCTGTGGTGTAGCAGGTAAATCTGAAACCTGCAGTGCCCCCATCCCATATTGGCACCAGTTCATGTCCTAGCTGCTCCACTTCCAATCCAGCTCCCTGCTAATGCCCTGGGAAAGCAGAAGATGGTCAAAGTATTTGGGCCTTTGAACCCACGTGAGAGAACCGGAGGAGGCTCCTGGCTTCAAATGGGCCCAGCTCCAGCCTCTGTGGCCATTTGGGGAGTGAACCAATGGATAGATTCTTTCTTTCTTTCTCTCCCCCCACCCCCGTCTCTCTCCTTCTTAAAAAAATTAAGTAAGAAAAGGAAGGAAAAATATAAGAGTGCTGTGAAGATAAAGGATCGAGTGGGAACAAATTTATAACACTATTTATAAACACTATTTGACACTGTCCCTAGCCTACAATACGCATGCAACAAATTTAGTTTCCCTTCAATTATTCATTCAACAACCTTTTCAGTACTAAATAAATTCTTGGTGCCATTCTTGGAATGAAAAAAAGCCTAGGGGCCGGCACTGTGGCGTAGTGGGTAAAGCCACCACCTGCAGTGCCAGCATCCCATATGGGCGCCGGTTTGAGTCCCTGCTGCTCCACTTCAGATCCAGCTCTCTGCTATGGCCTGGGAAAGCAGTGAAGATGCCCAAGTCCTTGGGCCCCTGCACCCATGTCAGAGACCCAGAGGAAGCTTCTGGCTCCTGACTTCAGATAGGCACAGCTCCGGTAATTGCAGCCAACTGGGGAGTGAACCAGCAGATGGAAGACCTCTCTCTCTCTCTCTGCCTTTCCTTCTCTATGTAACTCTCTGACTTTCAAATAAATAAATAAATCTTTAAAAAAAAAAGAAAAGAAAAGAAAAAAGCCTAGTAAAAGTCATAGCCCAGCTCTCAAGGGTTACCATATAAAAGTTGGAGTCAAATAGAGGCAGGTTTTTTAAGTATACAGGTATCACCAGCGCAAGGCAGTATAGGATAAATGTCAGTTATTCCCTACAAGTTAAATGTTTATGTAAATAGAACAGAAAGATAATATGAACTGTATAAAAGGATTACAAGAGTAAAGGCATTGATGAAATTGGCTGTAATGAAGTGTTGTTTACCATTCAGAAAATGTACATTCCTCAATGAGGTTCACTCAAGTTTCAGAGAAAAGAGGGGCTGGGGTTTTGTGGTGTGGTAGCACAATGGGTTAAGCTGACTATGCTGCTGGCATCTCATGTGGGTGCCAGATCATGTGCCAGCCACACCACTTCCAATCCAGTTCTCTGCTAATGAGCTTGGGAAAGCAGTGGAGGACAACCCAAGTACTTGGGCCCCTGTAACCACATGGGAGACCCAGAAGAAGCTCCTGGCTCCTGGCTCCTGGCTCCTGGCCTCCGCCTGGCCCAGTCCTGGCCCAGCTCTGGCTGAAGCGACCACTTGGGGAGTGAAGCAGCAGAAGGAAGATCTCTCTCTGTCACTCCCTGCCTTTCTGTAATTCTACCTTTCGAACAAATAAATCTTTAAAAAATCTAATAAAGATTTAATAAATCATTTTTAAAAAGTTTCAGAGAAAAATAGATGGTGGGGTGACCCAAAATTAGAAATAGTTTGACATAGATGAGAAACAAAGGAACAAGAGGAGCAAGAGAAGCAACATTAAAATGCAAGAGTCTTGATCCCAAGCTGCTGATCCTCACCAGAGAGGCAAGAAAAATCAGGAGGAGGATGTTCAGTGCTCAATGTGGGAGCAGATGATACCAAATGGCAGAATATTGTAGTCAGAGAAAAGTAACTCACAGTCTTTTTTTTTTTTTCATTCAAGAAATATTTATTGGTTAAGATGCTATGGGAGATACAAAGATGACTCAGACATAGATCCTGCCCATAAGGAGCTTACAGTCTAGTAGGGGAGATAGAACACACGTGGGATACATGCTCAGAGCTTTTGTTTCCATAAGATGAATCTAATATTATATATAAAGTAATCTGGACTTAGAAGAGGTTAAGTGAAGCTGAGAGCCTACAGAAACTGCCTAAGTAAGGAGGAGGGATGGGAAGACTTGAGGTAGAACGGACAGGACTCAGCTAGGAGACTGGACGCGGGAGTTACAAAAAGGAAGCAGCTGACTTGGACTTGTAGCATGGGTGATGTTATGAACTCTAAGAGCAATGAAGAGACAAGTTTGCAATAAGAAAAATTCCACAGAAAATTCTTCTGCAAAGTGCCTGGGACATGCCAGGCCCAATCAGTAAGAAATGGATGAGTAACCAGCTCAGAGTTGGAGGTGCCTTGAACAGCCAGTGAGTTCCTCCCCACCTCTGCCCCTGCTCTCAAACCGCCCCCCCTCCAAACATCCTCTACTGAAGTTCGCAGCCCTTAATATTTACTGAATTAAGACCTATCTCCAGGTATGCCTCCCTTGTCAAAATAAAAACAGAAAAATACATCGTTCTTTGACTCAATTTATCATTTTGATTCTCCAGTATTAGTCACTGTACTTTCTGATAGAATACAGGAAGTAATCCCCAGCGCTGTCCTCTAGGAGCTTTTTTTACTTATGTAGTTGAGATGGGGCAGAGCTCAACAGACTGAACTCCCATTCACTAGTTCATTTTCCAAATGCCCATGAGAGCTAGGCCGGAACTGGGCCAGGCTAAAGCAAGGATTTGGGAACTCAATCAAGGTCTCCCACATGAGTGAAAGAACTACTTCAGCCACTACCACTGCTTGCCAGGTTTTTGGGACAGTGGTTTCTTTCCTCTTAAAAGTTACTCATGAGGCTGGCACTGTGGTGCAGCGGGTTAACACCCTGACCTGAAGCGCCAGCATCCCATATGGGCACCAGTTCAAGACCCAGCTGGTCCACTTCCGATCCAGCTCTCTGCTATGGCCTCGGAAGACAGTGGAAGATGGCCCAAATCCTTGGGCCTGCTGTGTGGGAGACCCAGATAAAGCTCCTGGCTTCAGATCGGCACAGCTCCAGCCACTGCAGCCAACTGGAGAATGAACCATCAGATGCAAGACCTCTCTCTCTCTCTGCCTCTCCTCTCTCTGTGTAACTCTTTCAAATAAAAATCAATAAATCCTTAAAAAAAAAAAGTTACTCATGCAGGTGGCATGTGACTGGGAGGGCTTAGTACTCAACCAGATAATACCACAAGCTTTTATGCTACACAAATATGTGTGGACAATGTTACAATTGTAGTTAAGCCATGGAAACCATTTTCTACACAATATTTACAATTTGAGATGACTAAAAAGAAGAGTAATAGGAAGCCAGAAATACATAATTAGTAAAAGCAACTGGTGAAATACAACAGGCATCTACAGATTCAAAAGCTCATTTTAATAAAACTGCATCATTTCCCAAGCTGCCTCCAGCAGGCCCCTGGGTCTTCTAAGGGAAAGAAGGAGCCTGGCAGCCAAAGGTTCCAACCACTCCCCACTAAAGTTACATGAGTGCCACCTAGTGTCTCTTATTGAAGTTGAAGAGCACCCAGAGAGATCATCTAGCTCCATTTTCAAGTAATTATTATTTTTTTTTTTATTTGACAGGTAGAGTTATAGACAGTGAAAGAGAGAGAGACAGAGAGAAAGGTCTTCCTTCCGTTGGTTCACTCCCCAAATGGCCTCTACGGCCAGCACTGCGCCAATCCGAAGCCAGGAGCCAGGTGCTTCCTCCTGGTCTCCCATGCAGGTGCAGGAGCCCAAACACTTGGGCCATCCTCCACTGCTCTCCTGGGCCATAGCAGAGAGCTGGACTGGAAGAGGAGCAACCGGGACCAGAACCCGGTGCCCATATGGGATGCCAGCGCCACAGACGGAGGATTAACCAAGTGAGCCACGGCGCCAGCCCCAAGCTCCATTTTCCTCATCTGAGGAAACCCGGGTCTTGAGAGTAGAGTATAAACACGCCTACACAACTCTCTGGTTAGTGACTGGGATTATGAATCTGGAGTCTTGTTTCATAGTCTCCACAACTGGCAATAACCTCCTGGTTTGGGAGTCATAAGCCCTGGGAGCTGGACTGTGCCAAAAATAAAGCCTAAACCCTCCAGGGCCTCAGGTACCCCAGGCATTAAACCCTTAAAATAATATTTGCTTGCTCTTAAAGTCTTTGAGACACATAAGTGACAGAGAACAGAATCTAATTCTATAGGTCTCGCAGGCATTCAATCTGTTCCTGCCCTCCTAACCTCCTAACCTTAAACCAGCTGTACAGTAATCTAATTATTTCCTACAATCAAACACTCTGGTTCAAAGTCATCATCCTTAATTCAAGGCAATTCTTCAGCTATAGCCTTTTTAGGACTTTCTGGCTTCAGTCTCTTTGAAAGAAGCAGCTCTGACACCATCTTAGAAACCAACTGTAAGGAATGTACCATTGGAACCACTGAAGCCTTGATTTCTGAAAGGTGGTGTTCTCCAGTTACAATTTCCACTTCAAGATTATTCTAGGCCAGTGGTTCTCAATAACGCCTGCACATGAGTATCACCTGAGGAACTTTCAGGATACATCTGTGCTCGGGTCTGATCCTAGACAAGCAGAGACAGGCCTCCTTGGGTGATATTCCCACATCAGTTTTGCTTTTCTTCCCCTAGAATCCCAGATTATTCTGATGTCCAGAGCACTGGAAAACAGTGATGGGGTGAGCTGTGCTGAAAAAGAGAGTAGAAAGGTGAAAGTAGGAAAGGTAGGTAGATAAGGTTTTTCCTCTTAGAGCCTTGTTATGTACTAAAGTCCTCAACAAACGATTGATGAAGCTTTCCAAAGTGCAATGGCATGATGAGGGAGTTCACAATCTTCTAATGATTTCAGGATTCTTTTATAGCCTCAAAAGAGAAATACCTCTGCAAAACCACATGTATATGTAAAAGTAGGTTAAGCAGATATGTAAGTGCATAAAGAACAAAAGAAATATTTTAAATATGAATACCTTTTAAGTACACGATAATGCCTGTTTCCATTCTCCTCTCTCATTTTTAGTTTCTTCTTTCCTCATTCAAATCACAGGAAGTGTATCTAGAGACATACACAAGGAAGAGAGCTGCCATATTCTGAAAGGCTTCTGTGTCATTCTCTGAGACAGTGACAGTTGAGCTGAAATCTGAAGTAAGAACAGGGACCGTCTAAATGATGGATGTATATATGTTAGTGTCTCTGTGTGTGCAGGGGTGGGGGTTTTTTAAGGCAGAGGAGACATCATGTGCAAGGCATTATGTTGGGAGAAAGGATAGCTTATTCAAGGCACACAAAGAAGACTTGTATGGGAGAGAAGTGACTACGGTACAAGAAGGGACTGGAATATTTAGAAGGTGCCATACCAGGCAGGGTCTTGTCCATTTGCTTCCATATACACACTATGTACTATTCTCTGGTACAGTTAAGTCCGTCATTTGTTTTCCTGCCTTGCTTTGATCTGCTTTTACTACCTCAACTTTAGTATCAGTTACTGATCTACTGAAGAAAGTAGTTTTCCTACTGCAAGTGGTTTTCCTAAAATTCCAAACTTTTTTTCCTATTACAAATATAATGCATGTTCACTGGGGGGAAACACTAACTTATAGGTGTATAAAATGAAAGCTCCATGAAATTCTACCCACCAGAACTATCACAGTTACAATTCCACCTGTATTCTTTTAGATCTTTTAATTTACGAGTCAAAATATGTATCTCCATGTTTTGTGGAAAATGGAATCATTCTAAACACACTGTTATGCAATTTGCTATTTTAATTTAGTATATCATAAACATCTTTCTGTGTCAGTATATATAGCTTTACCTCATTCTATATTCGCATTGACATAGTATTTCATCACACAGATGAACCGTTAGATTATGGACAATGCTGACTCTCATCCTCTGTCACTACAAATCAAACAAAACATCAATGAGCATCCTTATATATACATTCTTCCTCAATCATGCAAATATTTCTGTAAGATAAATTCCTAAAGAGAATGTCTCAAAGGTGAAGCACATTTAAAATGCTGATAAATATTTCCAAATTTGCATCTTAATAATGCTGTACCAATTCACTCCCCCAACACAGTGGTGTAAGATTTATTTTTTTTTAAGGTGAGTTACAGAGAAAAAGACAGATTGAGAGAGAGAATCTTCCATCTGTTGGATCACTCCTTAAATGACTGCAACTGCTA
Source organism: Lepus europaeus (assembly GCF_033115175.1). Lineage (NCBI taxonomy): Eukaryota > Metazoa > Chordata > Mammalia > Lagomorpha > Leporidae > Lepus > Lepus europaeus. The sequence continues at coordinate 54,761,570 of NC_084828.1, forward strand.
GGACTGGGCCAGGCAGAAACCAGGAGCCAGGAGATTCATCCAGGTCTCAAATATGGGTGCAGGCGCCCAAGGACTTGGGCCATCATCCGCTGCTTTTCCAAGCTCATTAGCAAGGAGCTGGATCAGAAGTAGAGCAGGGGCCAGCGCCGTAGCATAGTGGGTAAAGCCGCCACCTGCAGTGCGAGCATCCTATATGGGCACCGGTTTGAGTCCCTGCTGCTCCACTTTGGATCCAGCTCTCTGCTATGTCTTGGGAAAACAGTGGAAGATGGCCCAAGTCCTTGGCTCCCTGAAGCCATGTGGGAGACCTGGAAAAAGGTTCTGGCTCTTGGCTTCAGATCGGCATAGCTCCGGCCGTTGCAGCCATCTGGGGAGTGAACCAGCAGATCGAAGCGCTCTCACTCTCTCTCTCTCTCTCTGCCTCTGCCTTTGAAATAATTAAATAAACCTTAAAAAAAAAAATAAAAGAAGTGGAGCAGCTGGGACTCAAATCCATGCTCATATGGGATTCTGGTGACACAGGCAGCAGCTTTACCCACTATGCCACAGTGCTGGCCCTGCTAGCTACCTTCTTACAGAAATAACCAGAGGGGCCAGTGCTGTGGCGCAGTGGGTTAACGCCCTGGCCTGACACGCCAGCATCCCATATGGGTGCTGGTTCTAGTCCCAGCTGCTGCACTTCCGATCCAGCTCTCTGCTGTATCCTGGGAAAGCAGTAGAAGATGGCCCAAGTCCTTGGGCCCCTGCATCCACGCGGGAGACCCGGAAGAGGATCCTGGCTCCTGGCTTTGGATCAGCTCAGCTGCGGCTGTTGTGGCCAACCAGGGAATGAACCAGTGAATGGAAGACCTCTCTCTCTCTCTCTCTCTCTCTCTCTCTCTCTCTCTCTCTGCCTCTCCTCTCTCTGTGTAACTCTGACTTTCAAATAAATAAATAAATCTTTAAAAAAAAAAGATATAACCAGAAAATTGGAATTGGAATTCAACAGGATTTGTTTCCTTATGCCTAATCCATTTTCTGGTCTATGGCCCTGTTTCCTGCTGACTAATATACTACATTTCCATTAAACCTTTCCCCATACCAGATTTTCCCTCTGAGGGCTCTGGTCCTGCTGTGACCACTACTGTTTGAACCACGTTTCCGTCCATCTACATAACCTATTAAGACTCATATTCAATTAGCGAAAACAACCACTAGATGGATAATGTACAAATACAGTTTCCAGCTTTTTAAAAAATCACTGTTTGCTCAACACTTTTAAATGAATTAAAAGCAGATGTTAAAGTTGCTGCCAACTATTCACTTGTCATCTGTGAATGGGAATTAACTTGGTTTTGTTCATCATTAAACTAAATGTTAGGCTTCCGTAGTTCAAATATTTTTGGACTACAGCTCCTGAAGGGATTTTAAAGTTACAAACAATTGAAGTAATTTTTATAGTTGTGAAAACATTTGTTCCTGTAAGATGAAAAGGAAAATTTCTGGGAAAATTTATAATTCTAAAACTTTCACATGATACCTGCAGGAACAAAAATCAGAATGTTATTTAACAAGAATTTTGGGGTATCATCTAGACTTTCAGCTGTATATATGATGGAGTCTGCAAAAAAAACTTAAAAATGGCTGTCATTCTCATGGTCAAAGAATACAAGATGCATGATTTGTTGTGCAGATGAAAGTACTGGCTAATACTACTGTGTAAGTTCAGAAGAGGTGGAATGAAAGCAAAGCTGACATGGTATGAGCAGGAATCTCAGGGGCAAGTGTAACAGGACAATGGTGAATATCCTGAATTCAATATTTCTTCATGCGGCAGCCAGATTTAGATGGCCCCCAGTGATTTTTGCCTTTGGGTACTCAAGCCTTTGAATAGTTCTCTCCCACACTGAATAGAGTTGACCAACAGGATATTACAGAAATGATGGAATGAGATTCATGAGCTAGGTCATAAGAAATAGTGTGGCTTCTGTTTTTGTTTAAGATTTATTTATTTGAAAGGGGGGGAGGGATGGGGGAGAGAGAGACAGAGACAGAGAGAACAAATATCAATCTTCCTTCTGCTGGTCCACTTCCCAAATGCACACAACAGGCAGGGCTGGACCAGGCCAAAGCCAAGCTCCAGATCTCCCACATGGGTGGCAGGGACCCAAGTACTTGAGTCACCATATACTGCCTCCCAGGTACATTAGTAGGGAACTGAATTGGTAATGGAATAGGTAGGACTTGAACTAGGCACTCCACTATGGGATGCAGGCATCCTAAAAGTGGCTTAATCCACTGAGTATGGCTTCTATCTTAATCTCTACTAAACTCTAACTATGGGGAAGATAGCTGCCTTATCAGAAAGATATCCAAGCAGCCTGGAAAAGACCAAATGGAGAGGAGCTGAGGCCTCCTGCCAACAGCAAACACCAACTTGTCAGGTATGTGAGTGAGCCTCCATGAGAATGGATCCTCCAGTGTAACAGAAACCTTCAAATGATTGTATGTTTGTAACCCTGGCCAGTATCTTCACTGTGACCTTAAGAGACCCTGAGCCAGAACACCTAGCTAAACTGCTTTCAAATTCTGATGCCTGTAAATGGTAAGATAATAAGTGTTTATTGTTTTTAAGACAATGAGTTTTGGGGTAATTTGCTATGCATTGATTAATATATCTTAAAAATGTCTTATTAGATCTTCATGTTTACCTAAGATTGCACAAAATAAAAAAAAAACAGGTTACATGAATATGGAATAAATGATCAAGAGCAATGATCCTTTCTTGCTCCCTTTCTCTCTCTCTCCCTCTCCCTCCCCCCCATACATGCACAATCAAAAATGTCTACTATACCAATAAAACAGCTATAAGCACAGAGCACAGATGAGTTCATAATTCTTACCTGTCCCTAATTCTAAGAAGTCCTTTTATACAGGTGAGTAATTTAATCTATTCCAAAAAAATTTCCCCAAAATCCCTTAGATTATTTAACAAATGTTTAATGAGAATCTACTGTGTCATGGCCATAGCACAAAGTATACATAATATAATACAAATCACAGACTTATATGGAAAAGAACACCCAGAGGAAAAACATTTTTATGATATTTATAATTTCCTATAAAACCAAGACACTGGGGCTGGCGCAATGATGCAGCAGGTTAAACCACTGTCTGTAGAACTGGCATCCCATGTTGTCGGGGCCAGTGGCCCTGGCCCGACATGAGATGCAGCAGGCTGAGGCTGTCCCTTATCTAATCCTGTTTTTAAGACTTTTCGTCCCATATTCCTGCAGGCAGGATGTGACTTCTGATGAAGGTTTATGATGTTCTTTGCTCTATCTGCAGAGCTTGTACCCTGATCATTGCTACTTTGTAAACTTGCTCTGTTCCTGTGCTATGCATGATTGCACACAATGAATGTTATCTGTATGGGGTCTGGGGTATATATCCTTGTCTTTCTGTGTGCTCGGGGCTGGAGTCTGAAGGGTTTCCTTAGGGAGACTGCCTCCAGTCCCTCATCACCGGGCCCCCTACTTTGGCTTGGAACGCGATGAGGCAATAAACGTGGTGATAAATTGACTGAGTGCTGCGTGTCTCCGTGTGGTTTGTCGGGTGGCCTCCGACACCATGTGAATGCTGGCTGGAGTCCTGGCTGTTTCACTTCCAATGTAGAACCCAGCTTATGTGCCTGGGAAAGCAGTAGAAGATGACCCAAGAGCTTGGGAACCTACCCCATGTGGGAGACTGATAAAGCTCCTAGCTCCTGGATTTGGCCTGGCCCAACCCAGCCATTGCAGTTATTTAGTGAGTGAATCAGCAGATGGAAAATCTTCCTCTAGGTCTCCACCTCCCCCCACCCCCATAACTCTTTCAAAAAATTGAAATAAATCTTTAAAAAAAAACACCCACACACATACACTAGGGACTGGCACTGTGGTGTGATAGGCTGAGCCTGTGACACTAACAGCCCGTATGGGCCCTGGTTCATGTCCCGGCTGCTCCTCTTCCAATCCAGCTCTCTGCTTAAAGCCTGGAAAAGCAGTGGAAGATGGCCCAAGTGATTGGGCCCCTGCACCCACGTGGGAGACCTAGAAGAAGCTCCTGGCTCCTGGCTTCGGATAGGCCCAGGTCTGGCCATTGGGGAAGTGAACCAGTGGATCGAAAACCTATCTATCTCTCCCTCTCTCTGTGTGTAATTCTGCCGCAAATAAAAGAATAAAATTCTTTAAAACACACATTTTTCCTTTATAAAAAATGATATTTTATTTCATCCAAAGATAGTATGAAGTAATACCATACCCTCCCATTCGGATGTGGAAACTACAATTAAATACCCTAATGTAGTTAGGTGATGCTCCTCATGGATGATGTGGTGACTGAATGGCCCTTTCTTAGAGACACATCTTAGAATGCTCCATTGTGGATAGCCCAAAGGATTACCACTATCACCTTAGCATAGAATGAGCTCTATAAAAACAGAGATCCTAATTCCCTCTGCTCTAGAGGGGTAATAAGAAAGTGAAAAAAAGGACCGGCGCTGTGGTGCAGTGGGTTAACACCCTGGCCTGAAGCGCCAGCATCCCATATCGGTGCCGGTTCGAGACCCGGCTGCTACACTTCCGATCCAGCTCTCTGCTATGGCCCGGGAAAGTGGTACAAGATGGCCAAAGTGCTTGAGCCCCTGCACCCATGTGGGAGACCCGGAAGAAGCTCCTGGCCCCTGGCTTCGGATTGGCACAGCTCTGGCTGTTGCAGCCAATTGGGAAGTGAACCATTGGATGGAAGACCCCTTCCTCTCTCTGTGTAACTTTGACTTTCAAATAAATAAATAAATCTTTTTTAAAAAAAGAAAGTGGAAAAATACCTAGTATCATTGAAATATTAAAATTAGGAGAGAATAATAAGAAAATACAAGCAGATGGGGCCAGTGCTGTGGCAAAGCAGATAAAGCCACTGCCTGCAGTGCTGTCATCCCCTATGGGTGCCAATTCAAGTCCCAGATGCTCCTCTTCCAATCCAGCTCTCTGTATGGCCTGAGAAAGCAGTGGAAGATGGCCCAGGTATTTGGGCCCCCGTACCCTCCTGGGAGACCCGGAAGAAGCTCCTGGCCCCTGGCTTCAGATCAGCCCAGCTCCTCTCTCTCTCTCTCTCTCTCTCTCCGTAACTCTGCCTTTCAAATAAATAAATAAATCTTTTTTAAAAAATACAAACAGATGATTTCATAATGGAATCTTCTTTAGCTCTGAAAACTGTTTTCATTTTAAGTAGTGGTCCACTACTAGAATTTAACTTCTATTTGCAATCTCATGCACACAACAACCCAAGTTTACTCAATGTCAGGGCCTTGAGATGTTTCAAAAGCACAAAACACTCACAAAGTTACAACCATTAAAGTTGTAGCCAGCTATAAAATATTCTGTGAACATAACATGATACTTGTCATCTCAGGCAGTGAGACATGTTGGGGAAATATGGACAGACCAGATACAGTACAAAAGGAAGGGCTTTTGATTAGAAAACCCAACAACCAGAAGAGATCTGTCCTAATCCAGCATCTTAGATATCAAAAACTCAGTGTGGTTTTTGTTCTTTCAAATGACGAGGTGAGGGGTAGGTATGGTTGATGCTGACACAGAGCAGATGAGGAGAAAGCGTTTATAGGAAGAAGACTTACCTACCACTGAAAGCTGAATATTAACAACCCAAACCCAAGCAAACACCAGTGGGACCTGTTCAAGGAAGAGAAATCAAAGGCATTCCAAGTTTCAAGAACCTTACCTCACAGTCAGAGTCCTGAATTTATCACTGAAGGAGATAATATCATCATGGTCATTAATATTATGATTTCCAAAATGAATACTCAATAGAACTTAGAAAAGGTTTACGAGTAAACAATAAATGATACAAACATGCCAGAAGAAAAAAAGCCATCAAACAATTTCAATTGAAATCTTGTCCCAAATGGGTTTTGTATCAATATGACGCTGACCTATCTAGGAATGTCCAACTAATTTGTGAGACCTAGTGCAAAATGAGAACAAGGGGCCTCTTGTTCCAAAATCATTAAGAATTTCAAGATGGCAACAGGAGAGCATTAACCAAGCGTAAGGGTCTTGTGTTACTGCAGAGGAAGCATGTCCATGAAGCTCATTCTGATCCTGTTAAGGGTAACAGAAGTCAGAAATTTCAACTTCACCTTTACAGAATGAAGAACTGCTTGAAAATATAAAATGATAAGTTTTTAATGGAATTTCATCACAGACTACAAAGCAGTCACTAATTTAATTACATTCAAGATGAATAACTGAGTAGAATTACTTTAACCAGTGAACAATTTCTTGTCTCATCACTGACTGGATGGTTTTTAAAGCCATTTTAGCGAGAGCTTTTGCTGTGGCATAGTAAGTTAAGCCTCCACCTACAGCACCAGCATCCCCTATGGGTGGCAGTTCATGTCCCAGCTGCTCCAATTCTGATCCAGCTGTGGCCTTGGAAAGCTTCAGAAGATGGTCCAAGTGCTGGGGCCCTGCACACATGTGGGAGACCTGGAAGCTCCTTGGTCCTGGCTTCGGATAGGCCCAGCTCTGATTTGTGGCCACTTGGGGAGGGAACCAGCAAATGGATGTCTCTCCATCTCTCCCTCTCTCTCTGTAACTCTACCTCTCAAATAAATAAATAAGATCTTAAAAAAAGAATTTTAGTAAAGCCTCTGAAAACTCTCTGGTGACAACTGGGGGGATCCAGCAGAGGTCCTGCATATTAAGATGGTAATCTGACTTAGATTCATACCTTTTATTCTTTCTGATAGCAGGCAGCAAAAGCCTCATTGATGTTAAAAGAAATTTTCCTCAATGAAACACTGGACATCACATAGAAATCCTGGGCTTGGATCTAGGTGCAGTAACATGCAGCTTTATCAGCGTATTATCTGCCCTTTGGGAAAAGAGAACATGTTTTTGCTTGTAAATGAGATAGCTGTTATTTTAATACAAAAGTTTTTAAAATTAGGAAACATATTATATTCTATAAAGAATAATGGATACCCAAGTAGCTACTTCTCAGCTCTCAAGAAATCAAATATTAAAATTTTAATTGAGGAGTTCCTCCTTTCTCCCACGGTAACTACCATTCCAATTTTTCTATACATTACCCCCCCCCCCTGCATTTTTTAGCACATACCTATCTATTCATAAAATATTATCTTGCCTGTTTTTAACACCAAATTTAAATGACATCATACTTTACCTATCCATTGCCAATGTTTTGCTCATCTAATATTTTTCAGATTTATCTATGTTGTTGCATGTAGTTCTACTTCATCGGTGGTGTTACCTAGGCTTGCAAAAACATTTCTTTGGGTCCATCCACCTGAGCATGTACCCACTCAAAGCCCTCAGGTGGCAGAGGGAAGCCCAGGGGTCTGTGTCCGAAGGGTACTGGTGGTGTGGAGAGAGCATGGATACAGGGGCTGACTCTGAACGCGTCCACGCACGCGGGGTGCAAAAGCAAAGGATCTTGACAGCTTTCCCTGTAATGAATTCCAGTTCTGGAATTCTAAATTTGAATTTGACCTCCCATGCTGTTAGGAAGTTCTATTTAAGATAGGAGGCTAACACATATTTCCTTTACTCAGCTTGATTTATAACTCAAATATGCAGAAATGAAGTATGCCGGCCTCCATGCATATTACTGAATGGGCTCCATAGACTTCCCACGCTTTCCTCAAATCTAGCTGCTACAGGAGATCGACAGAAACGTTACTCTCTTCCTACGTCCACATTCCCTGCATGAATTCCCATCCGCCCTCTTCTCTCCACTGACGGTCCTAACTTTAAGTTCAACGCCAAATTGGAACACAGACGCTAACCGGCCGCCAAAAACCAACGCTCCAGACACTTGGGGCCTCCTACCAGGATGCGCGTCCCCACATACCCCGCCCACTCCGTCCGGCCCGGGGACTCCGCGGCATCATGGGATATGTAGTCTTTAGTGGGGCAACTTCCTTCATTAAGTCTCCTCCCCCAAGCGTCCCACGCTGCCTTTCGCCTTCGGGACGTCGTGACGTTCAGTTTGTGCCCTCCCTGCCCCCTCCTCCTTTCTTTCCCGTTGGAGCAGCTCAGTCCGGGACTTCGGAAGACCTTTTACGACACTGGGTGTCAGAGTCTGTCTCGGCGCCGGTTCCACTTTTCGGCAAAGTGACGTGGACGTCAACAGCAATGGCGGAAGGAGAAGAAGTCCTGGCACTACCAACGTCAAGTGGCGACGGCTGGTGAGTGAAAGCCGGGGGCTAATGCCCACTGGCCCTTTATTCTTCCTTCTCACTATCCTGCCCGTCCCTGAGACACCAGCTGGCGCCGACGTTTAAAGAGAAAAGCCATCGTCGGCCAAGTCCGGTGCTCTGCCCCGCCCCCTCTGCCTGCCGGGTCCCCTCCGTCAGGTCCTGCCAAGGGGCTGGAGCAGGACTGGAAGAGCGAAGGGTGTCGTCCAGGTGCCAGGCCTCTCACTTCGTCCTCCGGTCTCCAGATTTTGCTAGAGAGGGTGGTTCTAGGGCTGGGTTGGCCAGAGGTTGGTAGGGAAGTTGCAGGAGGCTGTTTAAGAAGGAAGTTTTTTTGGATGTAGATCTGAGGCACTAGAATACCATTTGAAGAAGAGATGCTTTGAAATTATCAGCACGACCTTTGCCTGAGGGTTCAGAGGTTGAAAGACACACCCCTAGTGGATCCTTTCCACGTAATTGAGTTATTTTTTCCTTTTTTAAAAAAATCTCGTTTCGATCCCAACAGTTTCCGTGTTCGTCTCTTTCACAGAAGTTGTATTTTCCTACCCCCTCTTCTCACAGCTCGATTTCTAAGCTTAGGATGCAGTGTGGGACTTCGCTCTTGTGATCCCAAGCCTTTGCATGCATACCTGATTTGTTTTGAGGTAGTGGGGAGGACAACTTTACTCACCCAGTAATCTCGGAGAAGTGCTCCTATTTTTGAAATAGTTGATCTTCACAGTACACCATTAGGAATAATAAACATCCTATGTTTTTAAAAAGGAAGTTTCGAGGCTTCTATAGTTTTTGTAGCTGATGTAAGTGTATTAGTTTGGGATTTGCTTGTGTATTATATAAGTGTACAGCTCACTGGCACTCTGCTTACCTAAAAATAATACAAGACACTCTTAGTCTTCAACTTTTGTCTTTTGGGGAAGGGAATGGAAATCATTGAAGGATTATGTAGTAATTGAAAAATTCAACTTTCATTTAGAGACATCAAATATTATCTTAGTGCATGTACTCTGCAAAGTTAGGAGGAGAACTTACGATGACCTAGATGTTATTTTTTCTATTTGCCTATAGAGTTAAGGGACGTAGTTGCAAGGTAAAATTAATCTTATTCTGTTGGAGTGTGACTTTTAGGAGGTTATGTGTGTGGCAGAAACCACTTCTAGCTGGAGTCATTGGGGAAGGCATCGTGAAAGCATTGATGCTTGAAATAGGCCTTGAGGAATGAATAGGACTTGGACCTGTGCTGGCTAAAAGAAGGGAGCCACGTGTGTAATTTAATTTTTTTAGTAGTCACAGTAAGGACTCCAAAGAGGATGTTAAAAATAATTTTAATGATCTATTTATTGAATTTATCCAACCCATTATTTCGGCATTTATTCACTATTTTTAAAACAGATAATTTTGAATCTTTTTTTTTTTTTGTACAAAGTTTTCGAAGTCTGATGAACATTTTACATTGACCTTACATCTCAATTTGGTCTAGCCACATTTCAGATGTTGAGTATCCACGTTCAGCTAAGGGCTAACATATTAGATAGTGCAAAGAGGGGAAAGACCTCGGCATGGAGTGATGGGACAAGCAAGAAAACTAGTGATTTGTTTGGAGAGTAACTACAGCTAGCAGAAGAGAAGCTGCAGAAAAATACATCTGGAAAAACAATAGGAAGCTTTTCAACCAGTTATAGGAACCTTTAAAAGAAATCCATGATGTAGACATTGCAAAACTTTTCAGAAAGTGACCCAGCTGTTTGTAACTTGAAGCGTGCTATTTTGGGTAAGTTGTTGTATCATAAACTGGCTGCAATCAGCTGGCTGAGGGGCCTGAGGGGAAATGCTTCTAGAATTAAAATATGTTTGGGGAGTTCTTAAGTTAGGAGGATCATGAGCAAGAGTGTGGTTCACAGGGGCAGAGTGAATGGTTACTGGAAGGTAGCTTTTAGGGTTCCTGTGTCTTTGATATGACTTCTCATTTTTGTTCGTGTCTTATTTTTATAAATAGAGGAACCTTGAGGTATTCTGCTGTGATTTCTGTTCTTCCTCTGTTCTTTTCTAATTTTGCTCTCAGCCTCATTCACTTCACCAGTTCCCTAGAAGTGAATTTGAATAGTCAACAAAGACCTTGGGGCTGAGAGTCATAGGTTCCGTAAATCCTGTTCTCTTAGACTGCTTGGTGAGCAGATGGTTATAGAATGGGGACTCTTTACTCTTTATATGAGCGATTAGGCAGTTGAACTTGTTAAAATTATATCTCTACCTCCCACCCACCCCCCTTTTTTTTGAGAGGTGGAGAAACTGCTGGAGCTCCCATCTGCTGGTTCACTTCTCAACTGCCTGCAATGACTGGAGTTGAGCCAGCACAAAACTGGGAACAAGGAACTCAATCTAGGTCTCCCACATGGGCAGCAGGGAGCTCCCAGAGTCTGCATTAGCAAGAAGCTGGAATCGGGTGCCAAAACCAGGACCCAGACCCAGGCATAGTATAGTCCCATATGGACTAGAACCAGCGTCCATATGGGATGCCGGCGCTTCAGGCAAGGGCTTTAACCCGCTGCGCCACAGCGTCAGCCCCCCCACTTCAAAGAATTTTTTTAAAAAAGATTTTATTTATTTATTTGAGAGGCAGAGTTACAGATAAATGCAAAGAAAGAGATAAAGATCTTCTATTGTCTGGTTCAATCCCCAAATGGCTGCAACAGCCAGAGCTGGACTGAATTGAGCCAGGAGCTTCTTTTGGGTCTCCCACATGGATATAGGGGCCCAAGCACTTGGGCCACCTTCCACTGCTTTCCCAGGCCATAAGCATAGATCTGTATCAGAAGAGGAGCAGCTGGAACATGAACCAGAGCCCAGATGGGATACTGGCACAGCAGGCAGAGGCATAACCTACCACCCCACAGCACTGGCCCCTACTTCTAAGATTTTTTTACTTGTAGTTGTTTTTAAATGCACAGGTTAGAGTTACTAAATGGTTTTTGCATATTAAATAAATGTATCTCAGGGCAGGCATTTGGTGTAGTAGTTAAGATGCTATTTAGAACATTCATGTCCCACGTCAGAGTGCCAGCTAGGCTCCTGATTCCAGCTTCATGCTAATGGGTACCCTGGAAGGCAGCAGGTGATGGCTAAGCAACTGGGTTCCTGCCACTCACATGGGAGACCTGTATTGAATTCTTAGCTTTGACCCCACAGCCAATACAGGTATCTGAGGAGTGGGCTGGTGGAAACAAGCCCTCTCTCCACTGTCCCTCACCTTGAAATTTTTAAAAAATAAACGTATTTTAATTCATTTCCCTCTATATGTATTCAACTGCAGAGGTACAAGGTCATTTCCTACATAAATATAGTGAGGTAAGTCAAGTAATTGTGAGGTGCTCAGATGAGCTGCAATTTATAGCTAGTTTATAGGTAGGATTCTTCTGAAAGAACTGATAAAATATGCTTGAGAAAGCATTTCTGCTGCATAATGCTGAAATGCAGATTCTACTCAGTATAAACCAAACAATGCCTTCCTTTTTATCAGAAATCAAAGTGTAGCAAAAGTATTCATAGTTCAGTACACATTCATTGAATACTGGTTACATTCAAGCTGCTGTGTATGATTTTAGAAAAATTTGCAACAGTTTTAAAAATCAGAACTGTACATTGTGGAGCCTTGTTTAGATATTTTAATTTTTTCATTATTTTTAGGAATAATATGTAAAGATATCTTATGAAAATATCTAAATACTTGGTATTCTGGGAAATTATATACTGTAGCAGAATAAAATGGGATTAAAGTCTACAATTTGAAAAGAAGTAGTACTTGAAGTCACCGAGCTATTAAGAATCCCAATTGGAAAGCAAATGCATTCCTTAACGTTAGGTTCATAAGATTAGATTGTTTTTTATGGAAATAAAAGAGCAGTAAGTTAAAAGCCACTTAGAATAAACTTGTATCCTAAAATATAATGTATATCAATTTTTAAGTATCTGCCTAACCTGAGCCAGGGAAATGACTGATTATATAATTTGTTTCAAATCTCCATCCTTTTTCATGAAGGGTAAAGCAGTTTTTTTTAAAGATTTAGTTATTCATTTGAAAGGCAGAGTTATAGAGGGAGAGAGAGGTCTTCCATCTGTTGGTTCACTCCCAACATGACTGCAGTGGCCAGAGCTGGGCTGATCTGAAGCCAGGAGCCAGGAGCTTTTTCCAGGTCTCCCACGCGGGTACGGGGGCCCAAGTACTTGGGCCAACTTCTGCTGCTTTCCCAGGTCATAGCTGAGAGCTAGATCAGAAGTGGAGCAGGCAGTACTCAGACCGGCACCCATATGGGATGCCAGCACTGCAGATGGCAGCTTTACCTGCAATGCCACAACCGCTCAGCCCCAAAGGAATTTGTTTTATCATTTAGCTGACATAGTTTTTCATAGTTGAGTGGGAATACTGTAGTGTGTATTTTGTGTTCTTTTAAAGTAGTTTATAAAACTAATTGTGATATTTACTAATTTTAGCTAGAAAATACAAGAATATACTATTATTTTACATAGAGCCTTTCCCTTTGTGTGTGTAGATCTGAACAACAGCTCTAAGAGAATAGGAGTTTGGGAATTGTTATTGCCTTGTTAGAGATGAGAAGGCAGGCTTAGGAAGCCATCTGACAAATGCAGATAGTGGAAGATCTGGGACTTAAATATGTGCCTTTTTGTACCTTTTCTGAAGTTATGGCATCATGTTGTATGAGGAGACTCCAAGTTGTTTATAGAAAATGAAATTAAATGATAAAACTGTAAACTTTATTTCTCAACATAAGTTCCATCAAGTTCAAGACCTTTTTGTAAGTGAAGATACGCCATTTAGTCCATTCTTGAAGTACTAGGGGACCTAGAAATTGAACTATGTCAATGCAGTCTTTTTTTTTTTTTTTTGAGTTTTAAAAATGTTTGTTTATTTATTTTCATTTATTTGAAAGGCAGAGTGTCAAAGAGAGGTATCCTCCATCTACTAGTTTACACCCCAAATGCCCACAGCAGCCATGCCTGGGCCACCCATTTGCTGTGCTTGTTTTTCAGTGATAATTCTGTCAGTTGAACCAGTTGAGATGTCTGTAATGTGGCTGCTTTTCTGCTGTTAGTTGTCAGTTGTCTTCAGCTAGGGCATGAACAAGATTATTTTTTCCTCACAAATTTAGGTGAATAGTCTGCCTCTATGGCTTCATCTTCAGCATCATTTTGTCTTCTCTTAAAAATGAGTTATCCATTTGTAACTGCTGATTTACTTGAGACATTGTCTCCAAAACTTTTCATAATGTTGGGGATTTCACCATTCTTCTTCCCACCTTGCAATGTAAATTTGATGTTTATTCTTACTTCAGTTATAGCAGAATTCATGCTGCTTTTTATAGGGTTTCTTTTCAAACTAATGTGTTACCCTTCTTAGTGACTTAACTAGATCCTGCTCAAACATACATGTTATAACAAGTTAGTATAAATTTATTTTTGTACAAAAAATCTGAAATCCATGTATAGCTTTTTTATGATATACATTTTCCATAAACCATTTGAAGACCCCTAGGATATCTCACATTTACTTTATTGAACACCTATGGAGAGCCCATGTGAAAATATAAAACATATATAAAATATAAAACATATATAAAAATATAAAAACAACTTTGTGTTTTGAAAGAAACATTATTCAAAGATGTGAACTGTTGAGCATATGTGTCTATTGGTTATCTGTGACACATGTAAGGCTATAAAGGTATGAATTACCACATTGTCTGTTTCACATGATACGCAAGAAAGGACAGTACAAAACTGACAGTTTGTATACTATAGCCTTTTCATTTTCATAGTACTGTGTTCCCATTACCTTGCCAAAGATCACATAAATGGATTCATTTTTTAATCTCAAGATATTATGGTTACATGCCACATCGTGAAAGTATGTTTTTCTATTTAATATATTATATATATTTACATTTTATTAGTTCACTATTTGAAAGGGAGAAACAGAGGGAGAGGGAGAGGGAGATCTTCTAAATGCCAACAACAGCTGAGGTTGGGCCAGACTGAAAGCAGAAGCCAGGCACTCCACCTGGGTCTCCCACATATATGGCAGGAACCCAAACACTTGGGTCATCACCTGTTGCTTACCAGTACATTAGCAAGAATGGATTGAAAGCAGAAGCAGGACTTTATCTTAGGTATATTTTGATATGGGGTGAGAGTGTCTCAGGCAGTGATTTAACGTGCTGTGCTACAGTGCTTTCCCCTATATTTTATATTTAAGATACATTTATATAATGGTATTATATAATTGTGTCTTTTTAATATATAACAAGTAATTTAATTGTATTAACTGTGTGTTGGTAGCATGTGTATTAAAAAGAATCAGTTTATTTTAGTATTGGAAAAATAAGTATTGTAAAATGCTTATATAAGTATTGGAAAAATAAGAAATTTGCTTTTAAAATAATCCCTATAAGTTATCTCCCATTTCTGGAGTTTCTGACCTTGGTTTTGAATTACACAAGTGATATGTAGAAGAAGGTAGCTATCTCATGTAAGTGTGTAAGTGCATACCAGAAATTCTTGAGCCTTGTTTTATAAATTCTGTTTAGATTTAATCATCAAAGTGAGTGTCAATGAGCTTTTTTATGTTGATTAGGTTTATTTAATATGCCACATTGTATACGTCTATCAAAACATTATTTTATACCCTTAAAAGTATGCCATACAATTTTTTTTTCATGTTTTTTGTTTGTTTGTTTTTAACTTTTATTTAGTAAATATAAATTTCCAAAGTACAGTTTATGGATTACAATGGCTTCCCCCCATAACTTCCCTCCCACTCGCACCCCTCTCGTCTCCCGCTTTCTCTCCCATTCCATTCACATCCAGATTCATTTTCAATTATCATTATATACAGAAGATCGATTTAGTATATATTAAGGTTTCATCAGTTTGCACCCACACAGAAACACAAAGTGTAAAATACTGTTTCAGTACTAGTTATAGCATTACTTCACATTGAACAACTCATTAAGGACAGATCCCACATGAGGAGTAAGTACACAGTGACTCCAGTTGTTGACTTAACAATTTGACATTCTTGTTTATGGCGTCGTAATCTGCCTAGGCTCTAGTCATGAGTTGCCAAGGCTATGGAAGCCTTTTGAGTTCCCCAACTCCAATCTTATTTAGACAAGGTCATAGTCAAAATGGAAGTTCTCTCCTCCCTTCAGAGAAAGGTACCTCCTTCTTTGATGGCCTGTTCTTTCTGCTCGGATCTCACTCAAAGAGATCTTTCATTTAGGTCAAAAACAATGAGTGGGTTTTTTTTTTTTTTGTTTTGTTTTTGGGGGTGTGTGTGTGTGTGTGTGTGAAATTCTTCTTCATTGAAGGCTGGGACCTAGCTTATAAAAATAAATCCTGTATGAGTGTCTTTGCCAAACTGTGATCCCCAGTAGAGAAGTATCCTTAGAATTTCCCAGATGTTTCAGTATTTTCACTTAATTTGCAATACTTGTTCCTTTATTTTCCATAATGCTGATTTCAAGAAAAGGAGTATTGTTGGCACTTATTTTATCATTATACTTTGTATAAAGTGGTAATTTATAGTAGATGTAATGTCTCTCTCTGACTTTTGATATTTTCATCCCATTCTTTGTCTTGGGCAAAAGACATGCTTTATTTTCAGTTTCCAAGTGAACTGCTTTGGAAATAAAACAGAACCCTGATGCATTTCTTTGTGTTAAAAAGTCATCTTATGTTATGGAAAGGAACAGTGTTGAAGACTTTGAAAAAGCATCCAAGAGAAGAGGTTTTAGAGCACTCTGAAGTTAACTGCTCATTAGTCGACAAATTAGTCTTTAATTTTGTAGGCAAACCTTATGGCAGATACATTGCATTATGCATGTTGTTACAAGAAGCCTTTGTTATTGCTTGTGTGTTCTTTTTACTTTGGCAGCCTGTGAGGATTTCTTTTTAGCAGAGAAAGGGGCACCATTGATTCCATTGGTACAGTTTGATCTACATGGATTATGGGATCAAAACTAAGTCTGTGAGGGTTGATGCTGTGGCATCATAGGCTAAGCCTCTGCCTGCGGTACCAAGGCCGGTTTGTGTCCCGACTACTCCTCTTTGATTCAGCTCTCTGCTATGGCCTGAGAAAGCTGTGGAAGATGGCCCAGGTGCTTGGGTTCTTGCCCCCACATGAAACTGGAAGGTCCTGGCTGCTGGCTTTGGATTGGCTCAGCCCTAGCCATTGCAGCCTTTTGGGGAGTAAATCAGTAGATGGAAGACCTTTCTCTCTGTCTGTAAAACTAAGCCTGTGAAGATTTAAAGCCTCTCCATTGATAGTTAATTTTAGTAGGTGGAACAACATGTCTGTGATCTCTGTCCCCTTTTCCTGTTGTGCAATAGTGAAATACCCTATAGCTATATTGATTGGCTTGTAAAGCCAAGACGACTAGATTTAGCACGTTCTTTACTTGGCACAAGATCCTTGTTAATGCACAAATTCTGGTAAGGATTACATTAGTTCATAAGGGAATCTCCCCAAACTGCTTTTGTATATCTGATACTGTAATAAAGTTTCAGTGATTTTTTTTCTTTCTGCGTTGGTGAATGGGGTATTTTTTTTTTTTTACCATGGCATCATCCAAATATATCTCATTAAAATACTTGTAAAAATCATGTCTGATTCTTGCTACAAATACCGAAAGTGTCAAGATTTCACAATTGGGGGCTCTTGATGTGGCGTAACAGGTAAAGCCTCCGCCTGCAGTGCTGACATCCAGTTGGGGCATCGGTTCAAGTCCCAGCTACTCCACTTCTGATTCAGCTCTCTGCTATGGCCTGGGAAAGCAGTAGAAGATGGCCCAAGTCCTTGGGCCCATGAACCTGCATGGGAGATCCAGGAAGAAGCTTCTGGCTCCTGGCTTTGGATCTACCCAGATCCCACCTTTGCAGTCATTTGGGGAGTGAACCAGCACATATAAGACTTCTCTCTCTGTCTCCCTCTCTCTCTCTGCCTCTGCCTCTGGCTGTACTTCTCTGTAACTCTGCCTTTCATATAAATAAATAAATCTTAAAAAAAAGATTTGACAGTTATACTAGTATAAGACAGTATGTTTTCAAGGTCTTTTTGGGATGTAATGTACTATTTGTTAAAATACTTAGAAAGTTTTTATGGTTTAAGTTAGATATTTAAAAATAACAAATTTCATACTACATATTAGGGTCATTGAACTCCATCCATATTTATGTAATAAAATTGCACTCTTTCCATTTCTACCAAATGTCATACAGGATATTCAGAAACTATTTAAGGAGTTCTGTATGTCACTAATTTGTAGCCAGTTTGCTAATAACAGCAAAATAAGTTCAGACAAAGCTTTGCTGCTGATGTCTAATGGCCAGGGCATGAAGAAGTACCCAGAAATGTGGTGGCACAATTTAAGCCATGAAACCACAACTCAACACATGCAGCTTGCCAATGCTTACTCACTGTCATGCAATTTGCCAGTGCTTGTAACTTGTTAGCTGGTCATTTTAGAATTTTAAAATGATTATTCAGAGTCTTGACCAGACTGGCATGATTTAGTCTGTGCTATAGTTTATATTCTAAACAAATCTGAGTAAACTGCACTCTAGAAAGAGTTGCTTCTACCTCTGCTCAACAGGATTTTTTTTTTTTTTTTTGACAGGCAGAGTTAGAGAGAGAGAGAAAGGTCTTCCTTTTCCATTGGTTCACCCCCCAAATGGCCGCTGCGCCCGCCGCGCTGCGCCAATCTGAAGCCAGGAGCCAGGTGCCAGGTGGTTCCTCCTGGTCTCCCATGCGGGTGCAGGGCCCAAGCACTTGGGCCATCCTCCACTGCCTTCCCGGGTCATAGCAAGAGCTGGACTGGAAGAGGAGCCACAGGGACAGAATCTGGAGCCCCAACTGGGACTAGAACTCGAGGTGCTGGCACCGCAGGCAGAGGATTAGCCAAGTAAGCCGCGGTGCCGGCCTCAACAGGATTTAGATAATAGATCTTGGACTAGAACCTTGGAATAGCCAGCTAGAATGTAAGCTCTGTGGGGGAATTGGTTTTCTGTCCACTGCTGCATCTTAGTGCCTCACACAGTGGCTCCTGTGTAAGTTGATCAAAATGTATTTATCGAAGGTTTAAGTAAGAGGTTTGAGCGAAAGAGAAAATGAGATGAGTAGAGACTGCTGTTTTGATGGACTTAAGCAGTAAAAGAAAAGAGGTGACTTTTTGAAGGGGAATTAAGTAAGACCTTTTGAATAAGTAAATGTGGAAATATTTGAGGCAAGGAGAATAATAATTATAGGTTATATTCTATGTGGTTTTGAATCCTAGAAATATTTTCAGTGATGATTTCTGGGTCCATTTTTTTCTCTTGGCTCTGGTTAATACTGTTAACAGAGTATTCTATACAATAGAAATAATGTCTTTAAGATGTTTTCGTAGCAGATTTTAGGCTTTTGTTCATTTCCATTTATTTAGCTTTTGTATTGTTTTTTTTTTTTTGTATGTTTCTTTGCTTTAAAGATTTATTTATTTAAGAAGCCAGCGCTGTATTTTAGTGAGTAAAGTTGCCAACTGCAGTGCTGACATCCCATATGGGTGATGGTTCGAGTCCCAACTCCTCCACTTCCAATCCAGCTTCCTGCTAATGCACTTGAGAAAGCAATGGAAAATGGCCCAAGTACTTGGACCCCTGCATCCCTGTGGAAGACCCAGAAAAAACTCCTGGCTCCTGGCTTCAGCCTGGCCCAGTGCAGGCCATGGTGGCCATTTAGGGAGTAAACCAGCAGATGGAACGTCTCTCTCTCTCTCTCTCTCTCTCTCTCTCTCTCTTTCTCCCCCTCCTCCTCCCTCCCTTTCCCCCTCTCTTCCCCCCTCTCTCTGTTATTCTCCCTTCCATCTGATGGTTTACTCCCCACCAAAATTTATTTATTTGAAAGGCAGAATTTATTTGAAAGACAGAGAAAGGGAGAAACAGAAAGAGAAAGATCTTCCGTCACACAGTTCTCTTCCCAAATGGCTACAATGGACCAGACTGAGCCAGGCTGAAGCCAGAGCCAGGAACTCAGCCCTGTCTCCCATTTGGGTGGGAGGGTCTAAGTACTTGGGCCTCTTCTGCTGCATTCCCAGGTGCATTTGCAGGGAACTTGTTTGGAAGCAGAGCAGTGGGACTTGAACTAGCACTTTGATATGGGATACTGACCTCACAGGCAGAAACTTAACTTGCTACATATTGAAACCGGCACCTGTGTTTTTAATGAAACTAATTTATCTTTGACCTTTGATCATTTTAAGACCAAAAAAAAAAAAAAAAAAAGGTGTTGAATTTTCCCTGTATGTTCTTTGTACCCTGTATTTAAATTTAGATTGAGCCGGCGCCGTGGCTCAACAGGCTAATCCTCCGCCTTGCGGCGCCGGCACACCGGGTTCTAGTCCCGGTCGGGGCACCGATCCTGTCCCGGTTGCCCCTCTTCCAGGCCAGCTCTCTGCTGTGGCCAGGGAGTGCAGTGGTGGATGGCCCAAGTCCTTGGGCCCTGCACCCCATGGGAGACCAGGAGAAGCGCCTGGCTCCTGCCATCGGATCAGCGCGGTGCACCGGCCGCAGCGCGCTACCGCGGCGGCCATTGGAGGGTGAACCAACGGCAAAAGGAAGACCTTTCTCTCTGTCTCTCTCTCACTGTCCACTCTGCCTGTCAAAAATAAAAAAAAATAAAAAAATAAAAAAAAATAAATTTAGATTGATTACATATATTATAGGTCCTAAGTTATGTCTCTCTTTTTTTGTGTTTTTGTTTTGAGAGGCACAGAGAGAGAGACAAAAAGAGATCTTTCTTTTTTAATAAAGATTTATTTATTTACTTGAAAGTAGAGTTACAGAGAGAGAAAGAGAGAGAGAGAGAGAGGTCTTCCATCCGCTGGTTCACTCCCCAGTTGGCTGCAACCGCCGGAGCTATGCTGATCCGAAGCCAGGAGCTTCTTCCAGGTCTCCCACTCAGATGCAGGGGCCCAAGCACTTGGGCGATCTCCCGCTGCTTTCGCAGGCCATAGCAGAAAGCCGGATCAGAAGAGAAGCAGCTGGGACCTGAACCAGCGCCCACATGGGATGCCAGCACTGCAGGCTGCAGTCTTACTCACTATGCCACAGTGCTGGCCCCCAAAAAAGAGATCTTTCACTCACTGGTTCACATCCTAAATGCCCACAACAGCTAGGGCTGAAACGTGCCAAAGCCAAGAGCCCACAACCCAATCTAGGTCTCCCTCGTAGGTTGTAGGGACTTAACCACCTGAGCCATGGTCACTGACTCCCAAGTTGTGCATTAGGAAGCAAGAACTTGGAGCCAGTGTTCACAATATGAGATCCCATCATCTTAACCAGTGTGTCTTAACTCCAGTTGGTCTTTTTGAGCTACTGTAATCTACTTTTTTATTATAACAGAAAAGGATTAGATTCTAAGAATTTTGGAAACTAATTAAATTGATTTAACTTATTTCATAGACTGAGAGGCTTCATGAATTAAAAATTCCAATGCAGATGACTTTGTTATTAGGAAAGAAATGAAGATGATAGGGGAGTGGTCTTAATAGAATGGTGAGGATTAAAAGGGGTAAGAAATAATGGAGGTGGACAGGAGATGGGAAACCGTGTGTATGATGAGGGAGAAGTGCCGACATGCATTGTCACAAATTCTTTGAAAAAGTTCTGCCAGGTGTTTGTTAGCTAGATGGAAAGGAAAGTTTTGGAGGAGTTGTTATTGTTGTTGTTATCACTATTAATGTTTTCCTAATATGGCAATATTTGAGCATATTGGCTCGGAGGAATCAGTAGAGAAAGAGAAATAGAACTTAGGAGACAGGGTACAGTTGATTAACTCTGAGGCTTCCAAGAAGTTGTGAAGATAAGACCCAGGTCAAGTTACCAGTCTTAAACTGGAGAAAGGAGGAAAATTATATCTGGAAGATCGTAGTTGCTTTTTGTTTCTTTGTGTTTGAAACTACTTGAAATAAAAGGGAAGAGATTCTTGGTGACCTGTGTTTTGTCTTTGAAGTAGAGGTCAAATCACCTGAGGTGAAGTGTAGACAAAGCGGTCTGAAGAAAGTGGTAAACAGGAGCTCTTCATGCAGCATTGATGCCTAACAGATAATAGGGCATGATGAATTTAGTTAGCATCGTGAAGTTGTCTTATTTTCTCAAGAAATCTGTATTGAGCAGAAGATAGAAACCAAGAAAATGGAACTGATTAGTTAACCCAGGATTGGGAATTTACAGCTTTCTGAATGTTGAGTATGTTATCAAGAATCTGCTTGAAGCCTTGGGCCATGGAATCAAGAATGAGGACATGGAGTGAAGCCACATGAAAGCTTTTCTATCAAATCCATGCCACCTTTCCACCCTTTGCCCTTGACTCCATCCATAGGAAGTGTACAGAGGATACATCTTCCTCAAAAGCAGTTTTATTCTGTATCCAAAAATTGAACCAAATATTTTTATATTTTTTAAAACTTACATTGAACTTTGTCAAATATGTTTAGGAGACTGTTGTAAACTATAGGTTGAACTTGTTTATATTCTAAACAAAGAAATATATATTTAAGAAGAAAATTATTACTTTTTTTCTCCTTGCAAACTTACTATATTTGCTTATTTTAGAAAAAATACACATAATTCCCCTGTCCCAGCAAAAAAGAAAAAAGAAAAGAAAAGAAATTAAAACTCTCCTGTAAGGATACCACTGGAAATAAACACTTAAAAAAGTTTCTTTCCAGAATGTATGAAAAGAGTGAGTGGGAATAGTATCCTTTACAGACATATGTGTTTGAGCATGAATTTTAAAACTTTTCACTTATATATGTCCTTAGAATCATAAACTTATTTCCATGTCAGCAGTTGTTTTTCAGCAGTTCACATTATTTCTTAGAATTTCATCTGCTGATTTAAATCAATTCTTATTTTTGGACAATTACTGTAGTTTTTCAAGGTTAAACACTACTTTGAACATGCTTGTAGATCAATCATTTTGCTGATTCTCAGTTATTACTGGGTGAGTATAAATGTTAAAAAGGAATCTATAAATACTTATTGAAATATATTAATATAATCAAGCTCTACTGACTAATGCTATGTGAGAAGTGAAAGCTGCCTCTCTTTTTTTTTTTTTTTTTTTTTTTTGGACAGGCAGAGTGGATAGTAAGAGAGACAGAGAGACAGAGAGAAAGGTCTTCCTTTTGCCGTTGGTTCACCTTCCAATGGCCGCTGCGGCCGGCTCATCTCACTCATCCGAAGCCAGGAGCCAGGTGCTTCTCCTGGTCTCCCATGTGGGTGCAGGGCCCAAGGACTTGGACCATCCTCCACTGCCTTCCCGGGCCATAGCAGAGAGCTGGCCTGGAAGAGGGGCAACCGGGATAGAATCCGGCGCCCCAACCGGGACTAGAACCCGGTGTGCAGGCACTGCAAGGCGGAGGATTAGCCTGTTAAGCCACGGCGCCGGCCAAAAATGCCTCTCCTTTTGTTTCTCTGAAAAAGCCACCTTCTGCAATTTTGTTTTGTTCTGATGGATACTACCATATTTCTAAATAGTATTTGATTTCTTCATTACTTGGCTTATTAACACTATGCAATATTTAGTGATTATTCGAGAATTCTTGGGGAATAATTCTGTGCTAAGGAGATGTAGGAAAAGATGAAAGACCCAGACTGAGTTCTGGGTTCCTGGTTTGGTCCTGGCCCAGCCTTGGCTAATGTGGGCATTTGGGGAGGAAACCAGAGGATGGATGATCTCTCTTTCTTTTTCGAATAAAATATTTAATTTTTTTAGGTAACATGTTTTTAATTTATGTTATAGTCAGAGGCTTACTGACATCACTAAATACATAGTTCAAAAAATATAAAATCATAGTCCAGTAGGAAAATAGGCACAAGTTATTCACAATAATTAAAGGAAATGATGTTCAGCTTCACTCAAATAAATTAAATTTTTTAAAAAAGATTTATTTTATTTATTTGAAGGACAGTTACAGAGAGAGGTAGAGACAGAGAGAGAGGTCTTCCATCCACTGGTTCCCCCCCATATGGCCACAATGGCTGATGCTATGCCGACCCAAAGCCAGGAGCCAGGAGCCTCTTCCGGGTCTCCTACGTGGGTGCAAGGGCCCAAGGACTTGGGCCATCTTCTGCTGCTCTCCCAGGCCACAGCAGAGAACTGCATAAGAAGAGTAGCAGCTGGGACTAGAACCAGCGCTCATAAGGGATGCTGGCACTGCAGGCCAGAGTGTTAACCTGCGCCACAGCACCGGCCCCAACAATATTTAATCTTACAACATATTCTATAGCTTCAAAGTTACAGTTACTAGAGCTTTAGATTTGCTCTTTCCTGAACTTTGCAAGCAAAGGAAACAGTTATGTATTTTTCACACTTACTGGAATACACAGACAAGACCTGTACTTACCTATTTTAAGACCATAGCTGAATGTCTACCACATTTGTGCCAACCTTTAGTTTGTAAGGTCAGTAAAAAGCTGCCCACAATCAAAGAAGACAAAAAAAACCATGCCCCACCAGACATGCATTTTGTTTTTTTACTTTTCAACTGTATATATTGCTTGTTCAAAAGTAGAAATTTGCTTAGTAGAAATTTGCTTATTAAGTTCTTTTCTCTGCTTGATTCTTCTATGAATTATTTAACTTCATATTTTTTAGCTCTTTACTACTTTACAAGCACATGGTTTTCTTACTTTTACGAGTATATACCTGAACCTTCAAATGCTTTGTTCAGAAGATAAGGTTATGTTTAATTATTTAGGTTTGTGAGAGGTCTCTTTTACCAAAAGTGTAACACTTTCTGATCTCCAAAGGAGCTCTTTCTGTGATTTTGCTGCTGGAGACTGTTTGTGATTCCCTGGGGAAAGCATCAAAGACTCCAACAGCAGCTGTTTCAATAGAGATGTGCTTGTACCTTATTTGTGATCTAAAAAGTGCTTTGAGGATTGGACATTTTGCCCCCAAATACTAGCTTTGTTGTTTGTAATAACAAGGGACTTGGCAAAGTTACTTCAAAAAGAAAACAAGCATTTTCCAACAAAAATAGAAAAATTCTAGTCCACTTATTTGGTAACAGAACTCCATCTCATTTAGATATTTTCAGTCTCTCATTTCATTTACACATTTCAAGTATGTGTTATTTAATAATCAGTGATGCCATTAAATTTTCTTCATTTCATGGTTACAAACTGTCCCTTCAAATCCTAGCACATTGTCTTGTACATTTTAGGTAGCATATAACAGGTAAACCCCAGTCTTTATCAACCAGAAGCCAACAGTAGACTTGAAATCTCTTTCACTTCCAACATTTTGGTAACTGTATGGCAAAAGAAGAAAACTTCCTTGTGTATTTACTATTTATCTTCTTGCTTACATGAATTTTCAGTAGCTTTGTGATGGAACCTTTTAAATTTGATCAGTGCTTTTCTGTTGAATATGATCCCAAGTGATTACATTTTCATTTAATTTTTTTATTAAACTTTTATTTAATGAATATAAATTTCCAAAGTATAGCTTATGGGTTACAATGGTTTCCCCCCTCCCATAACTTCCCTCCCGCCCACAACCCTCCCCTTTAAAGATTCATTTTCAATTCTCTTTGTATACAGAAGATCAGTTTAGTATATATTAGGTAAAGATTTCAACATTTTGCCCATATAGCAACATAAAGTGAAAAAACTACCATTGGATTACTAATTATAGCATTAAATAGCAATGTACAGCACATTAAAGACAGAGATCCTACATAATTTTTTTTCAAATTAATTAATTTTCTATGCCATTTCCATTTTAACACCAGGTTGTTTTTTTTTTTTCATTTCCAATTCTCTTTATATACAGAAGATCACTTCAGTATATAATTAGTAAAGACCTCATCAGTTTGTGCCCACACAGAAACACAAAGTATAAAAATACTGTTTCAGTACTAGTTATAGCATCACTTCGCTTTAGACGACACATTAGGGACAGATCCCACATGGGGTGTAAGTACACAGTGACTCCTGTTGCTGACTTAACAATTTGACACTCCTGTTCATGGCGTCAGTAATCTCCCTAGGCTCTAGTCATGAGTTGCCAGGGCTATGGAAGCCTTTAGAGTTCGCTGACTTTGATCTTATTCCGATAGGGTCATAGTCAAAGTGGAAGTTCTCTCCTCCCTTCGGAGAAGGGTACCTCCTTCTTTGATGGCCCCGTTCTTTCCACTGGGATCTCACTCACAGAGATCATTCATTTAGGTCTTTTTTTTTTTCCATGATATCTTGGCTTTCCATGCCTGCTATACTCTCATGGGCTCTTCCGCCAGATCCGAATGCCTTGAGGGCTGATTCTGAGGCCAGAGTGTTGTTTAGGACATCTGCCATTCTATGAGTCTGCTGTGTATCCCGCTTCCCATGTTGGATCTTTCTCTCCCTTTTTGATTCTATCAGTTAGTATTAGCAGATACTTGTCTTGTTTGTGTGATCTCTTTGACTCTTAGACCTATCAGAGCTATCAATTGTGAGCTGAAATTGATCACTTGGACTAGTGCGATGGCATTGGTACATGCCATCTTGATGGGATTGTGTTGGAATCCCCTGGCACATTTCTAACTCCACCATTTGCGGCCAGTCCAATTGAGCATGTTCCAAATTGTTCATCTCCTCCCTCTCTTTTTCCACTCTTAGATTTAACAGGGATCACTTTTCAGTTAAAATTTAAACACCTAAGAATAATTGTGTGTTAATTACTGAGTTCAACCAATAGTACTAGAACAACAACAACAACAACAACAAATACTAAAAAGGATAAAGTATTACATTGTACATCTAAAGTCAGGACAGGAGCTGATCAGTTCATTGTTGCTTATAGTGTCCATTTCACTTAACAGGTTTCCCCTTTGGCGCTCAGTTGTCACCGATCAGGGAAAACAAATGATATTTTTCTCTTTGGGACTGGCTTAATTCACTCAGCATGATGTTTTCCAGATTGCTCCATCTTGTTGCAAATGACTGGGTTTCGTTGTTTCTTACTGCTGTATAGTATTCTATGGAGTACATGTCCCATAATTTCTTTATCCAGTCTACTGTTGATGGGCATTTGGGTTGGTTCCAGGTCTTAGCTATTGTGAATTGAGCTGCAATAAACATTAATGTGCAGATGGCTTTTTTATTTGCCAAATTAATTTCCTTTGGGTAAATTCCAAGGAGTGGGATGGCTGGGTTGTATGGTAGGGTTATGTTCAGGTTTCTGAGGAATCTCCAGACAGACTTCCATAGTGGCTTAACCAGTTTGCATTCCCACCAACAGTGGGTTAGTGTCCCTTTTTCCCCACATCCTCTCCAGCATCTGTTGTTGGTAGATTTCTGAATGTGAGCCATTCTCACCGGGGTGAGATGGAACCTCGTTGTGGTTTTGATTTGCATTTCTCTGATGGCTAGTGATCTTGAACATTTTTTCATGTGTCTGTTGGCCATTTGGATTTCCTCTTTCGAAAAATGTCTATTGAGGTCCTTGGCCCATCTCTTAAGTGGGTTGTTTGTTTTGTTGTTGTGGAGTTTCTTGATTTCTTTGTAGATTCTGGTTATCAATCCTTTATCTGTAGTATAGTTTGCGAATATTTTTTCCCATTCTGTTGGTTGCCTCTTCACTTTCCTGACTGTTTCTTTTGAAGTACAGAAACTTCTCAATTTGATGCAATCCCAAATGTTAATTTTGGTTTTGACTGCCTGTGCTGTTGGAGTATTTTCCAGGAAGTCTTTGCCTGTGCCTATATCTTGCAGGGTTTCTCCAATGCTCTCTAATAATTTGATGGTTTCGGGTCGTAGATTTAAGTCTTTAATCCATGTTGAGTGAATTTTTGTGTAAGGTGATAGGTAGAAATAACACTTTATGAAATTTATATATTTAAACTAATATTCTTAGAATCCTCTCAGTAGGGGGAGCTTAATTTATTGAGAGAATGAGGAATGGGAAGAATCTGCTTTCTTCAAAATCACAAAAATGGTAGGAAATCCCGATTTTCTGATCTTAGTGGAATGATCTGCCTTTTAGGCTGCTTCATAAGTATGTTGGATGGGAAGCAGTCCATATAGAAGACTCATAGAATGACAGTAGCTTTAAATAGCACTGCACTCTGACTTCAGAATCAGCCCTTAAGGCAAAAGGTTCTGGCTGAAAAATCCATCCATAAGAACATTTCAGGCATGGAAAGCCAAGACACTGTGGCAAAAAGTATCCTATATGAAGGGCCTCAGTGGGTGAGACCCCAGCAGAAAGAAGTGGTCATCAAAGAAGAATGTACATTTCTCTGAAGGGAAGAGAGAACTTCTACTTTGCTTGTGGCGTTCTCTAAATATGGAAGGAGTTTATGGATTCAAAAGGCTTCCATAGCCCAGGCAGCTCATGTCAAGAGCCTTGGGTGATCACTAACATCATACATAAGAGTGTTAATTTTTTTTTAATAAGATTTATTTATTTATTTGAAAGTCAGAGTTACACAGAGAGAGGAGAGGTGGAGAAGTCTTCCATCCGATGGTCCACTCCCCAATTGGCCGCAATGGCCGGAGCTGTGCCAATCCAAAGCCAGGAGCTTCCCTTGGGTCTCCCACATGGGTGCAGGGGCCCAAGGACTTGGGCCATCCTCCACTGCTTTCCCAGGCCACAGCAGAGAGCTGGATTGGAAATGGAGCAGCCAGGCCTCGAACCGGCGCCCATATAGGATGCTGGCGCTTCAGGCCAGGGCGTTAACCCGCTGTGCCACAGCGCCAGCCCCAAGAGTCACTGTGCAAGAACTTCCCATGTAAGACCTCTGTCCTCAAAGAGTTGGATTATGAGAGTTTATAGTAAAAACCTGTTTGCAAAGATTTACCTTGTGTTAATGTATTAAGTGGAGGATATTTTCTATGTCTCATAAGCTATAGTAATGTCTTAAGTGCTCACAAAAGATGTACCATTCTTGGGTTCTTCTTCACAGTTAATCAAGTGTCTCAAAAAAATATAAATTAAACTTCAGAAAGGTTTACTTTTTTTTTTTAAGTTTTTTTGACAGGCAGAGTAGACAGTGAGAGAGAGAAACAGAGAGAAAGGTCTTCCTTTTTGCCGTTGGTTCACCCTCCAATGGCCGCCGCGGTTGGCGCGCTGCGACCGGCGCACCGCGCTGATCCGATGGCAGGAGCCAGGCGCCTATCCTGGTCTCCCATGGGGTGCAGGGCCCAAGCACTTGGGCCATCCTCCACTGCACTCCCTGGCCACAGCAGAGAGCTGGCCTGGAAGAGGGGCAACCGGGACAGAATCCGGTGCCCCGACTGGGACTAGAACCCAGTGTGCCGGCGCCGCAAGGCGGAGGATTAGCCTAGTGAGCCACGGCGCCGGCTCAGAAAGGTTTACTTTTATTGAATTAAAAGCTACTTTTTTTCCTTATTGTAAAAATAATCCTTTTGGTGTTCTATTGCACAATAGGGTAACAATAGTTAACAATAGCATACTGTATTTTTTCTAAATAACTAGAAGAAAGACTTTTGAATGTTCACACTACAAAGAAATCTTGAATATATAAAGGGATGAGTAATCATCATCCTAATTTAATCATTGAAATGTATGCATGTATCGAAATATTACATTGTACCACATAAATATGTACAGTTACTGTTTGTCAAAAATACAAATAATTTATTAAAATTATGTTGGAAATTGCCTGACTGAATTATGAACTTTTAAAAAATGTGTGCAAATTTTAATGTATTGTATGTGAAAATTCTATACAATGAAACCTCTGCTTTTGAAAATTCCTAGGAAGTTAATTAATTTAATTGGTTGTTTTCTAGCTTAAATAAATAAATTTGTGAAAGTTTAAAAAATTATTACTTTAGTCATATGCAAATGAAAATAAAATTCATCTCATACCTTAGTCCTTACACATTAGAGACTGAGCATTGCCTACTTGGTGATGTGGTGTTTTTCTTTTGCTTTATATACTAGGAGAGCCTTTTTTATTCCTTAAACATTTATTGAATACTTGCTATAAGCCAGGCAGTAAGCAGGTTATTGATATACGTATGTATTAGTCTCAGATTGTATTGCTTCAAATTCTTGGCTCAATTTTATGGTTTCTCCTTCTTGCCAGTAGTTAGTGTTGAGATCAAGAACATGAATTCAGAAATCAGACTGCTGAAATTTGAATACTGGCTCTTCTACGAATTAGATTTATTAAACGTGAAAGAATGGTAATTTTTTAATACCATAGATGCTTTCTTCACTTGCCTCATAAATGTACAGAACCCCAGCCGGCGCCGCAGCTCACTAGGCTAATCCTCCACCTTGCGGCGCTGGCACACCAGGTTCTAGTCCCGGTCGGGGCACCGATCCTGTCCCGGTTGCCCCTCTTCCAGGCCAGCTCTCTGCTGTGGCCAGGGAGTGCAGTGGAGGATGGCCCAAGTGCTTGGGCCCTGCACCCTATGGGAGACCAGGAGAAGCACCTGGCTCCTGGCTTCGGATCAGTGTGGTGCACCGGCCGCAGCGCGCCAACCGCGGCAGCCATTGGAGGGTGAACCAACGGCAAAAGGAAGACCTTTCTCTCTGTCTCTCACGGTCCACTCTGCCTGTCAAAAATAAAAATAAATAAATAAATAAAAATAAATGTACAGAACCCCTCTAAGCCTCAATTTTTGCATCTGTAAGTGGTGTTAGCCATGTAACATACCTTATAGGATTGTTGAGAGAATTAAAAAAAAAAAAAAAAAAAACTGAAGTGTTTGGAACCATGCCTGGCACATAGTGCTATATGAAGTGTTCTTACTACTACTGTGAATACTATTGTTGCCTTACCTCACAATGCTGTCAATCTGCTTATCTCATCCTGTTTTTTTCTATTTGTCTAATTTAGCAAAATATCACCAAATTTGTTAGAACTAAGTGCAAAACAGGGATAGATCAATTGTATGAAATCTGGGCTTCCCCTCCAAGAAAACCAAGTGTATGAATGCCATATGCCTTGTCCTTTGCCCTTGTGTTTTGGCTGCTGGGAATCATAGCTCTTGATAGGCTATGCATGCAAATGAATCTTGAATAAAAAAAAGTATGAATTAAAAAATTTAATTAAGAGGACTTCTTTTTTAGGGAAAAAGATCTTGAAGAAGCTCTGGAAGCAGGAGGTTGTGATCTTGAAACTTTGAGAAATATAATTCAAGGGAGACCACTGCCTGCTGACTTGAGGGCCAAAGTATGGAAGGTAACTGGAAACTAAAGTAAATAAAATACAATCACTTAAAAATCTATTTAAGTTATTTTTAGCTATCTGAATTACAGAAGATTTTATTAAATGAGCATGCCACTTCTAGAAAATTTGTCAAAACAAGAACTGCTAAAATGTGTATTTCTATGGCATTGGTATGTTTAATCATGATGGTTTAGGTTTTAGAAAGAAATTTTTTTGGTGGTCATTAGAAATGATTTTTATGAGAATTGCTTAATGAAACAGGGAAATAAAACCAATGAGTAAAATAGGATATGCAGTTGCATATATGGAATGATCTC
Source organism: Lepus europaeus (assembly GCF_033115175.1). Taxonomy (NCBI): domain Eukaryota; kingdom Metazoa; phylum Chordata; class Mammalia; order Lagomorpha; family Leporidae; genus Lepus; species Lepus europaeus. The sequence goes on from NC_084828.1 coordinate 54,792,388, forward strand.
AGTTATGCTCTAAAGAAAAGGAACTATGCTTCTGGTGTTAGGGTAACAGTAGATTTTTGATTGCTTTATTCTCCTCATTTCAGCTCTTCTCCAGTATGTGTGTGTTTTATTAACTTTAATTTTTTAAAAAAGGTATAATTATTCATTTGAGAGGTAGAGAGAGAGAGAGAATGAATCTTCGATTTACTGGTTCACTCCCCAAATGGCCGCAATGGCCATGAACCAGGAGCTTCTTCTGGGTCTCCCACATGGGTGCAGGGGCCCAAGGACTTGGGCCATCTTCCACTGCTTTCCCCGGGCACAAATTTGCAAGGAGCTGGATGTGAAGTGGGCAGCCAGGACTCAAACCACCACCCATATGGGATGCCAGCATTGCAGGCTGTGGCTTTACCTGCCATGCCACAGCGCCAATCCCAACTTTAATTTTTTTGAATTGGGATTTTGTTATGAGTACAAAAGAAATACATTTGTGAAAGCATAATGTATATAAGCACAAGGGATAAAACATAAATCATCTGTTATCTACTACACATAAGTAAAATATGTAATATCTTGGTGTTCATTTTTTTATTTTCCCCCATGCATAATATATTTAGCACAGTGAAATTGTAACTATTCATAGCATTCTGAATTTGTTATTTTAGAAATGTAAACACATAAAATATAGAGATTTGTGTAATGAGCACTCATGTACCTGGTTATCTAGCTTTAAGTGTTACCAACATTTGGCCAGTCTTGTTTGATTGGTATCCCTATCCTTTCCTCCTCACCTCACTCACTGGATTATTTTAAAGCAAATCTTTGGTAGCATACCACAGTCTCTTAATATGAAAATCTGAAAGATAAAGACTCTTAAAAAAAAAAAAACCACAATACCACTAAACACTTTTCCTTAATATTACAAAATGATCTGCTCATTGTCTCGTATCTGTATTTTTACAGATGATTTGTTTAAATCTGAATTCTAGAAGGCCCTCCCTTGTATTTAGTTGATATGTCCCTTAAACTTCATTATTGTAGCATTTTTTAATATACTTTAAAAAAAAACTTACAAATGGCAAGAAAATTTCTCAGTTCATTATTCTTCTGTATAACAATGTTTTTTTTTTTTAAAGATTTATTTATTTGTTTGTTGAAGAGCAGGACAACAGAGAGAGAGAGGCAAAAGGCAGATATTCTACCTGCTTGTTCATTCCCCAAATGGCTACAACAGCCAGGTCTGAGGCTAAAGCCAGGACCTGGGAAACTTCATCCTACCTTCCCATGTGAGTGGCAGGGGCCCAAGTCCTTGGGCTATTTTCCACTGCCTTCCCATGCCTATAAGCAGGGAACTAGATTAGAAGCAGAGTGACTGGACTTTGAACCAGCACTTCAATATGGGATACTGGCATTGTGAGTAGCAGCTTGACCTGCTGCACCATGTCACTGGCCCTTCTTCTGTATAATTTTTAATGGTACATGGCACAGTTGTACTTTTCATTTTTAATATCATATTCTAGAGACAGGTATTTGATGCAGCTGCTTAAATCACAGCACCTTGTTCAAATGTTGGTTACTCCGCTTCCCATCCAGCTTCCTGCTAATGTGCATCCTGGGAGGCAGAAGGCAATGGATTAAGCAGTTGGGTCCCTGCTACCTTTGTGGGAGACCTAAATGGAGTTCCTGACTCCTAGCTTTGGTCTGTTCCAGCCCTAATCATCACGGCCATTTGGGGAGTGAGTCAGCAAATGGAAGATCTGTCTCTCTCTCTCTCTCTCTCAAATAAAATGCAATTGTTCGATTAATCCAAAATATGTCACTTTCTATGTTTTTAAATTTGAAAAAAAAGTGATTGCTTGAAATAAAATTAAATATATGAATATATAATTAATATATAATTGTATAATTTTATTCACTTAACATAAATTAAAATCTAACATAGCAAGGTTATTTTTTAAAGATTTATTTATTTGAAAAGCAAAGTTACACAGAGAGAGGGAGAGGGAGAAAGAGAGATATCTTCTATCCACTGGTTCACTCCCCAAATGACCTCAGTGGTTGGGGCTGGGCCAGGCCAAAGCCAGGAGCCAGGAACTCCCAGGTCTCCCACATGGATGGCAGGGGCCCAAGGGCTTGGACCCCTACACCCTTATGGGAGACTGGAAGGAAGCTCTTGGCTCCTGGCTTTGAATTGGCGCAGCTCTGGCCGTTACGGCCCTCTGGGGAGTGAACCAGCAGCTGGAAGACCTCTCTCTCTGTCTCTGCCTCTATGTAACTCTATCTTTCAAATAAATAAATAAATCTTAAAAAAAAAAAAAAAAAGAGGGCCGGCGCTGTGGCTCACTAGGCTAATCCTCCACCTGCGGCACCGGCACCACGGATTCTAGTCCCCGTCAGGGCGCTGGATTCTGTCCTGGTTGCTCCTCTTCCAGTGCAGCTCTCTGCTGTGGCCCGGGAAGGCAGTGGAGGATAGCCCAAGTACTTGGGCCCTGTACCCGCATGGGAGACCAGGAGGAAGCACCAGGCTCTTGGCTTTGAATCGGCACAGCACGCCAGCCATAGCAGCCATTTGTGGGGTGAACCAACGGAAGGAGGACCTTTCTCTCTGTCTCTCTCTCTCTCATTGTCTAACTTTGCCTGTCAAAAAAAAAAAAAGTAGAGTAGCTGAGATTCAAACCGGTGGTTGCTGGCATTGTAGGCAGTGGCTTACCCTACTGTACTACATTGCTAGCCTGATTGGTTCTTTTTTTTTTTTTTTTTTAATTTATTTGCCTAAAAGGCAGAGACAAAAGCAAGTTCTTCCATCTACTGGTTCATTCCCCAAATGCCCACAATAGTTTCACTCTGGGTCTACCATGTGGGTGGCAGGGACCCAAGTACTTGAACTATCACCTGCTGCCTGCCAAGGTGTGCTTAACAGGTAGCTAGAATCAGAAGCAGAGCCAGTACTCAAACCTATGCGCTCTGATAAAGAATGCGGGCATCCAAATGGCATCTTAATTGCTGCACCAATAACCACCTCCTTTGTTGGTTTATTTCAATAAGACCAAGTGCTCATCATTTGGTTCTTTGTGATCTTTGTTGTTAGTCCTAAATTCAGGCCTTTCACTATTGTAGTATATTTCCTAAGAATGAGAGATAACATATGGAACAAGTTGTTTTTTAAAAAAATCTTTCTTCCAGATTGCTCTGAGTGTTGCAGGAAAAGGTGACAGTTTGGCATCATGGGATGGTATTTTAGATCTGCCAGAACAGAATACTATTCATAAAGATTGCCTGGAGTTTATTGGTAAGTTTAATAATTACTTTTAAATAGCAAAAATTTTTGAAAATAATTTCTGAGTAGAGCAATTACCTTGTTAGAATTTGTAAAGACCTTGTAGTTTTAAAACTTTACATTTTGGCCGGCGCCATGGCTTAACAGGCTAATCCTCCACCTTGCGGCGCTGGCACGCCGGGTTCTAGTCCCAGTTGGGGCGCCGGATGCTATCCCGGTTGCCCCTCTTCCAGGCCAGCTCTCTGCTATGGCCCGGGAAGGCAGTGGAGGATGGCCCAACTCCTTGGGCCCTGCATCCGCGTGGGAGACCAGGAGAAGCACCTGGCTCCTAGCTTCAGATCAGCACGATGTGCCGGCCGTAGCGGCCATTGGAGGGTGAACCAACGACAAAAAGGAAGACCTTTCTCTCTCTCTCTCACTATCCACTCTGCCTGTCAAAAAAAAAAAAAACTTTACATTTAAGGCGGGCACCACGGCTCAATAGGCTAATCCTCTGCCTTGCGGCGCCAGCACACCGGGTTCTAGTCCCGGTTGGGGCACCGGATTCTGTCCCGGTTGCCCCTCTTCCAGGCCAGCTCTCTGCTGTGGCCCCAGAGTGCGGTGGAGGATGGCCCAAGTGCTTGGGCCCTGCACCCCATGGGAGACCAGGAGAAGCACCTGGCTCCTGCCTTGGGATCAGTACGGTGTGCCGGCCGCAGTAAGGCGGCCATTGGAGGGTGAACCAACGGCAAAGGAAGACCTTTCTCTCTGTCTCTCTCTCACTGTCCACTCTGCCTGTCAAAAAAAAAAAAAAAATTTACATTTAAATTCTTTTTGAAATAATGTTCAATAATTTTAAGAAAGTTCTAGTTTTTACTGCTTTTTTTTAAGATTTTTTTTTTTTTAATGTGAAAGGCAGAGTTTCAGAGAAGCAGAGGCAGAGAGAGAGAAAGGGAGGTCGTCCATCCACTGATTCACTCCTCAGTGGATGCAATGGCCAGAGCTGAGCCAACTGAAGCAAGGAGCCTGGCGCTTCTTCCAGGCTACACACGTGGGTGCAGGGGCCCAAGGACTTGGGCCATCTTCCATTGCTTTCCCAGGCCATTAGCAGGGAGCTGGATCAGAAGTGGAGCAGCCAGGACTCGAACCCATATGGGATGTCAACACTGCAGGCGAAGGCTTAACCTTCTATGCCACAGCACTAGCCCCTTTACTGCTACTTTTACATTCTGTCATTTTCATGTACATTTTGTTGCGGTCTTAAACCTGGCTTTTGTATAATTAATGAATTGTATGATTATATACAATCCTCAAAAGAGAGTTTGCTTTGGAAGTTTATCTCCAACTCTGGATCATAATCTGCTATAGAAACAGTGCTGTAAATCATGGGTGAATAGATTTCTAATCACCCCCATGAAGTAAATTTTAATTTACAATATAGACTAGTTAGTTCATACTTCTCTTTTTAAAATCTGTCTATAGTCTGTTGGTGTGTTTTTGCTTTTCTTTCTGTCATATTTTAGTTAAATTATTGACACAATAGAAACACTGCTGCTAAAATGAGCAAAAGAAAGTGAATTTGGTGAATGAATCCCTTTCTCTCCACTTTACTAAAGCTGTAGTGGCAGCTGTCCATCATAGGGTAGATGATAATCTGTCTAGAAAGCACATTTTTGCTTTCCAGGTATATAGGTTATACCTATTTTTGCATACCCCTCTACTTCACACTGGCTATTATTATATTTAATGCTGTACATCAAGTATGATTAAGTGTTAAGTGTTAGTGAATATTGTCTTAAGAGACCAGATAGGAAAACACATACTTACATGAAACTGATTGTTACTATTAGTTTTCTTTAGATCACTATCTTGCTTAAAGTTAAAAACAAAATATTACAAAGAACTTTGCCTATTTTGTTCCTTTGGGTTCCAATGATTACTGTAAGCATGGGGAAAAATGCTTTTAGGTGGTTTTACTTTGTCATGCTCTAAATGCATTAGCAGGGTTTATGTTTGTAAATAAAGAGTAGGTCCAATAACTTGAATAACATTATGTTGACATTTATTTTCTAGATCAGCTTTCAGTGCCAGAGGAAAAGGCAGCAGATTTACTTTTGGATATTGAATCTGTAATTACCTTTTATTGTAAATCACGTAACATTAAGTATAGTACATCCCTTAGTTGGATACATCTGCTGAGACCTCTGGTGCATCTTCAACTGCCACGCAGTGATTTATACAACTGCTTTTATGCTATCATGAATAAGTACATTCCCAGGTAAAGTTTTTTTTTAATAGTTTTTAAAAATGGATAAAGATATAGTGTGCCTTGAACTAAAGTTGTTAGGTTTACTTTGATGATAAGGTATAAGATTCAAATAATTCTTTAGTGAAAGTAAAGGTTTGAATATTTTCATGATAACATTTTTTAACAGATTCTTTAGTTATTGATTTGTGCTTCTAGAGTTTATGTATGTAGCATAATTCTTCAGGTTTATTTGATGGTATCTATTTCGATTTCTTTTCCTATAAAATAAAAATAATATTACTGTGTTTAAGTGAAAAGCTTTTTGTAATGCTGTCTTATTTGAGGTGCAGGGGTTACAGGTTGGAATGTGGTCCTAGAAATATAGACATTGAAGAAGTTAATTGAAGTGTACTATTAGGAAGACGATATTTGGAATGCTATGGGAATATATAATGGGTGGTGAAATATTGATATATGTGACAATATAGATGAATCATGAAAACATGATAAGTAAAATGAGAGTCACCAAAAAAGCACGTGTTATATGGCACCATTTATATGAAATGCCCAGACAGGCAGATCTATAGAAACAGAAAGTAGATTAATGGTTGTCAAAGAGTGTTGGGAGGAAAATGAATACTTCTTTATAGGGTGATGAAAATGTTCTAAAATTGATTGTGAGGGCTCACGCTGTGGAGTAGTGGTGACCTAGTTTACCCTGGAGGTCATGGATGGATTATCTGGGATAGTGATGCTTTAGTTGAGACCAGACAGATATATAGGTGGTTGTGGGTGGAGATCATGGTAGGAAGGTGTACTCATGAAGCCAGAAAGAATTGTGATTTCCACTGCTGTGGAAAAGAATTTTAGAACCAAAAGAAACTAGACATTTTTTTTTCCAATAATTGTATTCATATACCACATTTTATTTGTCCATCAGAGAGAGAGAGATATCGTCCATCTGCTGGTTCTTTCCCAAGATAGGTACAGTGGCCAGCACTGGGCTAGGCCAAAGCCAAGAGCTTTACCTGATCTCCCACTTGGGTGGCAGAGACCCAAACACTTGGACCATCCTCTGCTGCTTTCCCAGGCCATTAACAGGGAGCTGGATTGGAAGTGGAGCAGCCGGGACATGAACCAGCACCTATGAGGGCTGCCAGTGTTCATGCAACAGCCTTGCTCACCACACCACAATGCCAGCTCCTATATTGGTATTTTATCACTTCTTCCACCTGTCAAACTGTAATAGAGCTAACAATAGCAAATGACATGATGTCCCGCTTTTTCTCGAGACAGTGCTGACATTGGCAGTTGGGAGTATAGAAAGTTTTTTACATTGCTCTGTATACCATACTGTCTTGTCAGATTCCTCCAGCTACTGCTTCTGTGAGTTCTGCTCATTACACAGAACTCCAGCTCAAGTTATTATTACTACCCCTGGCAAGAACACAGAATACGGTAGAAGAAATTCATTTTAAAATACCTTTTTCCTCCATATTAGGATGTAAGATAAGTAGAATTCTATCAGCACACCACCTTGCAGTTGATAGTAACTTGGCATTATACAACTACTAAATGAACAGATGCTGCAGCAATGGCTGAATCCCAGAAATGCCCTACTATTTCACAATATGAGACCACAAACTAGGCAATTGTTCCTACTGTTTATGTCCCCTACTCACTCTCTATTTCTGAGTTCTATATTAGCATTCTATTGTCTTGCATTTATATGATGTAGAATATATTCAGACCAAGGAGGAGGTTATCTTGCAATGGAAATCTAGTGCTGTCTCTGGACACCTGAATACCCAACCTGGTCCCTCTCTAATTACACTTCCGTACTATCTGCAGTATCAAAAAGTGGTAGATTGAGTGTCATACAAAATCCTGACTTCAGATTTTAGATTTATACAAATTATTTTTTTACTCTCCCTTAAATATATATTTTTTTAATTTGGAAGACTGAGATAGAGAAGAGGAGAGAAAGAGTGAAAGAGATCTTCCATCTGCTGGTTCACTCCCCAAATGGCTGCAATGGCTAGGGCTGGTCCAGGTCAAAACAAGGAGCCTAGAATTTTTTTCAGGTCTCCCATGTGGGTGCAGGGGCCTAAGCACTTGGGCCGTCTTCTTCTACTTTTCCAGGTACATTATCAAGGAGCTGGATCAGAATTGGAGCAACTGAGTCTCAAACTAGCACCCATTTTGGATGTTGGCATCACAGGCAAAGGCATAACCTCCTATGCCACAGTGCCCCCTTGAATAGTATTCTTTTTTTTTAAACTTTTCTTTAATAAATATAAATTTCCAAAGTACAACTTTTAGATTATAGCAGCTTTTTTCCCCTCATAACCTCCCTCCCACCTGCAACCATCCCATCTCCCACTCCCTCTCTCATCCCATTCACATCAAAATTCATTTTCAATTATCTTTAAATACAGAAGATCAATTCAGTGTATACTAAGTAAAGATTTAAACAGTTTGCACCCACACAGTAACACGAAGTATAAAGTATTGTTTGAGGACTAGTTATACCGTTAATTCACGTAGTACAACACATTGAGAACAGAGATCCTACATGGGGAGTAAGTGCACAGTGACTCCTGTTGTTGATTTAACAATTGCACTTTATTTATGGCGTCAGTAATCACCCTAGGCTCTTGTCATGAGCTGCCAAGGCTATGGAAGCCTCTTGAGTTCACCAACTCCAATCTTATTTAGACAAGGCCATAGTCAAAGTGGAAGTTCTCTCCTCCCTTCAGAGAAAGGTACCTCCTTCTTTGATGGCCTGTTCTTTCTGCTGGGATCTCACTCAAAGAGATCTTTGATTTAGGTCATTTTTTTGCCACCCGTGACCAAGTGTTCCAAGAAAAGAGATTGGCCGCCTGACTCCAAAGGGCCAAGGTTATGACGGCTTCCCAGACACTTTTTAATATATAGTGTAAGGCCTTTAAGGCCGTGTCCTTTTGGGACAAAACTGCATCACCCATACTGCTGAGGGTTTCACTTACCCTGAGAGACCGCTTGGCTTCGGCCAAAAAGTTACTGGTCATGCCCCACGCTGGGCGCCAGATGCAGAGTCTTAGTCCACCCGAACGAGGATGGACTGGATCCGAAGACAGGTAAGTGCGCCACTCACCTGTTCCCCAGCTCCCCCCAATCCCAGGGACAGTCAGACACAGCGGGGAGTCAAGTCAAGTAAGCAAGAACTCCGAAGCCAGGAGCCAGGTGCTTCCTCCTGGTCTCCCATGCGGGTGCAGGGCCCAAGCACCTGGGCCATCCTCCACTGCCTTCCCGGGCCATAGCAGAGAGCTGGACTGGAAGAGGAGCCACTGGGACAGAATCCGGTGCCCCAACTGGGACTAGAATCCGTGGTGCCGGCACCGCAGGTGGAGGATTAGCCAAGTGAGCCACGCCGCCAGCCCAAACAGTTTGATATTGAATGTGGGCATCCCAAGCAGTAATTTAACCACTAAACCACATGCCCTCCCCCAAAATGCCTCTTACTGTAGTATCAGATTTTATATATGTAACAGTAGCATAGCATAATGATTTAATTGTGTTTCCAGTGTGCAAGACTTTTTTTTTTTTTTTTTGACAGGCAGAGTGGACAGTGAGAGAGAGACAGAGAGAAAGGTCTTCTTTTGCCGTTGGTTCACCCTCCATTGGCCGCCGCGGTAGGCGCGCTGCGGCCGGTGCACCGCACTGATCCGATGGCAGGAGCCAGGGGCTTATCCTGGTCTCCCATGGGGTGCAGGGCCCAAGGACTTGGGCCATCCTCCACTGCACTCCCTGGCCACAGCAGAGAGCTGGCCTGGAAGAGGGGCTACCGGGACAGGATCGGTGCCCCTACCGGGACTAGAACCCGGTATGCCGGCGCCGCAAGGCGGAGGATTAGTCTAGTGAGCCGCGGCGCCGGCCAAGACTTTTTTTTTAAGATTTATTTATTTGAAAGAGTTTCACAGAGTGAGAGGAGAGGCAGAAAGACAGAGTTCTTTCATCCGCTGGTTCACTTCCCAAATGGCCACAATGGCTGGAGCTGTGCCGGTCTGAAGCCAGGAGCCAGGAGCTTCTTCTGGGTCTCCCAAGTGGGTGCAGGGGCCCAAGGACTTGGGCCATCTTCTACTGCTTTCCCAAGCCATAGCAGAGAGCTGGATCAGAAGTGAAGCAGCCAGGACTAGAACTGGAGCCCATACGGGATACCGGCACTTCAGGCCAGGGCATTAACCTGCAGCGCCACAGTGCTGGCCCCAACGTGTGCAAGTCTGTAACCTTTGGTGAGCTATTTGACCTCAATTCAATCTCAGTTTTCTCATCTGTAGAATGAGTATATAATTCATAGGATTGTTTGTGATGACAATATGAAATTACCTTGTAAAGTGCTTATTTCAGAGTCTGGCACATGTTATTTCTTCCATAAAAACTGACTTTTATTGGGCTGACATGTGCCTTGAGCTATTACAGATTTTTGCTGATCCATTAGATGCACTTGCTTTGTTCCCTTGTGACCAGTAGAATGCATCCCAGAACAAAAGCTGAATGGAGTAATTAGTGAAGCCTGCTGGTCCAAATGAAGATTATTTAGTCATCACCTTGTTCACAGTAACACCACACTTTAGCCAGTCAGACTCTATGAGTGCTGTGCTTGCAGTGCTTTTTGTCTTTTTAAAATTTGTTTTATGTATTTGAAAGGCAGTGAGACAGAGACACATAGATCTCCCATCCACTAAGTCACTTCCCAAATGCTCACAGCAACTGGGGCTCTGCTGGGGTGTAGTCAGGAGCTAGGAACTCAGTCTGTGTCTCCCATGTGGGATGGCAGGACTCAAGCACTTGAGCCATCACCTGCTGCCTCTTAGGGTACATTTTATCAGGAAGTTAGAACTGGGAAGAGAGCTGAGACTTGAACTAAGAGACTCCAGTATGGAATGTCGATGTCCCAAGTGGTAACTTACCTTCTGTGCCAAACACCCTCACTTGCTTCTTTAACTATAGTGGTTAAAAAGTATTTTTCTATATTCAGTAATTCAGACAACCAAAAATCAGTTATATTTTGAGAGATACTTTTTCAGTGAGATAAGTCAATTCTGTTTTGAGGTACTGTAAACATGGACACACTAAAATGAATTCATGTGAATACAGTAGTATCTAACAAATCTTCTAGTCACAAAAGATTTTCAAAGAGTGCTACTTAATGTGGAAGTTAGAAGATAAGGAGTTCAAGGTCAGACTGAGCATTGGAAGGAGGAAGCAACTGTGCTTCCTGAGGGTTGAGCCTAGTGTGTGGACCAGATCTGGACCTGCTGCAGGGGGTGTCTTTGGGTTCAGGTGCCTAGGTACCATGGTTTAGGGACAGCACCTTTTGGTTCAGGGGTTTGAGTGGCTACCATTATCTTAGCAGAGGAGTTTTCTTAAATCTGTACAGACTGAGATGCTTCCTGAGGTAATGGCTAGAAACTATGGGAAATCCATGGCCCAGAGTGTATCATTAGGCCTCTTATAATTATTTCTGTTTTTTAAATAATTTCTACTTTTGAAGTTTCTTGCAGTGTGATTTCTGTTTAATAAGAAGCATTGTGATAGTAGAAATGGTATAATATAAATTTTGCACCTTTTACTTTAAAACAGTGTTCACATTCAGCTTTCTCATTTTTTTCTCACAATAACTTTGAGTGGAACAGTAATTGAACAAGAAAAATATTTGGCACCTTCTGAAACTCACTGTCAGCGCCTAGTACCCAAGCCACTTAGCTTTAAATGCTCTAGAATACTATTATGAAATGTTAATCTGTAGCCATTTCAGACTTGTACCTTTGCTAAAGGACATTTCTGAGTATGTAAATTTTGGAGCTGAAGCTCTTAGTTGGCAGGGAACAAGGTGCCTGAACTTCTTCCAGATTCTCCATATCTCCTTTGGGGCCCCCAAACTTATCAAAATAACCTAAGTGCTATTTTCAGTGATCCCTATAGTCTTCTTGCTTGAGTGATGACTTGGAGAGAATCTCCCCAAAGTGGCCATAGGCCTACTATTTCTTTTCTTTTTTTGTTGTTTTAGATTTATTTTATTTATTTGAAAGGCAGAGTTGAGAGAGAGAGAGAGAGAGAGAAAGAGAAATCTTCCATCTGCTGGTTCACTCCCCAAATGGCTGCAATGGCTGGGGCTGGGCCAGGCTGAAGCTAGGAGCTTCATCTGGGTCTCCCACATGGGTACAGGACGCCAAGCACTTTGAGCCATCTTCTGCTGCTTTCCCAGGCCATTAACAGGAAGTTGGAGCAGAAGTGGAGAAGCTGGGACTCAAACCAGTACCAATTAGGGATGCCGACGTTGCAGGCAGTGGCTTAATCCATTATGCCTAGACTTACTGTTTCTAAAAACTTTAATGAAGTTTGAAAGGTATTAGCAGGAGAGCTCTTCCTGATTCTGTCAAGTAGGCCTGTTGTAAATACTATGGTGTTCAGGTGTTGTGGGGTCAGGAAAAAGAAGGAGTTGAATATTGGAGGATTGACTATTGATGTTAAATATTCTGAACTGTCAATGCAAAGAACTTTGCTTCTCTTGTTTTCTAGGGACTGTTCCCTGAAAGGGAGACCATTTCACCTCTTCCGATTACTCATCCAATACCATGAGCCTGAGCTTTGTTCTCTTCTTGATACAAAGAAAATTACTCCAGACTCCTATGCACTCAACTGGGTAATAAAGTGAAAGTAGGAACATTTAATGAAAAATAGATTTAAATAAAACTATAGTTAGGTGGGTTTTTTTAATTCCAAGAAAGAGAAAGAAAAGACCATTATTATTTAAATCAAAGGAGTAAAACTATTGGCATTTTAAAATGACTTTTTTTACTCATTACTTAATATTAGTTCAGATTATTTGATAGAAAGTTAAGCCTTTTGTTGTTTTACTTATTTGTGGGCATATAACTAATAGATATTTAGTGTATAAATACATGATATGTTAATTTATACATATATACTTTATATTGATCTATTTACATATTTAAACACATGCATATATTATGTATAAATATATGCTATATATCAGTTCAATTCAAAACTGTATGTTTAAATTGTTAATGGTGCGCACAAAGAATTGACATCCAATCATAAGGAGAATTACTTAAGGTTATCAAATGGTTAGAATATCAAGTACAGTTCAGTGCTGTGTCCTTCTGTATTGTTTTCATCGAGAAGTCTTATCCTAGGTCAGTAATTCTCAATCCTTTTGCTGTCTGGACCCTTTATACTCTTAAAGTTTATGATTATCTATTATTTATATGGATTATATTGATTAAAAAATAAAGCTAAAGAATTTTATATGCTCATTTATTGGATCATTTAAAGGTAATGTTTACTGCCTGTTAACATAAATAACCAACTTTTAGATGAAAAACAACTATATTCTCAAAAAGAAAGTTATTGGGGGTAGTAGCATTATTTTATATTTTTGTAAATCTCCACAATACTTAGTGAGATTAAAGACAGGTGGATTCTCATAACTACTTTTTTATTTCAGTCTGTGATGGAGCATATTGTCTTTGGAAATTTCTGTGCATTTTGAGGAAATGATTATGAAAAAGGCAAATTAAGTCTTAGAAGTATTATTACAAAAATAACTTTGACCTCACAGACACCCTTGTAAAGAGTTTTGGTGACTTCTAAGGGAAAATTGCTCTTCTAGGTTAACTTGAAGATCTTTCTCAAATAATAACTAGGTACTGGAAGACTCTATATTAAAAAATAAACATAATCTTTGATTGTATTGTAACATTTCTTTATAAAGAATCCCATTTCTGCCACTTATAAACTATATATATATATATATATATATTTTTTTTTTTTTGACAGGCAGAGTGGATAGTGAGAGAGAGAGACAGAGGGAAGGGTCTTCCTTTTTGCCATTGGTTCACCCTCCAATGGCCGCTGCGGCCAGCGCATCGTGCTGATCCGAAGCTAGGAGCCAGGTGCTTCTCCTGGTCTCCCATGCGGATGCAGGGCCCAAGGAGTTGGGCCATCCTCCACTGCCTTCCCGGGCCATAGCAGAGAGCTGGCCTGGAAGAGGGGCAACTGGGATAGCATCCGGCGCCCCAACCGGGACTAGAACCCGGTGTGCCAGCGCCGCAAGGCGGATTAGCCTATTAAGCCACAGTGCCGGCCAAACTGTATAATCTTGATGCTAAATTTCAGAGCTTCGATTTTTTCAACTGTTAAGTGGGAATAATAATATTATTTATCTCAGAAGATGATGGAATTAGTAAGCAATCAGGAAATGGTAGTTAGATAATCCTAACTGGTTTCACTTCTGAGCTCATTATATCACAAACCTCAGTACCCTAGTCTGTTTTTTGGTTTGTTTTAAATTTTTTTTTGAAAGGTAGAGAGACAGATTTTTCCATCTGCTGGTTCACTTGCCAAATGCCTGCAACAGCTGGGCTGGGCTAGGTCAAAGCCAGGAGCCCAAAATTCCATCTGGGTCTACTACAGGCATGGCAGGAACCCAAGCACTTGGACAATGATTTTCTGCCTTCCCAAGTGTTTTAGCAAAAGCTAGATATGAAGTGGAGGGGCTGGCACTCACACCAGCACTCAGATATGGGATGAGGGGCATCCAAAGTAGCAGTTTAACCACTGTACCAAATGCATGCCCTAAGGAACCTGTCCTTTGGTTCTTTCTTAACCATGATCTTGTCACTGAGTTGAAATAATAAAATACCTTAAACTTTCTACCTTCTGATATTCATGTGTTGCTACTATAGCTAGTTATTTATGTTAAAGTATAAAACTATTTCTCTTCACCTTTTTAATAATTAATAGAGGTATCTCTGCCTAGGAAATGCCATTTCTGTTTGCTAGAACTCTAAATTAGTATTCAGTTCTGGTAAAGGCGGTTTAAACTGAGTCCTGAGACAACTGGCTTCTCTTCAGCTGATGTGCCACATAGTTCATTCTTTCTGCTAGTATTCATGTTGATGAATTGAAATTTTTTTTCAAAATCATCAGGTGAAATAATTAAAACTAATTCCTAAACTTAAGGAATCCATAACCATGAGCAATGCAATGGTAGCTTTAGATTAGCTAGGTGAATATAAGGATAGCTATATGTTACTATTCTGTTTGTATTTACATCTTCTAGTCTGTGTTTGTAGTAGTAATCTTTCAAACAACAACAAAAAATTAATGGCTTTACATACTTTTTAAAAGCCTCAGAGTCAAGTGTAATGACAGTTAAATGGGCCATGGAGTCTCAAGCCTTTTTTCTGGTCCCAGCATTACCACTCACAAACTCTGTGTGCTCAAAAGAGTTCTTTGATGTGTCTATTTCCTCATCAGTAAAATGAGAAGAAAATATACTTTTGTAGGCCTTTTGTGAGAATTAAAATAAGAGACAGGAAGTAATATGTGGTAGTAGTTTAGTAAAAATTCTGCACTAAATGTGTTTCAATTAGGTCCCTTTAGCCATTAAAAACATTTTAAGTTTAATCCTTTACATTGAATTGTTTTTCTTTCTGATGAAAATTGAGCAATCTAAACATAGCACTGAATTCATGTAGTTTAAAACAAAAGTGGGCTATAGAGAAGCTTATATATTTATAACTCCTTGATTTGAAATACAGAACCATAGAGCTGCTGAAAACTATAGAAAGATATGAGTATTGTCTCATCTTTTTAAAGTAATGTACAAGTAAGCTTTGGGAACAATTTTTATATCATCATTAAAATTTTGTGAAGTGCTCTTAAGTTACTATGTTTGAGCATCACAATCACCTTGTCAAATCAATAGTGTACTTAATTAATAATAATTACCCTGTTAACCTTATAGAACTTTGTGGGTAATTATATTAGTTATGATACAGCAGAGAAGTGTGTTAGTTACTTGAGATGGTCTAGGTTAATTATCTCTTTTTTACAACAAAGGTCAAAAGTGGGCAGTAGTAATACTTTTTATTATTGTTGTTGTTATTAACTACACTAGTAGAAATGGAAGCTTTAAATAATATGTATAAGTCACACATCTAGTGAATAGCTCATTTGTGCCTTTAATTCACATGTTTTGCCTTTGGATTTCATACACTGACATTAAGATGCATGTTAAATATTAGGTGTAGATATTTTGATGTAACATTACTTATTAATTTGCTTTAATACTTTTAAGAGAGCAGATCAGCTCCAGTGGTTTATATCTTTCATTTCATTTCCTGATTACAGCTTGGAAGCCTTTTTGCATGTTACTGTTCCATTGAAGTCACTCAGGCAATATGGGATGGATATCTACAACAAGCAGATCCATTTTTTATTTATTTCTTAATGTTAATAATTCTTGTTAATGCAAAGTAAGTACCAAGTTGCTTAGATTTGTTTCCTCTCCTTTCTCAGGGTACTCTGGTAATATTTAATTCAAATTTGATTCTCTTTTACAGAGAAGTTATTTTAGCACAAGAATCAGACAGCAAAGAAGAAGTTATCCGTAAGTATTATTCAGTGTAGAGAAAACATTAATTACAGTTCAGTTAATCTCTCTAAAAATCAGCTTCTTCATCCATAAGAAAAGTTCTGAGGTTCCATTCAATTGTCACTTCTTTAAACACTCCAGAACAAACCTTTATAGGTTGTGAGAATACTTTAAAAAGGTTGTGGAAAAAGCTATTTTGTGGATAAAATTTCAAGATCCATGCAGTTTTTCATAGTACATTTTTTACGTGAACTTTTGGAAGACCCTATGCATTTTTCCTGATTTTGCCATCCTTATTCATCATTTCATGTTTTTCATTCTTTTCCATATACTATTTGGTTTCAGTGCTCAAGAGAATGTCCTCCTCTCTCATCCCTTAGTTTAGTTTTTTATACACAGCTTACCCAACATCTTCAACATCTTCATTGTGAAACTTTGGTTCTCCTTTTGGATTCTTCACCTACACTTGCTTCTGTACAGAAAGCTACTTCTTCTCTAATGCCTGACACTTTGTACTACCCACATGATAATATTTGTATAATTATAATATAATGACTTATCTTTTATTTTCTCAACAATATACAGTTCCTTAAATGATGAATTATTTCTTAGTAATTTTTTTATTTTTAGGGCTCCTGACATTTCATCTATTTTTTAATGAATAAAAAAAAATTTTGATTAAAGCTGATGAATTGACTTAATTGCCTGATCCCATCCTTCACACCTAAAGGAGAATTATGTGAACAGTTTCTGCTCCTTTAGGGGTATCCACTTCTCCATAGACAGCCTGAAAAATGTATTATTGTTGAGATTCCATTTACGTAGTATTTATTAAGTGTCATATCTGCAATTATATTTCAGAGTTCTTGGAAAATACTCCATCCAGTTTGAATGTAGAAGACATTGAAGACCTTTTTTCTCTGGCTCAGTATTATTGCAGTAAAACACCAGCCTCTTTTAGGAAGGTAAAAGACAAGAAATGACCTACTGTTCTGTATTGCCCATTTTGTACATTATTTTGTTATTTAACTTACATCCACTTCAGTTAAAACATGTTTATCATTCTTTTTATATGTTCCAATTTTGGGTGATTTTTTTTTTTTCATTGTGAGTATCTCCCTAGTAGAAGAGACGGGTTTAAAAAGATATTGGAAACCAGCTTACCTGTGTACTAATTATTAGTTTTTTCTAATTGTGAAAAAGCTGACTGGGATGTATTTACTAAATTAGTGCTTTCTTGACTTTAAAAATTGTACTACAAAAATTCTTTGGAGAATATGTATGAGTTCAGCCTTGCACAGCCTTAATGTTGTAGAGGTGTCTTGTTTAAAAAAGTCACTTATTTCCAAAGAGACCTATATCCTTAGAAGACATGTACTTAAATTAAAAAACACTAAATTAGAAGCATGACCAATGTGAACTCCTAGAAAATAAGAATCTAAGAAGCAAAAGCTAATAATGAAAGAGGCACAGCTTTGTATTTACAAAGCAAACAGGTTTGTCAGTGACTTCAGGAGCCTATGACAGCATTAATATTTGGCGTCTTTTTTTAATTGTCTATTTTAGTTATTTATTCAAGAGTCACAGAGCAGAGACAAAGAGAGCTCCCATCTTCTGGTTCACTCCTAGCTGTGGCCAGCCCAAACCAGGAACATTAATTCATTGCAGGTCTCCTTTGTGGGTGGCAGACATCTGAGCAGCTGAGCCATCACTTTCTACCTCCCATGGCCTGCAAAGGCAGGAAGCTGGAATTGAACCCAGGCACTTCATTATGGGACACAGGCATCCCAATGGCTAGAACAAACATCTATCCCTGCCTTTAAAAAAAAAAAAAAAAAAAGCATTCTGCCATAATCATTTCTACTTGGTAGTTACCATGTCACTGTAATGTTGAGATAATATTGTGTTCAGTATAGTGTTTCAGAAGACAGCCAAGGGAAACCTTTTTAAAAAATTTTTTTGGGGCTGGCGCTGTGGCGCAGTGGGTTAACGCCCTGGCCAGAAGCACCGGCATCCCATGTAGGCACCAGTTCAAGACCTGGCTGCTCCACTTCCAATCCAGCTCTCTGCTATGGCCTGGGAAAGCAGTAGAAGATGGCCCAAGTCCTTGGGCCCCTGCACCCACTTGGGAGACCCAGAAGAAGCTCCTGGCTGCTGGATTCGAATTGGCACAGCTCCAGCCATTGTGGCCATCTAGGGAGTGAACCATCAGATGGAAGACCCCCCCCCCCTGTCCCCCTCTCCCTTTCTCTCCCCCTCTCCCCCTCTCCCTCTCCCTCTCCTCTCTCTGTGTAACTCTGACTTTCAAATAAATAAATAAATCTTTAAAAAATTTTTGTTGTTGTTGCAGCAGGCATTGTGGCAGAGTTGGTTAAGCCAATACTTGGGGTACCAACATCCCATGTTGAAGTGCCTGGGAGCAAGTCCTGGCTGCTTTTTTTTTTTTTTTTTTTTTTTTTTTTTTTGACAGGCAGAGTGGACAGTGAGAGAGAGAGAGAGAGAGGTTTTCCTTTTTCTGTTGGTTCACCCCACAATGGCCGCTGCAGCCAGCGCGCTGTGGCTGGTGCACCGTACTGTTCCGAAGCCCAGAGCCAGGTGCTTCTCCTGGTCTCCCATGCAGGTGCAGAGCCCAAGGACTTGGGCCATCCTCCATTGCACTCCCAGGCCAGAGCAGAGAGCTGGACAGGAAGAGGAGCTACCGGGACAGAATCCAGTGCCCCGACAGGGACTAGAACCCAGTGTGCCGGTGCCGCAGTGGAGGATTAGCCTATTGAGCCGCGGCGGCCTGTTCTGCTTCTGATCCAGTTTCCTGCTGGTGCACCTTGGAGGCAGTGATGATTGCACAAGTGCTTCAGTCACTACCATCCATATGGGAGACCTGTACTAAGTTCCTGGCTCCTGGCTTTGGCTTTCCCCAGCCCCAGCTTTTGGGGATATTTGGAGAGTAAACCAACAAATAGAAGATCTCTCTGTTTCTTTCTGTGTGTTGCTCTGCCTTTCAAATAAATAAAAATGAGTGAACATTTTAAAAAACCATTTTCTTAAATAATTTAGATTTGTTTCTAGGAACTAATTTCAGCTGTTTAAATAATTTCCTTATGTAGGTCACTGCAGTTTCCAACAATGTTGAGTAAGTTAGAAGGTGTTATGGCAGTTTAGGATACTGAGTAAAAAAGAGGTCTTTTTTTTTTTTTTTTTTTTGTCTTTTAAAAAAGCATCCTTTATTCTTTAGAAATAGTAAATAACCTACACTAGTAATGGAAAATTCTAGCAGACTGATATAGAACATTATGTTACATGATTTTTACAATTCTGCCACATTTTTTAAAGATATGAGAACTTGTGACCAAATATTTTTAACATTTAATATTTAACTGTAGTTGATAATTGGAAAATAGCTGTGTAGAATGTGGTTTTTTTTTTTTTTTTTTTTTTTTTTTTTTTTTTTTTGGTCTTTCATCTTGTCTAAACTGGCAGGGACTTTGTGTATGGCTTTATTGTCACTTTTAGCCAATAAGATTTGAGACTATATAAAACTAAGTTTTAAAAATCACTTGACTGAAGTGTTATCAGAAGTCTGGTCCTTGTCAATGCTGCCAAATCAGAAAAACAATGACATAGTTTGAGGATAAAGGAAGAGAAAGTTTAATCTGGTAAATGAGTATGACAACAGACTAAATCTCAAAACTGCTCAGTGAAGGTGGTCTTGGGCTTTTAAGGAGTGCATAAGAGAGGTTGGGCTGCTAAGGATTGTGACTAATGGCAAGTCTGGAGTAGATAGTTGATGAAGCTGTTGTGGAACTGATGATGGAATTTCGTCAGTCTCAGATGTCAGTGCAATTCCTTGAGAAACTTATTTGACCACTGGACTATATCACAAGGAGGGCTTAGCAGTATATTCTATACAACTAAGTAGCTATAAAATGTTATTTGGCTGGGATCTGAAAGAAGCAAAGTATTGTGTTAAGAGATTTCAGTGTTATATTGCAAATTGGGGATTGTAAATTTAAGTCCATCTGGATTGCCAGGAGTTTGTAACTGCACAGAATTTATCCACCTTTTCTTTTCATACTCTTGTGAACAAAAGGAAGAAGGTTTTTGTTTCTTCTTCACAATGTTTAAAAATTTCTTTTCAAACAGGATAATCACCATCTCTTTGGTAGTACTTTGTTGGGAATTAAGGATGATGATGCAGATCTGAGTCAGGCTCTTTGTTTGGCTATCTCAGTGTCAGAGATCCTTCAAGCAAATCAGCTGCAAGGAGTAAGTAAAGGAAGCCCAATATAAGCAACCAGCACTTCCTGCCTGTTCATTGATGCCCATTAGTAATTATAACTTACTACAACAATGTGACTCTTTTGCCTTTTGCAATGATTAATGGATCAGATCTGTTCAAATGGCTATTCTTAAACTGCCACCTTGTATGTGATTTTAATTGTTGGTATCTATTTTTGTCACTCTGGACACCAATTTCTGTATATTGTCATATCTTTTTTCATATTTCAACAGTGCAACTGAATGTGGCATTGTATAAAGTACTCATAAGGATAAATTTAGTATTAGTTAAATTCTGAGTAGTTGCACAGCTAATTGAATTGCGTGGCTTAATGCTGTAAAGCACAAAGCAAAGGAGAATTATGAAAATATACCACAATTTTGTGTTCATTACGATACTCATGAAAACCTAATGAGCCAGTTTGGCCAGTGATTATTTTTCAGTATATTCTCTTTATTGCTAGTGGTTCAATAGTTAACTATGGGTATGTTTATTTGGAAAGTTGAGTGTGTTCTGGCATTGATCAGGGGAAAGCAATGGACACAGGAAGAAGGCCTTTTCCAGTAGATCTCAGTTGAACTTATCTGTATGAGTTGTTGAGAAAATTCAAAATAAAAACATCTGATGTTTTTTCTCTATCAGAACTAACATTTAAAAACAATGACAAACATATAGTCCAGGTTGAAGAGATCCATCTGAAATTCTTCAGTTCAGATTAGCATTGCAGAACCCAACCTCCCCTTCACCCCAAACAAATAACACATATAGTTTTCATTTGAATTGTTGTTAATAAATTTATGGATTTATTTGTGAAACTCAGAATACCATATCTAGAGTTGTGCTTATAACTGGTGTGATATACATTCAAAAATTGGCAAATTCCAGTATAATTAGCTTTATCAATGAAAATGATATTTTCCTGCTCCATATTTAAAGACTTACCAGTCAAGAATAATATATCAAAAATGTTTTAACTGTTCAAAATGAATAAAAATATTTAGGACCTCGAGGTTATTTTCTTGTTTCTATTCTAATTGGGTCTTCCTTATTCAATGTAAGATGTATTTTTTAATAAATTTATTCCTCCTCCATTGGCTAATTGTTACTATTATACATTGTAATGTGAACCTCCTGGCAAGTTCTAGTATGTCAAATTTTCCCTTTTAGGAAGGAGTCCGATTCTTTGTGGTGGATTGCCGTCCTGCGGAACAGTATAATGCTGGTCATTTATCAACTGCTTTCCACTTAGATTCTGATCTGGTTAGTATAAAATGCTGATTAAATATTTCGTAAAGTAAAGAGAAAAAGTAATTCTTTTCTTTAGCTCAGAAATAAATATGCATGTCTCAGATTGGGGATGTTGTTCTTTCTACCTAAGAGGGAATCTCTGCTTTTCAAAGAAAAGTGTACCTCTCTTTCAGGACACCCTTTTGACATCATAAATAGTAGATGGAAACTGTTAACTATGGCTTACTGCTGCTTACCATTGTTATGTCATAAGTTCTAAACGTACTATCAGCTACCTGATAGAGCACTTGGCATAGTGTCTTGGACCTGTAAGCACTCTATAAGCATCAGGTTTTGTTATAATTGGGTAAGAATGTTAAAAGCTTTCACTACAAACAATTTTTTAATCCTGAGCACTTATATGTACAGTAAATTACTATTTAATAAGGATATCCTCTGGCATAAGTGTGCTTGGTTGTTAAATTAATATCCTAAAGTCCTATCAATTGAAGAAATAAATAATTAAATATTGTCAAATACTTAGAGCCATTGGAAGAACTTACAGTGATATCATTTAAGTCCTTCTTGGGTTATTGGAGGCTTGGGGATGGGGAAAACAGGAAGAGGAGTAATAGAGTAACCCTTTTGGCTGAACATGCAGTTTACGCTTCTCTTTACCATTCTTATCTGGTGCTGAGGCTGAAAGGGCGCGTGAAAGGGCATAGGTGGCATTGAGAGGAAACTCATGGAAAGTAGTGGTAGAACTCAGAGATTTTGGACACTGTAGGTGAGAAAGGCCCTCATAGCTTGTTTTATATCCTGTAGGTAAACTCTGTACCTATTCTTCCTTAATTATTAATTCCTCCCTTAGGCATATTTTTAAGATTATTTGGCATAGGCATTTGGCCTAATGGTTAAGAGGTTGGTTGAGACACCTGCATCCCATATGAAAATAACGGGGTTCAAGTCTTAGCTCCGCTTTTTTTTTTTTTTTTTTTTTTTTGTACAGGCAGAGTGGACGGTGAGAGAGAAAGGTCTTCCTTTTTCCGTTGGTTCACCCCACAATGGCCGCTGTGGC
Source organism: Lepus europaeus (assembly GCF_033115175.1). Taxonomy (NCBI): domain Eukaryota; kingdom Metazoa; phylum Chordata; class Mammalia; order Lagomorpha; family Leporidae; genus Lepus; species Lepus europaeus. The sequence continues at coordinate 54,814,899 of NC_084828.1, forward strand.
CAGCGCGTGCGGCTGGCTCACTGCGCTGTTCTGAAGCCGGGAGCCAGGTGCTTCTCCTGGTCTCCCATGCGGGTGCAGGGCCCAAGGACGTGGGCCATCCTCCTTATAATAATTTTTTAAAACTTTGGTGGTTGGGACAGGCATTTGGTTAAGTTGGCACTTGGGACACCCACATCCCAATAATGGAATACTGGCTCCTCTGCTTCCAATGCAGCTTCCTGCTAGTGTGTATCCTAGGAGGCAGCAAGTAATGGTTCAGCTACTTGGGTCTCTGCCTTCTCCTGGGAGACCTGGATTGAGTTCCAGGCTCCTGGCTTTGGTCTGGCCCAGCCCTGGCTGTTGGCAAGCATTTCATGAGTGAACCAGCAGGTGGGAGATCTCTGTTTCCTGTCTCACTGTCCCTCCAACCTTTCCTCCCTCCTACCTTTCAAATAAAATATAAATAGATTTTCAAAAAATTTTGCAGCTAAATGAATTTTCATCCTTGTATCTCCAAACCTAGAGTAGTACGGTCAAATAAGTATGACTGAACTTAGAGATACCTGTTTGGTATGTAAATGGAGCGAAAAAATAGAGCTTGTTTTGAGCTATTATTGTTAGTCACGAGTTCTTGCATTCAATGTTAAAGTCTTTCTGTCATGACACCATGGCATGTTGTCTGTTAGGGGAAAAACAAAAACCAACATGGGGCTGATGCTGTGGTATAGTGGATAAAGCTGACACCTTCAGTGTCAGCTTCCCATATGGATGGCGGTTCATGTCCTGGCTGCTCCACTTCCAATGCAGCTCTCTGCTATGGCCTGGGAAAGCAGTAGAAGATGGGCCAAGTCCTTGGGCCCCTACACCCGTATGGGAGACCTGGAAGGAGCTCCTGGCTCCAGGCTTTGGATCAGCACGTTGTGGCCAATTAAGGAGTGAACCAGCGGATGGAATACACCTCTCCCTCTCTCTGCCTCTCCTTCTCTCTCTCTGTGTAACTCTGACTTTCAAATAAATAAATCTTTAAAAACAACAACAACATGGGCCGGCGCCGCGGCTCACTAGGCTAATCCTCCGCCTTGCGGCGCCGGCACACCGGGTTCTAGTCCCGGTCGGGGCACCGATCCTGTCCCGGTAGCCCCTCTTCCAGGCCAGCTCTCTGCTGTGGCCAGGAAGTGCAGTGGAGGATGCCCCAGGTGCTTGGGCCCTGCACCCCATGGGAGACCAGGAGAAGCACCTGGCTCCTGCCATCGGATCAGTGCGGTGCGCCGGCCGCAGCGCACCTGCCGCAGCAGCCATTAGAGGGTGAACCAACGGCAAAAGGAAGACCTTTCTCTCTGTCTCTCTCTCACTGTCCACTCTGCCTTTCAAAAAAAAAAAAACAACAACAACAACAAAATTTTCTCTAATAGAATTTTTATTTTTCATAATTTAATCTTTCTGTGAATTTTCAACTTTTGTTCTGATGTATTATAGGTCCATTTTTTTCTATTTTCCCAGGGATTTCGCTTGTTTCTTTTTCACTCTTTAAGCTTTGCAAATGTACGTGAAGCATGAGCTTGACAAGTTTAAAAAAAATTTTTTTTTTTAATTTTCTAGATGCTCCAGAATCCATCCGAGTTTGCACAATCAGTAAAATCCTTGCTGGAAGCACAGAAGCAGTCCATTGAGTCCGGCTCCATAGCTGGTGGGGAGCACCTCTGTTTTATGGGTAGTGGCAGAGAGGAAGAAGACATGTATATGAATATGGTTCTGGCACACTTTTTACAGGTATGCTAACATAGATTGTTTCACTTTGGCTTGGTTGTTGCTTTCATCTTGAAGAAGTTTGCATGGATAACTTTTTTTGCTTCATGTATACTGTCATATTTATCTATTGTTTCCTTTATAGCAGCTTGGTTTATATTTTGCCAAAACAGGTCATCTTCAAGTTTTTCTCACATCTTTATATTGTTTACTTTTTAACTTTATGTCTAGAACCATCAGTAGTTTATTTCTGTGTACGAAGTGACAGGAATGAAAAAAATTCTTTTCCTTGATAGGTAACTTGTCAATTTGAAATACTACCTTTTTGGTATATTGAATTCCTCTATGCATCGGGATACTCTGTTATGTTAATCTTTATCCATATTCATACCTTGATACTTTTTACATTAGCTATTTAATTCATTTTTATGAATAAACAGGGACCTGTGCTGTGGCACAGTGGGTTAAGCCACTGCCAGTGACGCTGGTATTCCATACAGGCTCCAGTTCAAGTCCTGGCTACCACTTCCGATCCAGCTTCTTGCTAATGTATCTGGGAAAGCAGTGGAAGATGGCCCAAGTCCTTGGACCCCTGTACCCGGGGGAAACCCTGAAGAAGCTCCTGGCTCCTGGCTTATGCCTGGCCATTTGAGGAGTGAAACAGCTGTCGAGGCCATTTGAGGAGTGAAACAGTGGATGGAAGCTCATGCTCTCTTGCTCCGCCTCTCCCTCCCTCTCCCTTTGTCTCTCCTATCTCTCGTGTAACTCTGGCTTTCAAATAAAATAAATAAATCTTAAAAAAATAAGAAAAAGAATAAACATTTACGCATATTTACTCATGACATACAGCCATCTTTCCTTTTTGTATCTGAATATTGCCTTCAGCAAAACTAATGCAGCCTATCCCTCTACTTTCCTTCAAAATCTCTCGGGAGCTGCGCTGTGGCACAGCAAGTTAAAGCCATGGCCTGTAGCACCAGCATCCCATATGGGCACCAGCGGCTGTTCCACTTCCTATCCAGCTCCCTGCTAATGCGCCTGAGAAAGCAGCAGAAGACAGCCCATGTCTCTGGGCCCCTGCATCCACATGGGAGACCCAGAAGAAGCACCTAGCTCCTGGCTTTGACTGGCCCACCCCTGGCCATTGAGGCTATCTGGCGAATGAAACAGCGGATGGAACATCTCTTTCTCTCTCTGTCCTTCTCTATGTAAATCTGCCTTTAAATATATATATATATAAAGATTTATACATATAAATCTGTAAGTAAATATATACATGTATATATATCTATAAAACATAAAACCTCATTCAGTAATGACTCTTTCTTTACACAAAAATTGTGGCTTATTAAGTGTTTTTGGTACTTTATACCAAGCCCTTACTTTGTATCATCTTGAGCTGTGGAATCTAAGATTACATGTAAGCATGGTGTTAACAAATTATTTCATTTGAATTATTTTATATTCATGTTGTATCTTACTGGGAATCTGGCTTGAGAAAATCAGTCTAAAATCCTTGAAGGCAAAGCCAGAAAAGGAAGAAGGTATTTGGGGGACTAATTGTAAAATAGTTTTAAACCTTATTAAAGATCTTATACACTTATATAGAATAACAAAAATAGGAACCCAGGCACATTTTTAAAAAGATTTGTTTTTTGAAAGGCAGAGCAACAGAGAAAGGAGAGAAAGAGAGATCATCCATTCGTTGGTTCTCTCCCAAATGGCCACAACTCTGGGACTGTGCCATGCTGAAACCAAGAGCCTGAAGCACCAACCTGATCTCCTACATAGTTTCCAGGGGCCTAAGTACTTGGGCCATCTGCTACCTTCTCGAAAACATTAGCAAAGAGCTGGATGGGAAGTGGAGTAGCAGAGTCTCAAACCAGCACTCCAATATAAGATGCAGTGTCTTAACCCACCACATCATGAAGCCCCACAAACACATTTTACTCATACATTTAACTGGCCTATTTTAAAAAATGATTCAGTGGGCTGATCTTCTGCCTGCGGCGCTGGTACCCAGGTTCTGTCCTGGCTGCTCCTCTTCCGGTCCAGCTCTCTGCTGTGGCCCGGGAAGGCAATGGAGGATGGCCCAAGTGCTTGGGCCCTGCAACCACATGGGAGACCAGGAAGAAGCACCTGGCTCCTGGCTTTGGATCGGCCGCAGCACACCGGCCATAGCAGCCATTTGAGGGGTGAACCAATGGAAGGAAGACCTTTCTCTCTGTCTCTCTCTCTCTCACTGTCTAACTCTGCCTGTCAAAAAAAAAAAAAAAGATTCAGTGTAAACTATATATTGTGAGAATTGCAATATAGCAAGGGTTTTCAATATGTGACTTTTTATTATTATTCAAATTCTTGATGAAGTTATAGAAATTTTTTTTAAGGATTTAGTTTATGTATTTGAAAGGCAGAGTTACAGAAAGAGGGAGAGGGAGAGACAGAGAAATCTTCCATTCACTGGTTCACTCCCAAGATAGCCACAACAGCTAGGAGCCTGGGCCAGACCAAAGGCAGGAGCCAGGAGCTTCTTCCGGATCTCTCACATGGGTGCAAGGACCTGGGCCAACCTCTGCTCCTTTCCCAGGCACATCAGCAAGGGGCTGGATTGGAAGTAGAGCAGCTGGGACTTGAACTGGTGGTGTATGGAAAGCCAGCATCACAGGCAGCAGCTTTATCCACTATGCCACAACAGAGCCATGAAGTTACAGAAAATTTTCCCCAAGTTTGTATCATGGAAAATTTCAAAGAATTGAAAAGTTAAGAATTGAATACTTAACTTCTTTATAATATAATCATATAATTATTATACTTTTTTTAATCTGCGCAATTTTCCCTTTTCTTCCTAGTATCTAAAATTAGACATTGGATTTTGTTGATGTTCTGTTCCCATACACCTCTTTTAATTTACAGATTCCTTCTTTCTCTTTTTTCTTTGCATGTATTTGTTGAAAAAAGCGCAATTAATTTGTTGTATAGTTTCCTACATCCTGGATTTTGCTCTCTAGATTCACACAGTATCATTTGTCAGGCTTTGTCCCTTGTATTTCCTATAGGCTGGTATTTAGGTCTATAAACATCTAGGTCAGATTGCTGGAGGCAAGGGGTCCTGGAGAGGCGGAGTTTTCTTTGAGTTGGTGACAAATACTGTCCAGATGTCTTGTGTGTGTGAGTCTCTCTCTTTCTCTCTATATCATTACTTAGACCCATTATGTTTTTAGTGGCTTGCAAAATCGTAACATTCTGTCATTCTTCATAATTAACTGTACTATTTCCATATGTGTTGCTTTTTTTTTATAAAGGATATAAAATTTTGCAAGCTTTTGGAAATGACTCTGGTTATATCATATTATTTTGATTTTAGTATCCCATTATTGTGACTACACTAAAATAATAATCAACAGACTTGTTAATAGCAAGGAAGTTGTCCCCTTCTTCCCAGACCTTACATTACACAAAGTAAATGTCTATTTTCTCTGTGCTAAAGTCTAGACATTTAATGGGTAGCCATGGCCATGTAATATATATAAAATGCAAACATATAATATATAAAATTTACCAATGTTTTAGAATTATCAGAACCTTTAATTAAGTTGCATTTTGTAATTTAAATTTAATTTTCTGTTACAGAAAAACAAAGAATATGTGAGTATTGCCAGTGGAGGATTTATGGGTAAGATTTAATTTGTTAAATTATTTGTCTCTGCTTTTTAGAGAAAATTACATTAATTATACGCAGAGCTGATTTGGAATAACAATATTAGTGGGGCCAGTGCCGTGGCACAGTAGGTTAATCCTCCACCTGCGGTGCCGGCATCCCATATGGGCATCGGTTCTAGTCCTGGCTGCTCCTCTTCCAATCCAGCTCACTGCTATGGCCTGGGAAAGCAGTAGAAGGTGGCCCAAGTACTTGGGCCCCTGCACCCACGTGGGAGACCAGGAAGAAGCACCTGGCTCCTGGCTTCAGATTGGTGTAGCTCTGGCCGTTACAGCCATTTGGGGAATGAACCAGTAGATGGAAGACCTTTCTCTCTGTCTCTCCCTCTTCCTGTCTGTAACTCTACCTCTCAAATAAATAAATAAAATCTTTTGTAAAAAAAATAAAAAAGGAATAACAATATTAGTAAAAGAATAGATTTTCTGTTTAGTCATTCAAGATTTTCAGAAAAGACAGGCCAGCAAGAACATACAGATAGCAAATATTCACATGAGTGAATATTTGATGAAATACTATTTGAATAAATGTGTTTAATTAGCTTAATATTTCTGTAAAACTACATGAAAATTTGCCCATATTATTTGTCTCTAAAGAGGAGTTGGAGGGACCAGGAAATGAAAGTTGGAGGTATCCTTTTCTCTGTCTACCTTCATACTGTTTGGCAGTATTATTTATAATTTTATTATATTTTTAAAATATTTACTTATTTATATATATTTGAAAGACAGAGTGAAATCTGCTGGTTCACCTCCCAACTGGTTGCAGTAGCCAAGGCTGGGGCAGGCCAATGCTTAGAGCCAGAAACTCTGTCCTGGTCTCCCACATGGGTGTCAGAGGCCTGAGTACCTAGGCCGTCTTCTGCCGCCTTCCCATGTGCATTAGCAGGAATCTGGATCAAAAGCAGGGACGCTGAGACTCAAACTGGCACTCTGATAACAGGATGCCAGCATCACAAGCGGTGGTTTAACACAGTGCCAGCCCATCATTTTAAATGCAGTAACAGCTAAGTGTTGTCCAAATGGAATAAAACAAGCTGTGTTTTCAAATCTGCAGAATAATATATAGTAATCTACTATAGTAAAGTTGGCAAGATCTCTGCAGGCAAGTATTTGAGAATTTTGAAGGATTGCTTTATGGCAGTAAGATTAAAATAGACCATTTCTTATATTAGAAAAAGTGATGCCATGAATGTACTAAACTATAAATACTGGGAGAAATTAATGGTAAAATCAAATCAATAGATGCTAAAAGTAACTGAATTTTGGGTTTTAATCATGGCAGTCTTATATGAAATAAGTTCTAACCTAATATAATTATTATGCTGTTTCTTAGAATTTCTGATAAATTAGGATGTATTATATACTTTTGCTTTTCCTGATATTATCAAGGATTTTTGCTATCTCATATGTATCATGACCTGATAGCTGACTTTTTTTTTTTTTTTGGACAGGCAGAGTGGACAGTGAGAGAGAGACAGAGAGAAAGGTCTTCCTTTTGCCGTTGGTTCACCCTCTAATGGCTGCTGCGGCAGGTGCGCTGCGGCCGGCGCACCGCACTGATCCGATGGCAGGAGCCAGGTGCTTCTCCTGGTCTCCCATGGGGTGCAGGGCCCAAGGACTTGGGCCATGCTCCACTGCACTCCCTGGCCACAGCAGAGAGCTGGCCTGGAAGAAGGGCAACCGGGACAGGATCGGTGCCCCGACCGGGACTAGAACCCCGTGTGCTGGCGCCGCAAGGTGGAGGATTAGCCTAGTGAGCCGCGGCGCCAGCATAGCTGACTATTTTTGAGGCTCCTACCCTGGGTTATCTACAAAAGGGATTATTTTAATTAATGCTGAACAATGAATACTACCCCAATGTCCGTTGTTATTTATTAGGAATCCTGAAGCTTGGTTATTAGACTTGTAATTCTAAAAAGACTCCACAGAGGATTTCTGTATTATTGTCTAGACTTTAGAAACTTTTGAGGGTCCAGCACTGTGGCGCTGGCATCCCATATGGGCGTCTGTTAGAGTCCCAGCTGCTTGACCTCCAATCCAACTCCTTGCTAATACACCTGAGAAAGCAGTGGAGGATGGCCCAAGTGCTTGGGCCCCAGTACCCACACAGGAGACCTGGAAGAAGCTCTTTTATTTATTTATTTGAAAGGCAGAGGTACAGAGAGGCAGAGGGAGAGGGAGGTCTTCCATCTGCTGGTTCACTCCCGAAATGGCTGCAGCAGCCAAAGCTGGTCCAATTCAAAGCCAGAAGCTTCTTCTAGGTCTCCCACATGGGTGCAAGGGCCCAAGGACTTGGGCCATCTTCTACCACTTTCCCAGTCCATAGCAGAAAGCTGGATTGGAAGTGGAGCAGCCAGGACTCGAATCAGTGTCCAAATGGGATGCCGGCACTATAGGTGGCAGCTTTACCCACTACACCACAGTGCTGGCCAAATAAATAAATCTTTAAAAAAGAAACTTTTGAAAAACCATGAATTATTTCTTTTACCAGGAATAGTCCCTGTTTCCTTAACTGTCAATACCTAGGACCGGCTGGCACCGTGGCTCAACAGGCTATTCCTCCGCCTAGCGGCACTGGCACACCGGGTTCTAGTCCCGGTTGGGGCGCCAGATTCTGTCCCGCTTGCCCCTCTTCCAGGCCAGCTCTCTGCTATGGCCCGGGAGTGCAGTGGAGGATGGCCCAAGTGCTTGGGCCCTGCACCACATGGGAGACCAGGAGAAGCACCTGGCTCTTGCCTTCGGATCAGCCCGGTGCACCGGCCATTGGAGGGTGAACCAACGGCAAAAGGAAGACCTTTCTCTCTGTCTCTCTCTCTCTCACTGTCCACTTTACCTGTAAAAAACAAACAAACAAACCAACCATACCTAGGACCGCTTTTTTATATTTAGAGAAAAATTGATTAGAATTTCTCTTTGGTAGAACAAATGCCACATTAGGTTTGTGTTAATTCTTTGTCATAAAAATGTTGCAGAGATTATGTTAATACTTAAAATTGACTTCTCTGAAGGAAAACATAAAGCCTATACAAATATCACCACCCTCAGGGGCAATTAAAAAATGTTATCTATGGGGGCCGGCTCTGTGGCCTAGCAGGTAAAATCCCTTATGGGTGAATCACAATTGCTCTTCTTCTGATCCAGCTATCTGCTATGGCTTGGGAAAGCAGTGGAGAATTGCTTGGGTTCTGGGGCCCCTGTACCTGTGTGGGAAACCTGAAGGAGGCTTCTTGCTTTCTGGCTTTGGATTGGTGCAGCTCTGGCTGTTGTGGCTATCTGGGGAGTGAACCAGCAGATGAAAGACCTCTCTCTCTATCTCTATCTCTGCCTCTCTGTAACTCTGCCTTTCAAGTAAATAAATAAATCTTTTAAAAAAAAATGTTATCTGTGTATAGAGGGCCTTAGAAGGAAGAAGAGGAAGGTTTGCTATAGCCAAGAGTCGCTTTACTCCTTTGTGAAAGTGCAGGAAGAAATACCTGTACTTTGGTAATGAGTCTTTCCAAAGAGGGTTAAGATTTCATGTTCTATTTTGCTTTTCGTATTTATCTTAGCACTGCAACAGCACCTGGCAGACATTAATGTGGATGGGCCAGAAAATGGTTATGGTCATTGGATTGCTAGTACCTCGGGCTCAAGGAGCAGCGTCAATTCTTCCATTGATGTAAGTGTATGTGCAGAATATGTCACCAGACTTGGATAAAGGTGATTCATTACTAAACCCTCACCATTACAGAAATGGAGTTAAAATATTTTAGGCTCACACAATAAGGAACAACATTATTGGGAGGTTAATGAAGTGATGGAGCAAGCCTGCATAACTGAACTAGTCAGGAGTTCTTGAGGTCCAACTGCTCAATTCAAATTTCTCCCTGTCTAGCTACAGTTTGGTATCACCCAGTGACAGTTACATGCTCCTGCTTAAATATCAGTGGAGTCGAAAGCATTTCAGTCATGGAAAGCCAAGATACTGTGGTAATAAATGTCCCACATGAAGGACCTCGGTGAGTGAGACCCCAGAAGAAAAAAGTGGTCATCAAAGGAGATACTTTTCTCTGAAGGGAGGAGAGAACTTCCACTTTGCTTATGGCCTTATCTAAATACTGACAGACTTTGTGAATTCAAGAGGCTTCCATAGCCGAGGCAGCTCTTGTCAAGAGCCTTGGGTGATCACTGACATCATACATAAGAATGTTGTTAAATTAACAACAGGAGTCACTGTTGACTAACTTCTCATTCAGGACCTCTGTCCCTAAAGAGTTGTATTATAAGTATGTCTAAGTGCTTGCGAAGGATGTGTTATTCTTGGGTGCTTCTTTAAAGTTAATTAAGTTTCTAAAAAAAAAAAGTGAAATTAACTTCAAAATGCAATGACTTTGAACAGCTCTTGTCTCTACTGTTGAGGAACAGTTTTTTGGTTTTTCTGTGCAAGTTGTTAAACTCTTTACTTAGTATAGAGTTGGTCTTCTATGTATAAAGTTAATCAAAAATGGATCTTACTTGAGAATGTGACTAGGAATGGGAGAGGGAGGAAGAGGGGTGGGAGTGGGGCTGGGAGGGTGGGTATGGCGGGACAAATCATTATATTCCTAAAGTTGTGCTTATGAAATGCATGAAGTTTGTATTCCTTAAATAAAAGGTTTCTTTGGGAAAAAAAAATTAGTGGAGATAATTCTGGATCCAGTGACTAGCTGGGACTCTTGAGAAAACTGATTCTAGGAATCTCCCTATTAGTTTAGGCCAGGAAAAATACTGGTGCTCTTGCTTGTATCTCCTACATGCTATGTCTGTGCCCCGCCCCACTACAACTTAAATGATTAGGACTTCAGTCTGCCCACATTCAAGAATGGGCCAAGCAGGGGCTGACATTGTGGCACAGCATGTTAAACCACTTCTTGTGACACCAGCATCCGATATTGGAATGCCAGTTTAATTCTTAACTGCTCTGCTTCTGATCCAACTCTCCAGTAATGTGCCTGGGAAAGCAGCAGAGAATGGTTCAAGTGCTTGGGCCCCTGCCACTCATGTGGGAGACCTGGATGGAGTTTTGGGCTCCTGACCTAGCTTTTGGGACTAGTTGGAGAGTGAACCAGCAGATGCTCGCTCGCTCTCTCTCTTTCTCTCTTTCTCTCTCTCTCTCTCTCTATCTCTCCTTTTTCTGTCACATTGCCTTTCAAATAAATAAATAAATCTTTATTAAAAATACTATTGTCAATCCTATCATGTTTTAGTTATTGACATGTGCATTACTGCAGGGTTTTGCTATAGAGGATAAATCCATGTTTTTTTGTTTTAATTTGGAAATATTTGTGTATAGGTCTTAAGCTTTTTCAATATTCATATCAGTTGAATTAGATGTCATTAAATCATTTTCTTAACAAATACTAGTCCTTGTATATATAATGGTTATTCTTTAAAACAAATATAAAGGAAAACTGCAGTGCAAGCTCTTGGTTACTATCTGAACCCACATACCTCTCTCTGTCTGAACATACCTGGGTTCAGATTTCATCCCTGTAACTTCCTTCTTCATCTCAAGCAGATTCTTTCAGCTGTGGTTTCTCCACTTATGGAGTAGAGATGATAATAACAGAACTTTCTTCATAAGGATGACTTGAGGATTAAGTGTTCAAGCGTATGTATAGTCACTAAATACTTAATATTTATTTTTAATAATCCTTACTAGATGTATTAATTGAAATTTATCTTTAGCCATGCACATGAAAGCTGACTATTGTCATATTATCGGAATTCTCTGAGAAGTTTGGTTTTAACTTGATCCTCCAGATATCTAAGAGCTCTTCATGTGAAATCATCATTTATTTAATAATAAACATTGGCTGTTTAAATTTTTTTTTAAGATTTATTTGAAACAGAGGTAGAGAGAGAGAGAAATCCTCCAACTGCTGTTTCACTCCCCAAATGGCCGCAAGGGCCAGAGCTGGGCCAGATGAAAGCCAGGAGCCAGGAGCTTCTTCTAGGTTTCCTATGTGAGCAGTGGAGGCCCAAGGACTTGGGCCATCTTCCACTGCTTTCCCAGGCACATTCGCCTGGAGCTGGATCGGAAGCAGAGGAGCTGGGACTTGAACTGGTGCCCAATTGGGATGCCAGCATCGCAGGCAGTGGCTTTACCTGCTAAGACACAGCACTGGCCCCTGTTTAAATTTTATATTTTTTTATTTTTCTTAAAGATTTATTTATTTTAAAGTCAGAGTTATACAGAGAGAGAAGGAGAGGCAGAGAGAGAGAGAGAGAGAGAGGCCTTCCATCCGCTGGTTCACTCCCCAGTTGGCCACAATGACTGGCGCTGTACCGATCCAAAGCCAGGAGCCAGGAGCTTCTTCCGGGTCTCCCATGCAGGTGCAGGGGCCCAAGGACTTGGGCATCTTCACTGCTTTCCCAGGCCATGGCAGAGAGCTGGATCGGAAGTGGAGCAGCTGGGACTTGAACCAGCAACCATATGGTATGTCGGCACTGTAGGTGGCAGCTTTACCCGCTACACCACAGCACTGGCACCCCGTGTTTAAATTTTAATAACTGAATAAAGTATATGTATTACAATTTGTTTAATTAGTATCTTGTTGCATTGCTTTCTGTCTTTTTCTACTACAAACACTATTAATAACATTCTATCGCAATTAATTTTTCTAGTATTGGCAGATATTATGATTATTTAATGCTAAAGTGGAATAACATGATTTAAAAAAAGATGACATGTCAGAATCCTTAAAATTCTGTATGATTATCATGTATTCCTCCAAAAAACGTTGAAATTTGTATTTCCATCCACAGCATTGCATAGCCTTTTTTTTTTTTTTTTTGTAGATGTATTTATTTATTGGAAAGGCAGAGAGAAAGAGAGATCTTCCATCTGCTGGTTCACTTTCCAAATGGCCATAATGGCCAGAAGTGGGCCAAGCCAAAGCCAGGAGCCTGAAGCTTATTTCTGGTTTCCCATGTGGTTGCAGGGGCTTAAGTACTTGAGCCATCTTACACTGCTTCCCTTGGCACATTAGCAGGGAGCTGGTTTGGAAGTGAAGCAGCCAGGACTCGAACTGGCACACATATGGGATGCTAACACTGCAGGCAGAGGCTTATATATTTCAAAGATTTATTTATTTGAAAGAATTACAGAGAGAGAGAGGGAGAGAGACAAAGAGATCTTCCATCCTCTGCTTCACTCCCCAAAAGGCTGCCAGAGACTGCCATTCATATTTGAAATATTTTATATTTATATATATAAATTATATATAAATATTTTATATTCACTCCCCAAATGGCTGCCAGAGACTGCCATTCATATTTGAAATATGTTATATTTACATATATAAATTATATATAAATATATATTTTATTTGTGTGTGTCTGTTTTAGTATTTTATTTTAAAAATAATCATTATGTATTTATGTATATGTAAATATAGTTTTGTTTCATTTTTTTCACTGAATATAGGAGCATTTTCTAGTGATTTCTGATTTTTTAGTATGTTTTTTAATGTTTATGTAATTTTCTATCATATAGTACCTAGGTCTGTGATACTATTTCTGATGGTTTCCTTCCCTTAATTTTTGAAGAATTAGTAAAACATAGGGTCACTTTTAAACATTTGTCACCCTTCACAAAATTGCCCTCTAGGGTATATGTTGGCAATTCAGTGAAGCAGTTTAAGAATTATGTCCATGGGGCCAGTGTTGTGGCATAGCAGGTTAAGCCTCTACCTACAACACCAGGATCCCATATGAGTTCTGGTTCAAGTTCTGGCTGCTCTACTTCGGATCCAGCTCCCTGCTAATGGTGCCTGGAAAAGCAGCAGAAGGTGACCCAAGTGCTTGGGTTCCTGCACCCATGTTGGAGATGCAGAAGAAGCTCCTGGCTCCTGGCTTCGGTCTGGCCCAGCCCTGGCGGTTGTGACTGACCATTTGGGAAGTGAACCAGCAACATAGGTCTGTCTGTCTGTCTCTCTCTCTTTCTCTCTCTCTCTTTCAAATAAATAAAAAATAATGTCCACACCTGTTAGGGCAGGCTTTTGGCACAGCTGTTAAGCTGCCACCTGGATGCCTGCATCCCATATCAGAGTGCCTGCATTTGAATTTTGACTCTCCTTCCAGATTCATGCTAATGTACACCCTGGGAGGCAGTTGTAGATGTTTCAAGTACTTGAGTCCCTGCCACCCATGTGGGAGACTCAGATTGAGTTTCTGTTTTCTGGTTTCTACCTGGCACAGCTTTGGCTGTTATAGAAATTTGGGGAGTGAACCAGCGTTTGCGATCTCGATCCCTGTGGCCATCTCTGGCTTTCTGTCTTTCAAATAAAGAAAATAATTTTTAGGAAAGAATTATATCCACACCTATTATATATTTTTTAAAAGAATGATTTTATTTATTTGAAAGAGTTACAGAGAGACGTAGAGACAGAGAGAGGGGTCTTCCATCCATTGGTTCACCCCCCAGATGGCCATAATGGCCAGACCTGTACTGATCCAAAGCCAGGAGCCAAGAGCTTCTTCCGGGTCTCCCACGTGGGTGCAGGGGCCCAAGGACTTGGGCCATCTTCTACTGCTTTCCCAAGTCCACAGCAGAGAGCTGGACCGGAAGAGGAGCAGCCAGGACTAGAACCGGCGCCCATATGGGATGCCTGCACTTCAGGCCAGGGCTTTAACCCGCTGCGCCATAGCGCCAGCCCCCAACACACCTATTATGTTAAGAGGATATTTTTTCTTTCTTTTTTTTTTTTTTAATGTTTATTGATTTATTTGAAAGAGTTAGAGAGGGAGAGAGCGAGCGAATCTTCCATCCACTGGTCCATTCCCCAAATGGCCGCAATGTCAGGAGCTGGGCTGATCCAAAGCCAGAAGCCTCCTCTGGGTCTCCCACATGTCCCAGCTGCTTCTCTTCCAATCTAGCTCTCTGCTTGTGGCCTGGGAGAATAGTGGAAGATGGCCCAAGTGCTTGGGCCCCTGCATCCATGTGGGAGACCCAGGGGAGGCTCCTGGCTCCTGGCTCCTGGCTTTGGATCAGCACAGCTGCAACCATTGCGACCATCTGGGTAGTAAACCAGCAGATTGAAGTCCTCTCTCTTTCTTCCTTTGTCTGTAACTCTGCCTCTCAAGTAAATGAATAAAATCTTGAAGGGAAAAAAAAAAAAAAAGACTATGCACACATATATGTGCAAATACTGTTTTCTATTTTTACCGTCCTTTTTTTTTTTTTTTTTTTAAGAATTACTTGAAAGAGTGACAGAGAGCAGGAGAGATGGAGAAGGAGGTCTTTCACATGGGTGGCAGGTACCCAAGCACTTGGGCATCATCTGCTGCCTTCCTAGCCTCATTATCAAAAAGCAGGATTTGAAGCAGAGTAGCTGGAACCCAAACGAGCACTCTGATATGGGACGCAGGTGGCAGCTGCACCCCCTGTACCACAATACCTGCCTGTTTACCCTCTGTTCTTTAAAAGCTGATGAATGGCTTTTTTAGAGCTGCCATAACAAATATCCCACAAGCTGGGTGACTTCAACAACAGAAATTGATTTTCCCAGAAGTTTAAGGTAAAGGTGTTGGCTGGTTTTGTTTATCCTGAGGCCCCTCTGCTTGGCTTGCATATGACCATCTTTCCCCCAAATCTTTTTTTTTTTTTTTTTTTTTTGACAGGCAGAGTGGACAGTGAGAGAGAGAGACAGAGAGAAAAGTCTTCCTTTGCTGTTGGTTCACCCTCCAATGGCCGCCGTGGACGGCGCACCGCACTAATCCGATGGCAGGAGCCAGGTGTTTATCCTGGTCTCCCATGGGGTGCAGGGCCCAAGTACTTGGGCCATCCTCCACTGCACTCCCAGGCCACAGCAGAGAGCTGGCCTGGAAGAAGGGCAACCGGGACAGAATCCGGTGCCCCGACCAGGACTAGAACCCGGTGTGCCAGCGCCGCAAGGTGGAGGATTAGCCTATTGAGCCGCGGCGCCGGCTCCCCCAAATCTTAACATGACTTTATCTTTGCATATATCCCTGTTTCTCTTTCCTAAAAGGTGACCACTTAGATTGAATTAGGGCCCTCCCGTATGATCTTATTTAATCATACTTAACTCTTAATGGGCTCTCTCTCCAAATACAGTCACGTTCTGAAATGTATTGGGAGTTAGGGCTTCAGCAAATGAATTTGGCAGGGGTGCAAAAGACAGACAGCCTTTAGCAGTAGTGGATCTGCTAATCATTCGGAGAGCAATTTATCCATATATGTTCTTTTGTTTTGCTTTTTCAGGGTGAATCTTCTAATGGCTCAAATGATAGAGGAGTGAAATCACTAGTAAATAAAATGACTGTGGCTTTGAAGACAAAATCTGTTAATGTTAGGGAAAAAGTTATCAGTTTTATTGAGAATACATCAACTCCTGTGGACCGGTGAGTTGCTTACACAAGTTTATGATTTGTAATTGAAACTGAAATATGTCTGAAAGCAAGTTAATATTAGTTGGACATGTTCTAGAAAAGGGTCTTAAGATACATTTTTCTATTATTTCATTATAATTTCAAGATGTATCTTATTACTATTTGGTCAGAGTAAGAAATTAACGAATCTGTCCATTCATGCCATCCATTAAAAAAAATTCAAAGTGTTTCTGTGTTTTATACTTCATATAATAACTGTTTCCCAAATGTCAGATGGCTGGGGAATTATCTATTAAATGAAGTGATCTCATCAGGAACTTCTTCCTCTATCCAACTTTTTAAAACCTAGAGGAATTGGTTATGTTAAATATAGCAGAATCCTGCTTTCTCAAGTGTAAAAGTTTATGTCTTCATAGAATTTTGTTTACAGAATATAAATAAAACCTATTTCCCCATGAATTATGAAAGAGAGACATACCTAACAATTGTTAAAGAAGTTTAAGAATATATTGTCTCTTACTGTAACTGAGAGTATATTAATACATGTAATTTTTATAGGTTTTTTAAAAATTCTTTCATGTTCCTAGAGTTAAAAGCTTCCTTTGCAGTTCCAACACAGATTTCATTTCTTCTTTTTTTAAGATTTATTTTTTATTTATTTGAAAGGCAGAGTTAAAGAAATAGGAGAGGGCAGAGAGAGAATCTTTGCTGCACTAGTTCACTCCCCAAATGGCGACAATGGCCAGGATTGGGCCAGGCAAAAGCCAGGATCCAGAGCTTTTTCTAGGTCTCCCACATGGGTGCAGGGTACTTGGGCCATCTTCCACTGCTTTCCCAGGCACATTAACAGGAACTGGATCAGAAGTGGAGCCACCAGTTCTCTAACCAGCCACGCATTTGGGTGTCATAGGTAGAGGCTTAACCTGCTATGCCACAATGCCAGCCCCACAGATTTCATTTCTAAGCAAACTTGATCTCCAAAATGTGTTTTAGTATTTTATTTCACTGTCATGTTTTAACTTGTAGTATCCTGGGAAAGTTGAAAGAAATAATTGACTTTAAGAACTGAATATCAGGAATTTTTTGTTTGTCTCTTTTAGTGCTTCCCAACCCCCACCATTTAGTAATGAGCACTGAAAATAACATTGTTTTCACTAATCTAAAAAATGGTACTTTATCTGAAATGGTCAACTGTTAACTATTAAGTGTCTTAATAGGCCAGAGAGATTTGTTTGCTCAATATAGTTATGCCTGTTCTCAAAGCCTAACTCTTTCCATTTACATTAGTGTTTCCAAATTAGGTGGCTGTTAATTGCTAAATTTTATAGCAGGGATGTTTAAAATTTTATTTTAAAATGGGCTGGTGATAACTATGTCAAAAAGACTTGACTTTTTTAAGAGTATTGCTTAAAGTTAATTTTTTATTTTTCTTTGTACTTAGGATGATTGAGATCTTTTTTTTGTATATTGTACATTGTGGATTACAAAACTGGTTATACTGTATTTTTATTTTAAAACTTTTGCATTTTTTTATAATCATTTTGTTCTGTCCTTTACCTCAATTTGCTGTAGAATGTCTTTCAATCTTCCTTGGCCAGACAGATCATGTACAGAGCGGTAAGCTAATGAGCAGATCAGCTTTATGGAATTGTCCTTTTCTTTTAGCATGTCCCATGCCATCTGTAAGCCTTGTGCCATCTTGGCTAACATCTCATGCAGCTATCTCAACAGCTCAGATTGTCTCATTTTGCTTGTAGGAGTGTGCCATGCCAGTTATCTGTTTGTCTTTTTGGTTTATGCTTGATCACTTTAATGCTTTTTATTTCTTGCATGTGTCTTTGTATCTCTGATTCCTCAGAAGAAAAGCAAGTTCATTCTAACTTAAGAATTTCATGAAACCTGTAGTTTTTATTCTGAGAAAGGAGAAAGATACAAAGCAAAGTAGGCAGTAGTCGAGAGCTGGCAAAGTACTAGCTTTGGCTATCATTTACTTCTGTTGCCTACCTTAACAGTAGAGAAAAATCACAGTACCTAAAAGTAGACACACTTCATGTATATGATGTAGTTTTATAATTTTAGATTTTTCTTGTGATATATATATTTAGGTTGGTGAAGTAATATTTCCAAAAGAACCTGGACTTATATGTTTTGTTTTTCTTGAAAGAAATTAGACCATGGTGTATATTTTAATGTTTAATCCATCACTTCTTTGCCCACAATAAGTGGTGTGCTTGTCATTAAAAGACATAAAGATTTGATAAGTTTAAGGCTTGAAAATCTACTGAATCTTCAATTAGGATGAGGGAAAGAAATTTACCATCTTAATCTTTATGGTATTACAGTTTTGATAGACACAGAATTTTTTTGTCAATTAGAATATGAACTGTAGCAAGACATATGAATATTTAAAAAGACATTCTAGTCATACTTTAATGTAAGTTAAGCTTTAGAATACAGAGAGTTTTCCTTTTTCCTCAAATCATTTCAATACTTTCAGTGACTATAGACATATTACTTTTAAAGATGATGGTTTTTTTCTAATACTTTAGATGATGAGAGTTTTTATTTTTTGTGACTGTTCCTACACAATACCAATTACAGAGCATCTATTATAATTTTAACTATTTTTTCTTCGATTTTTATTCATTTGAGAAGCAGTGAGAGTGAGAGACAGCCCCTCATCCTTTCCTTCATTCCCCAAGTGCCCACAATGGCTGGGGCTGGGCCAAACTGAAGCCAGCAGCTGGGAACTCAATCCAGGTCTTCCGTTTAGGTGACAGGAACCCAACCAGTTGAGCCATCACTGCTGCTTCTCAGGGCCTGCACGAAAAGGGAACTAGAGTCAGGAGCCAGAGCTGGGAACCAAACCCAGGAACTTTGACAGGGTAAATGAATTCCTTAACTACTGGACAAAACACCTGCCCCTACCTAAGACTGTTTTAAAGAAAATTCCTTCTTTAAAATTATAATATATTTGTGAATTACCTTTCTCCTAATATAAGATCATTACATTAGTCTAACTTTATTTAACTCCCAAGTTTTCTCCCAAGTTATTTTTTTTTAACATCAGTTATCTTCAGTTGTTCATAAGCTGGTATATTTGTTTGAAAATAGAATTTAATGAAAAGTTTGGATGAGTTTGGTTTCTTGCCAAGGTTGCTGAAATAGGTTACAACCAGGCCAGACTACCTTGTAGATGTTTCTGTGACCTGGCAAAAAAGTATAAATATACTACCTTTTTTTTTTTTTTTTTTGTAAGATGTATTTATTTGTTTGAGAGGCAGAGTTACAGAGAGAGGGAGAGAAAAAGAGAGAGGTCTTCCATGTGCTGATTTACTCCCCAAATGGCTGCATCAGCCGGAGTTGGGCTTATCCAAAGGCAGGAGCCAGGAGTGAGGAGCTTCTTCTGAATCTCCCACATGGGTGCAGCGGCACAAGCACTTGAGCCATCTTCTACTGCTTTCCCAAGCCATTAGCAGAGAGCTGGACCAGAAGAGGAGCAGCCAGGATATGAACTGGTGCACATAGAATGCCAGCACCCCAGTCGGAGGCTTTACCTACTATGTCACAGCATCAGCCCCAATAAACTGCTTTTTAAATAGTCCAGCTATTAAATTTCATTTTAGCCAATCTTTTAGGAAATCTCATCAGTCCTTAGCATTTGTGTTCATAAAAATTTTCCTTGTATTTTAAATCTAATGAATAACTTGTTATTCATTAAAAAGATTATGTCTTTATTCATTCTTGCTTTCTTCTTCAAACATTATCTTTGTTACTTTCGATTGTTGTTAACAGTATAATTATGTTTTAATATCAATAGAGAACCTGTAGTTTAATCTCATTAGAATTTGATAATCTAAGTGCCACTTAAACAGTTTTATTTTAGATAAAGCTGTTACTTTTGTCATTGCCTTCTGATAGAAATCTGAGTCTGACTCTCAAAGGTACTTGAGTTAGTAATTTCCTTTTTTTCTTTCTAATGAACATAGTTTTATAATTTAAAGAATAATTGTATATTATTTGTTTTAATATAAGACCAAACCATCTCATAACCTTTAATTTAATCAAGCAATGAACTTTGTGTTTTTAAGCAGTTTGAAAGTCCCAGAGAATATTTGTTAAACACTAAACCCTCCTTTTAAAGATTTGTTTATTTGTTTATTTCAACGGCAGATCAACAGAGAGAGAGGGAAATACAGAAAGAAGTGTTTCATCTGCTGGTACACTCTCCACAGCTACAGCTGGGCCAGACTGAAGCTAGGAGCCAGGAACTCCATCCTGGTTTCCCAAGTGGGTGGCATGGGCCCAAGTACTTGGGCCATCTTTTGATGCTTTCCCAGTACATTAACATGAAACCATACTGTGAAAGCAGAGTAGCAGGGGACTTCAATCAACATCTGATATGTGATGGCAGCATCATACACAGCAGCTTAACACTCCGTGCCATAATGCCAGCCCCTAAACACTCTATTAAATATATTTGAGAGGTAGAGTTACAGAGAGAGAGAGAAAAGTCTTCTGTTTGCGGGTTCACTCCTCAAATGGCAGTAACTGCTAGAGCTGGACTGATCCAAAGCCCGGAGCCAGGAACTTCTTCCAGGTCTCTCATATGGGTACAGGAGTCCAAGCAATTGGGGTCATTTTCCACTGCTTTCCCAGGCCATTAGCAAGGCGCTAGATCAGAAGTGGAGCAGCCAGGACTTGGTATGTCAGTGCTGCAGGTGGAGGCTTAACCTACTACATCACAGCACCGGCCCCTGTTTTTGTTTATTGAGAAGTGTTGTTTGGGAAGAAGTAAAAATGCAAATCTACTTCACAAAAATTAGGTTATAATAAGATTTTAATTGATGATACTTATCTAAAAATATTTAAAATATAGATATGATCTATTCTGGGAAAATTGAATTCTAAAACTAAGTAGACATGAAAGTTGATTTGTTTTTTCCACATTGTATTTCTCTCTCTTTTTTTAAAGATTGATTTATTTATTTGAAAGTCAGAGTTATACACAGAGAGAAGGAGAGGCAGAGAGAGAGAGAGAGGGGTCTTCCATCCACTGGTTCACTCCCCAGTTGGCCGCAACGGCCAGAGCTGTGCCGATCCGAAGCCAGGAGCCAGGAGCTTCTTCTGGGTCTCCCACATGGGTGCAAAGGCCCAGGGACTTGGGCCATCTTCCACTCTGCTTCCCCAGGCCATAGCAGTGAGCTGGATCAGAAGTGGAGCAGCTGGGACTCGAACCGGTGCCCATACACCACAGCGCCAGCCCCTGTATATATCTTGATTATTATTATTTTTTTTTTTTTTTGACAGGCAGAGTGGATAGTGAGAGAGAGAGACAGAGAGAAAGGTCTTCCTTTTTGCCGTTGGTTCACCTTCCAATGGCTGCTGTGGCTGATGCATCATGCTGATCCGAAGCCAGGAGCCAGGCGCTTCTTCTGGTCTCCCATGCGGGTGCAGGGCCCAAGGAGTTGGGCCATCCTCCACTGCCTTCCCGGCCATAGCAGAGAGCTGGTCTGGAAGAGGGGCAACCGGGATAGAATCCGGCGCCCCAACCGGGACTAGAACCTGGTGTGCCGGCGCTGCAAGGCGGAGGATTAGCCTGTTAAGCCATGGCGCCGGCCCCTGTATATCTCTTGAAATAGAAGATTCTGGATGTCTTCACATATGCCAAAAAGAAAAAGAAAAATAGCTAGAGTCTTACAGTGTAGTAGGTAATCTTAACTAAACCTAATTCTGCAAATAAAACCATGATTTTTTTCCCCCAGAAACATGTAGTATTTGCTGTTAACATTTTAATTTTTCCTTTAGTTGATTTTGTATTACCTAAAAAGTAAACAGATATTCAAAACAGGGGTAGCATTTTTACTGGAACTAAATCTGAGTTTACAAATTATCTATGCCTCTACCACTTAAAAAAAAAAAAAAGGCAGATTCATTGTCATGATTTGCTTATATTTATGCAGCAGTATTTAAATCTTAGTTTCTGGGGGCCGGCACTGTGGCACAACGGGTTAAATCTTAGTTTCTATTAAAACAAAAGTAGCAGTAATAAATGGGAGGACAAACTGTAAGACACCGGTACCTATATGAAAAGACTTGAGCACTCCTATTAGAATATCCATATTCTAATATTTAGTTCTAACAAACATTTTTTCTAACAAACATTTATGTAAAACTTGCTATATACCAGGTGTTTTTCTAAAAGCTTTATTTCCCATCCCCCAAAATTAGCTAATTCTCACAATAAACCTGAAGCATGGATAACAGTGTTATCATTAAAAACAAAAAGGTTTTACTCATTTATTTAAAAGTCAGGGTTACAGAGAGAGAAGGAAAGAGAAAAAGCGGTCTTCTCTCCACTGGTTCACTCCCCAAAGTGGCCACAAGAGCCAGGAGCTCCATCCTGGTCTCCCATGTGGGTGACAGGAGTCCAAGCACCCAGGCCATCCTCCACCATTAGTCCCAGGCCAGCAATAGGAAGCTGAATCAGAAGTGTAGCAGTTGGGACTCAAACTGGCACCTATATGTGTGCCGGTGTTGCAAGCAGCGGCTTTACCTGCTTCACCGTGATACCAGCTTCAATGTTATTTTATTTTATTTTATTTTATTTTTATTTTTGACAGGCAGAGTGAACAGTGAGAGAGAGACAGAGAGAAAGGTCTTCCTTTTTGCCGTTGGTTCACCCTCCAATGGCTGCCGCGGTAGGCGCGCTGCGGCCGGCGCACCGCGCTGATCCGATGGCAGGAGCCAGGTGCTTCTCCTGGTCTCCCATGGGGTGCAGGGCCCAAGGACTTGGGCCATCCTCCACTGCACTCCCTGGCCACAGCAGAGAGCTGGCCTGGAAGAGGGGCAACCGGGACAGAATCGGTGCCCCAACCGGGACTAGAACCTGATGTGCTGGCACCCCAAGGCAGAGGATTAGCCTAGTGAGCCGCGGCGCCGGCCTCAATGTTATTTTATAGATGAGGAAACAGGAACAAAGAAGATAAGTGATTTTCCTAATATCAAACAGATCTAGGTGTTAGTTTTAATATGAATACTGAAAATTTAATTTGTTTATGTTGAATGTTCACCTGTCCCATCCTTATTTTACTTTTGCTAACATAATTTCTTTGTCTTCTTTCAGTTTCCTAAACATGGCTATCCCAAAACTATGGGTAGTATATAGGGG
The DNA here is from genome assembly GCF_033115175.1 of Lepus europaeus. Lineage (NCBI taxonomy): Eukaryota > Metazoa > Chordata > Mammalia > Lagomorpha > Leporidae > Lepus > Lepus europaeus. The sequence goes on from NC_084828.1 coordinate 54,837,883, forward strand.
GGAAATAAACATTCACATTTTGTTTATAAACATTCAAGTGGTGCTTGATCAAAGTCTTTGATAACATTTTAAGTTATGATTTTTTTCTTCCTAAAACAGGCATGTGAGCAGCAGTGACAGAGTGGGCAAGCCTTACCGTGGTGTAAAGCCAGTTTTCAGCATTGGGGATGAAGAGGAATACGACACAGGTGTAGTAATTCACTTATCTGAGATTGCTTTCTGCAGTCACAGGAAGTGGTTCTAGAGGTTATACAGTGACTAGCCTGACTACTGCTTTGAAAAAAACAATGAGATTTTATAGAAAGATTGGAGAATATGGCTTTCTATTAAGACTTTGGTTCTCAACATCTTAAACTGTGCCCATTGGAAATCCAAGCCGAAATGTTGATTAGGCAGTTAAGAGTCTTCAGCTCACAGGAAGAGCAAGCTGATGATGATATTTTGGGGTTTTCAGTGTAGAAATAGTGTTTAACGGACTGGCATTGTGGTGTAGCGGGTAAATCCGCTACCTGCTCCACCAGCATTCAGCTTTCTGGTAATGGCCTTGGAAAGCAGCAGAAGATAGCCCAGATTCTTAGACTGTAGTCACCCAGAGGAGAGACCTGGAAAAAGCTCCTGGCTCCTGGCTTCAGCCTGGCTTAGCCCAAGCTGTTAGCTGCCATCTGAGGAATGAACCAGTAGCTGGAAGATCTGTCTCTCTGTATAATTCTCACTATCAAATAAATAAATATATCTTTTTTAAAAAAAGTGTTTAAACTGAATATCTTTGGGATTGAATTTAATCGCTTTCATTTCACACTTAGGAAATTGAGAGTTATAGAAGTTCAGAGAATTCCAAAATTGGAACATCTGAAAAAAGCCATTTGAAACTGGTGGCAATGTACTCAGGAGCCACCAGGTGGGGATATTGTGCCAGGGAAATATTTAGTTTGTATCTTACTGCTGAAATGACCCTGATTAGATAATCACGGTTAATTTTGATATGTGTATTGACTTAGGAAAAAAAAAAAAAACAATAAATGTATACAAAATGAGGGGGTGGAGGAAAGACTCCCTAAATCTCACTTTTCTTTTTCTAGTTGGTAGTATATGTCACATTTCAGGCCATTTACCTCATTCTCTATCATATGAACATTCCATAATTTATTTAACCAGTATTCTTCCAATTGACACTAGTGGTCTTCCAGTTCTTTTTGCTTCAAATGACAAGAGATATTTTATTCATATACATAGGTGAACTTTTCAAAGTAAATCCAGAGGATAAATTTTTAACAGTAAGAATGCTAGATTAGAGTGGCTCACATTTGGCGTTTTCAAAATAGTACAAAATCACCTTCTAGAAACTTGGATTGAGGTGGATGTGCTATTTCTTTCTTTCTTTTTTTAAAAGATTTATTTTTTACTTGAGAGGCATAGTTACAGGCATAGAGAGGTAGAGGCAGAGAGAAAGGGAGGTCTTCCATCCACTGTTTCACTCCTCAAATGGCCGCAACGGCTGGGGCTGCATCAGTCCAAAGCTAGGAGCCAGAAGCTTCTTTCAAGTCTCCCACGTGAGTGCAGGGGCCCAATCACTTGGGCCATCTTCTACTGCTTTACAGGCCATCAGCAGGGAGCTGGATTGGAAGTGGAGCAGCCGAGACTAACCAGCGCTCATATGGGATGCCAGCATCACAGGTGGAGGCTTAACCTACTGTGCCACAATGCCGGCCCCAAAATGTGCTATTTCTGATAGTGTCTTTTTCTTCTTTTTTTCCTCTCTTTTACCATCTTCCTGTTATCTGTCTTTGTCTCTCTCTGAATATCTCAACCTCCATTAGCAAAAGAAGTGAATGGATGAATAAATTGTGGTACATTTACATTTGTTGTTGATGCACATGTATATATTTACTCCTTGGAAAACTGCACAGAAATAAAATAAAAACTAAAAGTATGTTTATCAACATGGATAGATTTCACAATGTTAGAAGTAGGGTAGTAGTGGCAAAAGCACGCAATAAAGTAGTCTGGTTTTTGGTTTTAACTGTTTATTTGAAAAGCAGAAACAGAGACAGAGACTGACTGACACAAGGAGTTCCCATCTGCTGCCTGGTTTACTCCCCAAATGCTGACAACAATCTGGGAAGGACCAATCCGAAGCCAGGAGCCAGGAACTCAGTCCAGGATTGCCACATGGGCAGCCGGGACCCAAGTACTTGAGCCTTCACTAGTCCCTTAGGAGGAACTAAGGAAGCTGGAATTGGTCGTGGAGCTTGCACAAAAACTAAAGCCCTCCAGTATGGGACATGGGTGTCCCAACTGGCAGCCTAACCACTGTTTAAATGCCTGCTCCTAGAGTGCTTTTTATATACATGTTACTTAAACTGCAAAACATGACATTATTTAGGGATATTCATACACTGTATGGAATTGTTAACACGTAATTCAGATAAGTCGTTAATTCTTCATGAGGAAAGGGTGGTAATGTGGTTTAGGAGAGGCAGATGAGGGTTTCAGTTTTATTTAAGCTCGAATGTGGGATACATGAAGTTTCATTATGTCTGTATTTTGAAGTATTTATTAAGAAGCAAAAGTGGGAGTATTTATAATTATTAACCTTAGGGACTGTAATTCCCCTTTCTTAGAAAAATATAGTAATAACAATGTTTTATATTTATTTCATGGAAAAAAACCTAGATCTTCACTTAATTATCCTAGGATTGACTTGTTATTTTCCTTAAAACCAGAAACCAGCAAGAGAAAAAGAAGTCTGCTGTTTTTACTCTGCTTATTTTTGGACAATTCAGCTATCTTTCTGTGGACTAGTCAGATCACAGTTATGTTATCTATATATATTTCAAAAAGTCGATATCCTCCAAGTAGTTTAACATTTAAAAGTATATTCTTAGTGTTGTCACTTACTTTTTTTACCATACATAATAATTCTGCATATGGAAATGCTCAGAGAATAGCCGAATTAGAGTTGTGGTTTGTTTTTTCAATCCATGTATTCAGAATACTACTAAATTTTTTTTCAGGCTATTAAGAAATATATCATTTTGAAAGTTGATAATAACAACTGTTGACATTTTAAATTCTTTACAGATGAAATTGACAGTTCGTCGATGTCAGATGATGATAGAAAAGAGGTTGTAAACATCCAGACTTGGATAAACAAGCCAGACATCAAGCATCATTTTCCTTGTAAAGAAGTAAAAGAAAGTGGTCACATGTTTCCTAGGTACTTTTATTACTGCCTTCTTCAGAAGTAAAATTAAATTGGGGGAAATTAAGGGTATAAAACTGAACTACAGAAATTTTATTTGTCTAAATACACTAAAATATTTTCTTCTGTTGTCTTGTTCCAAGTTTCAATTTATAAAAATATTTCAAATAATTTTTATTTTGAAAATTTTAAACAAAAATGTCAAAGAAATAATAAATGAGTACTTTCATAATACTGTACTAGAGTCACCAGCTCTCAACATCTTTTCACACCACCCCATCCACAGGCACACATACACTTCCTTTTTGTCAAACCATTCATAGGAAACTTACAGATGTGGCTCTCCACCCCTAAATGTTTCACCATCAATCTTCCAACAATATGAACATTCTCTTGTACAACTCCAGAGCCATTACCTCACCTTTAAAAAGTTTTAAATTAACATATTTAAAATTTTCAGAGTATTTCCAAAGTATCTTTCTGTAGTCTGTTTTTTCTTTCTAATCCAGGACCCAGTCATGGTTGACACATTGCATTTGCCTATTCTATCTTTTTAGTCTCATCCAGTATACAGGAGTACACCACACCCCTTGCCTTCCTGTTTCCCCTCACTTCCTCATTGTTTTCCAGTGAATGAATCATTGGTGTCCAGGCCAGTTGTCCTGCAGAATGTTTCCCATTCTAGACCTTTGTGATATTTGTCTTTTATTCCATTCAAAAATGTAAGAGTTTGTCACTATTTTTAAAGTGAGCTGAGGTATAAGGAAGATGTTCATGATTCTGTGCTCATTTTGCCTTCAGGATGAAATTACAAAATATTCAAAATACATAAACCCAACTATTGCCTAGTGTTGTTTGATTTAGAGGCTGTGGTGTGTTAAATCAGAATAGTTTCTGAATATAGATAAAACTGTTAAAAGTCTGCAAAGTAGCATATTCCATTTCAATACAAAATCTGTTTTATGATTTCTGTATCACAGTTAACTTTTTTTTAAAGATTATTTATTTATTTATTTGAAAGGCAGAGTTACAGAGAGGCAAAGGCAGAGGCAGCTAGAGGTCTTGCATCTGCTGGTTCACTCCCCAGATGGCCTCAATGGCCAGAGCTTCGCCAATCCAAAGCCTGGAGCCAGGAGTTTCCTCCTGGTCTCCCATGTGGATGCAGGGGCTCAAAGACTTGGCCATCTTCCACTGCTTTCCCAGGGCATAGCAGAGAGCTGGATTGGAACTGGAGCAACCAGGACTTGAACTGGTGCCCATATGGGATGCTGACCCTACAGGCGGTGGCTTTACCTGCTACACCACAGCGCTGGCCCCACACTTAACATTTATTATAAATATTACACCTTTTAAGTAGTTGCAGCATTATCTGTTAATAAAACAGTGATCTTGCATAAAATCAAAGAAGAATTTAAAACTTATGCAGCTCACTTTATAGAACTTTTTTTGACTGAAAAGTAATTTAGAATTGAATGTTTTTGTAATTTGAGCTGTTGAAGTGATGCTTGTTTTGAATTGCATTTATTTAAAATTCTTTTTTCTTTCATTGCTTTTCTGCCAAGTCATCTGTTGGTTACTGCAACACATATGTACTGTTTACGAGAGATTCTTTCGCGGAAAGGATTGGCGTATATACAATCTCGACAAGCACTAAATTCTGTAGTTAAAATTACATCCAAAAAAAAACATCCTGAGCTAATTACTTTCAAGTATGGAAACAGCAGTGCTTCAGGAATAGAAATCTTGGCGATTGAAAGGTAAGAATTCTCATAAGATGATATTGTCAGAGTTAACACAGTTCGTTATTAAGCATAATTTCTCTGTTTGGGTGGAACAGGATGCTTGAATTGCTTTTATTAGTGCTCTTTGCTGTCTTTTTCTCTACAATCCTTAAGGCATATATGATGAATTCAGTAAGTCCAATGGCAAATTTCATAAACTTTTTGACACAAGGGTGCTTAGGAAGCATCCCCACTAGTGCTGCATTAAATGCTAGTTTGTTTTGAAATAAGAAACTTATCTGAGAATGTAAGTCGATATGTTTTTTTTAATTTTTAATTTTTAATTTTTTAATTTTTAATTTTGGGGTCACAACTTGCTAATATTTTTCATTTTTTTATTTATATAAGGTGAACAAATTTCATGTGTTTCATATATACAGATTTAGGAGCATGCCCACATTCCCTCCTTCCTTTCTTATTCTTTCATTTAATTTTTACAGTGACATGCTTTGTTTATTTTATAATCATAAATTTAACCCTCTACTAAGTCAAGAATTCAGCAAATACTAAGAAGAAAACAGCACTGTTCCTCAACAGTAGAGACAAGGGCTGTAAGAAATAATCAAATCTAAGAATGTCAATTTCACTCATACACATTACCTTTTTTTGTAAGTCAGTGTATTTATTTTCCTTCATCAGATTATTCCTGTTTTGACAGACTTTCAACAAATTAGGTGCTGGGTACTGTAGTAGTTAATTTACAGTCTTGTATGAGGTATGCTTCTCCTTATCTTATTTTGGACCAGTTAACAGTTCACTGACTGGTACAAGGGCTACAGACCTTGATACTGGACCACTTTTAACCTATAGATAAAATCATGAAGCCCAAGAATGATTGAATTACTCCTTGGATTTTTTAAGTTCACTTCTTTGAGAGCCAGAGAGACGGACCAAAAGTTCCTGTCTGTTGGTTCATTCCTCAAATTCCTGTAATGGCTAAGACTGGGCCAGGCTGAAGCTGGGTGCCAGGAACTCAATCCATGTCTCCCATGTAGGTGGCAGCAACTCAGCCACTTGATCCATTGCCTGCTGCCTTCCAGAGTCTGCATTAACAGAAATCTAGAGTCTGAGCCAGAGCAGGTATCAGACCCAGGCACTCTGAAGTGGGATACAGGTGTCTTTATTGATGTCTTAACCACTAGACAAATACCCACTGCCCCACATCTAGCTTGTGATAGAAGCAAACGGAGCCCTCCTGATTTTGATCTGTGATTCATTCCACCTTGTTATCAGTTCAGATTGTTCTTGCATGATTTGGGATTATGCTTCTTACTTGTTTACAGGAATGCTTGCATAAATAGCTTAAGATAATGTCTGAGCACTTTTAAATAATCAACTTCAGTAGGAAGGGAAAAGTAATCAATTTCATCTTGTACTGACAATTGGTAACAAGTAGCATTATTCTATACTATTTATATACCTCATTAGAGGAGAATAAGACAAATGAAAATCACTATTTTGTGTATATTTACATTGAGAAAATATTCAAATAATAAAGGAACATATAAAGAATGTGTTTCCCAAATCCCACCCTGTTAACACTTCTATAAATATCTTTTTATGTATCTTTCTGTATGTATGTATACATATGCTGTCATGTACAGCATCATGATATTTCAATCAGTGATGAATCGCAAATATCACAGATCCATAATATTACAGTGGAGCTGAAAAATTCCTATTGCCTAATATTTTTGCTCTACCTTTTCTATATTTACTTGTTTACATACACAAATACTTACCATTGTGTTTCATTTGCTGTGGTGTTCAGAATAGTAACCTACTATGTATATTTGTAGCCTAGGAGCAATAGGCTATACCATATAGCCCAGTTGTGTAGTAGACTGTCCCATCTAGGTTTGTGTAAGTGAACTCTATGATGATCACATGATGAAATCATCTAATGACATATTACTCGGTCCCAAAATTAAGCCACATATGACTATATTAAAAACAAGGTAAATGTGATACAGGTGAGGGTTTTTTTTTCCTGCTTTTTGAAAGAACTTACTAGTATACTGTGAATTTATTTACATTTAATAAATATAAATTATTGTTAATGATAAATATTCTATTATATGAATATTTTCAGGGGATTGATTTAACCAGTCTCATTAATTGATATTTAGATTGTTTCCAGTGTTTCACTACTAATATTTAAAAGTCCATATTTACATACTTGTCCAATTTATTTTCCCAAGATAAATTTGTACGTGTAGATTCAGTGGGACAGAGGGTACATACATTCCGATATCAACTTATAAATTAATCCTAACCAAATCACATTTGAATTGTAACTGATGCATGACAGTAATTGAACCTTCTGTTTTAAAGATTTCCATATATTTTGCTAAAGAAATTGAAGTTTATTGTGTACATATGTCAATCAATGCCTTTTTTAAATCTAAAGTTTTGGAAGATAGTCATAATAGACATTTGCATTTAAGACCAGTTAGCCAGATTTCCTCTCCCACCTTTTCTTAGAATTTCTGTGTAATATATTACATATGCAATACAAATGATATTATACAGTAGGATTTTTGTTAGGTTTTATAGAAAATATTTTAATAACAGTATTTTTATGCTCCTAGAAAATAAAATGGATATTTAATCTATTGTATTGATACTTTGTAATAATTACCATGCTTGTCACCTTTTTAATATAACAGAAGTGGTAACATTTTCTTTAAGGTATATAACCTTCTATAAAATATGGTTAATTTTAACAGTTCCCATTTTATCAAACTTAAATTACTTAATTAAGGTCAGGCTGCTAAGTGTTGAAGTTGGCATTGTCTTCAGAATTAGATATTATCAGATTATAACTCTGAAGTTGATCATATCTGCTGGCTGCAGAAAATTTTTTCTTGTGTTTTATTATCTAGTTATTATGTATAGTTAATATTTCTTGAAAGAATTTTAGCTCTATACTGTATGAAATACTCTGAAAAGTCAAATTGCTTTCATGTTTAGATTTTCTTTCAAAATAAGCTTTTGAATATATATTGAAATAAGTTTTGGGGAATACATAGGAGGGCATCTCTGCTGGCTCTGTGAGTCAGAGAAAACTTACTGGAAATGATATCCTAACTCACTCCTGAAAGTACTGTATTAATATATTTTTCTCCCATAGGTATTTGATTCCAAATGCAGGGGATGCCACCAAAGCCATAAAACAACAGATCATGAAAGTTTTGGATGCTTTGGAAAGTTAATATAAAAGAAAATTATGAAATTAAGGCAACCAAGAAAAACATGAATATATGTATTTCCTGACTGAATACTAAGCAAAGACCTTTTTTTTGCTCATGGGGGTGCTTGATTAGCAGATCTAAGAAAATGTAAATTATTATAATCAACCTCTGGACAGTTAACCTTTTTAAAAATTTATTTTGCATTTTTGGTTTTATAAAATGATTTATTATAAAGGTCAGTTATCAAGTGACTGAAGTAACTGGCCCTGTGCCCTGATGGAGTAGGGGTACAGAATACAGTTCTGTTTTGAAGAGCTGTTTTAAGGGAACATGCATCACTTCCAGGTTTAAAAGGAACCACACACATCCGTTTGCAGTGTCTTCACTGAAAATTGGAAGTAAAATTAGTTGAAGAGACTTCTTTAATTGCTCCATTTAGTTTTATCCACTGATCAGTATCCAAAACCAAAAACGTAAATAGCTTAACTATTTATTATTTTTTTAAAAAGCGTGAAATCTTTTTGAGAAATGGATCAAGATTCCAGCCAACTCAAAACATAGTCCCAGCTATTAAAATGTTGAAACTCAAGTTTCAGTCACCTTTGCTCCATTATCTAATTATTTGGACATTAAGTGCTTCAGAAGTACTAAGCTTCATCCTACAAGTTTCTAAGGGAGCAGTTAATAGCATTGTCAGAAGTAATAGGTATGTTAAGATTAAAGTGAACCTTTTGAGCACAGATTTATATCTGTAAAGATGTCATTGGTCTTTACTACAAGTCTAGTATTTGATTTAGGATATTTCAAGACAAGTGTTGAGCACACATTGATTTATCCTCATTGAGATTATGTCTGTGAGCACATTATTATCTACTTAATAATAAGCCAAATAATCAGAGAGCTGTGTAAACTACAATTGTTTTTATCATCACTTTCCAAATTTTTCTTTCTCTTCAGTTGGTTTTGTCCTCTCCTTAAAGTTCTAGTAGTTTGAAACTATTTTTATTCTTTTAATGTGACAAAACTGAAAAGTTATATACTTTATTTTGCAGCTTTCTCAATTTAGTTTACTGCAGTCAATATTAGACACATTCAGTGAGTGAAATAAATCTAGGAACACATTTGGGTCTTTGGAATGATTTTTTGGTAAAATCTATTAGGGAAGTGGTAACTACTCACCATCTGCCATGTCCTAAAATGTAATGGATTATCCTTAAGGGGTTGATAGGAGAAATATTCAGTTGTACCCTGTTAACAGCCAGTTTGGTTTTTTTTTTTTTTTAATTTATTTAATAGAATCAAGTGAATAAGCATTCAAAGCATTTTGTTCTGATATCTAAATAAAAAGTTTGGTTGAAGACATTTGCATGAAATTGCACCTGGTACAATATTTGATATTTATAACTCCCTAAAACTCTTGTATTGCGTTTTTTCCCTTTCCTTTACCACTCCCTTTAGAAATGTCCTGAATCTTCCTCTCTCTCTCTCTCCCCCCCCCCCTCTCTCTTTTTTTTTTTTTTTTTTTTTTTGCCCATTTCAGCCGTGGGACTTTTTTCATAATATTATTGTAAAAATGTTTGTGTTACTGTTTATAAATTACAACTGTAAATAAACAAGTACAGTTTGCTCAAAACTTTGTTCTTAAAAGACAGTGTCTCTCTCCTCTTCCCACCGCCCCCACCCCCAGCTTGTAAATCTTTAGATGCCACAATGAAAATTAAAGGCTATTTTAGTAGAATTTTAAGTGTTCAGATTTCTGGTTTGTAAAATTAGATTTCCATTTTTGTTTATCTAAAGAAGGAGAGGGAAAAGAGTTAACTTAAAAATAATGACATTAAATTCTATTTGTAATAAATTGAATACTACCTAGAGGTATTTAACTTTTGTTAACTTGTTTTCTCGTCTAAATAACACCACAGTCATGAATAGTCAAGACTATTAAATGAAAATACATTTCATTGAATGTCTTGGGCAGTTATGTAGCTCGTCCTCCTTGTGCTGGCTCACTGACCACAGAACTAGGATTCACTGTGAGGTGTCCACCTCTTAGGAATTCATGAGAATTGCAGAATTTGTAACATTGTGAGGTTGGTATTATTTTCCATATTTTGAAGATGACATTGAATCAGTGAAAAGGGAAGGCATCCCCTATTCTCTCCCCACTCCCTGAGAATAATTGCTTCTTAAGCTATAAAATTAAATCTCTATATAGAATTGATGCCACTTGCCCACCATTAATAGCATGTTTTTCTGGTAAGGTTGATAAATTTATACTGATAATCTCAACCATGTTGTCACTGGTATTTTTTACACAGGACTTTCAACTCCTTATTGTGATATTCTGGTATGTTAAGCTAACCAGCCATAAATTAGCCGTTCAACTTAAAATTGACAGTTTGAGGCAGGAATTGTGATGCAGTGGCTTAAACCTCTGCCTCGGATGCCCCCCTCCCTTCCCATATTGGAGTTCTTGCTACTTGGCACTTTTGATCCAGCTTCCTGCAGCAGATGATGGCCAAGTACTTGGGTTCCTGCCATACATGTGGGAGACCTGGATAGAATTCCTGGCTCCTGGCATCAGCCTGGACCGACCCTAGCCATTGTGAATATTTGGGGAGTAAACCACTGAGTGGAAAATCAATCTCTCTCTCTCTCTCTCTCTCTCTCTCTCTCTTTCTCTCTCCCTCTCTCCCTCTCCCTCTCCCTCTCCCTCTCCTTCTCTCCCTCTCCTTCTCTCCCTCTCTCCCTCCCCCTCCCTCTCCCTTTTAAACAAATAAATAAACAATTAAGAAACATGAGAACCTACAGCTAACTTTAGGCTTACTGGTTAAAAACTGAATGGTTTTCCCTAAAGATTGGGGACATTTAATGGTGTCCACTCTCACCATTACTCACTGACCAATGCAATAAGGCAAGAAAAGTATTAAAGACATACACATTGGGAAGTAAGAAATAAAATTGTTCATATTTGCAGAAGACTGTCTAAATGAATTTAATAAAATTGGAAGAAGTTCACCATACAAAAATCATTCATACATCCATACGCTAGTAATGAACAACTGGAAACCAAAAGTGTTCTTCAAAATACAACTTAGAGGGGCTGGTACTGTGGCGTAGCAGGTTAAGTCTCTTCCTGCAATGCCAGCATCCCGTATGGGCACTGGTTCAAGACCTGGCTGCTCTGCTTCTAATCCTGCTCCCTGCTAATGCACCTGGGAAAGCATCAGCAGATGGCCCCTGTACACGTGCGAAAGACCTGAATGAAGCTCCTGGCTTCCATCTGGCCCAACCCTAGCCATTATGGCTATTTGGGGAGTAAACTAGCAGATGGAGATTCTCTCTCTCTCTCTCTCTCTTTTACTCTCTCTCTCTCTCCCTCCCCCTCTCCCTCTCCCTCTGCCTTTCAATTTTTTTTTTTTTTTTGACAGGCAGAGTGGACAGTGAGAGAGAGAAACACAGAGGAAGGTCTTCCTTTTGCCGTTGGTTCACCCTCCAGTGGCCGCTGCGGCCGGCGCATTGCGCTGATCTGAAGCCAGGAGCCAGGTGCTTCTCCTGGTCTCCCAAGGGGTGCAGGGCCCAAGCACTTGGGCCATCCTCCACTGCACTCCTGGGCCACAGCAGAGAGCTGGACTGGAAGAGGGGCAACCAGGACAGAATCCGCGCCCTGACTGGACTAGAACCCGGTGTGTGCCTTTCAAATTAAAGAAAAAAAATTCCACTTAGAGGGGCCAGCATTGTGACATAGTAGGTAAAGCTGCTGCTTGCAATGCCAGCATCCCATATGGGTACCAGTTCTTGTCCTGGTTATTCCACTTATGATCTAGCTCCCTGCTAATGTGCCTGAGAAAGCAGCAGAGGGTGGCCCAAGTGCTTGAGCCCCTGCACTCATGTGGGAGACCTGGAAGAAGCTGGCTCCTGGCTTCAGCCTGCCAAGCCCCAGTTGTTGGCAGTCATTTGAGGAGTGAACCAGCAGATGGAAGATCTCTTTCTTTGTATTTCCCTCTCTCTAACTCCTTCAAATAAATAATCTTCTTTAAAAGATTCCACTTAGCATTAACAAAAACATGAAACCATGAAACACCTGTATATAAATCTAATAAACTCTGTATACTGAAAACTACAAAATGCATGTGGAAGAAATCAAAGACCTAAATAAATGGCAATTGTGTTTATGGACTGGAAGATAACATGGTTAAGATGCCATTTCTTTCCAATTGAACTACAGATGTAATATAATTCCACTCAGAATCCCAGGAACATTTTTTGCTAATATGAAGGTAATCCCAAAAGTTCATGGAAAATATCTTATTAAAAATTAATAGATTTCAAAATTTTGCATGAAAATAAATGATTATGTTTTTACATGTACTTTATTTATTTATTTATTTGAAAGAATTATAGAGAGGTCATCCATCTGCTGGTTCACTCCCCAGATGGCTGCATTGGCCAGAGCTGCGCCTATCCAAAGCCAGGAGCCAGGAGCTTCTTCCAGGTTTCCCATGTGGGTTCAGGGGCCCAAGGACTTGGGCCATCTTCTACTGCTATCCCAACCAGGTCATAGCAGAGAGCTGGATTGGAAGAGGAGCAGCCGGGACTAGAACCAGTGCCCATATGGGATGGCGGAGCTTCAGGCCAGGACTTTAACCCACTACACCACAGCACCGGCCCCTACATGTACTTTTTGAAGTACCCTTGCATAGACAAAGGACAATGCCCAAAAGAATTTTGAAAAGTTGGGACAAGGGAGCTGATGTGGTACAGCTGATTAAGCTACTGCCTGCAATGCTGGCATCCCATATTGGAGTGCTGGTTTGAGTCCCATCTGCTCCAATTCCAATCCAGTTTCCTGGGAAGGAATAGAAAATGGCCCAAGTACTTGTACTCCCCGCCATCCACGTGGAAGACCTGGTTGGAGTTCCTGGTTCTTATAACAACATAAAGGTGCAATAATCAAGTCAGTGAGATATTAACAAAAAGGTTAGACATAAATCAATGCACAGAACACATGATTCACACAAATAATGCTCAGTTTCCCAAAGCTCCTGGCTCCTGGCTCTGAGAAAGCAATGGAAGATGGTTCAGGTGCTTGGGCTCCTGCACCCATGTGCGAGACCCGGATGAAACTCCTAGCTCCTGGCTTTGGCCTGGCCCAGCCCAGCCATTGTAGCGGTGCTCTCTCGCGCTCTCACTCTCTCTCTCTGAAACTCTGCCTTTCAAGTAAATAAAATTAAAACTCTTAAAAAAAAATTGAATATAGGGGCCAGCATTGTAGCATAGCGGGTTAAGCCTGCGCCTCCAACTCTGGCATCCCATATGTGCGCAAGTTCAAGTACCAGCTGCTCCACTTCTGATCCAGCTTCCTACTAATGCACTTGGAAAAGCAGTGGAAGATGGCCCAAGTCATTGGGCCCCTGTCACCCACTTGGGAGAACCAGGCTCCAGGCTCCTGGCTTCATCCTGGTATAGCCCTCAGCCAGCCATTTGGCCATTTGGGGAGTGAGCCAGCAGATGGAGGATTCTACCTCTCTCCCTCCTCCTCCCTCCTTCCCTCTCTCTCCCTCCCTGTAACTCTGCCTTTCAAATAAAAGTTTAAAAAAAAAAAAAAACTGAATGTAACATTTTGCATGGTCCACACAATTTCTGAAATTTGAGCTAATTTAACAACAATTAAAAACCAAGAGATTTTTGGATAGTTTGGATGTTTGGCTTCTAATGGGCAACATTTAAAGAACTGATATTCCAGGCCAAGTACTTTTTAAGCTCTTATTTCAGAGTACTTAAAAAGGTTTGTGGGGCCGCTGCTGTGGCAAAGCAGGTAAAGCCGCTGCTTGCAGTGCCGGCATCCAGTATGGTGCTGATTCAAGTCCTGGCTGCCCCACTTCCAATCCAGCTCTCTGCTATGGCCTGGGAAAGCAGTGGAGGCCTGGGAAAGGACTTGGGCCCCTGAGCCCGCGTGGGAGACCCGGAAGAAGCTCCTGGCTCCTGGCTTCGGGTCGGCGCAGCTCTGGCCATTGCAATCAGTTGGGGAGTGAACCAGTGGATGGAAGACCTCTCTCTCTCTCTCTCTGCCTCTCCTCTCTCTGTGTAACTCTGACTTTCAAATAAATAAATAAATCTTAAAATTGGTTCACTCCCCAATTGGCTGCAATGGCGGAGGCTGTGCCAATCCGAAGCTAGGAGCCAAGAGCCAGGAGCTTCTTCTGGGTCTCCCATACGGGTGCAGGAGCCCAAGGACTTGGGCCATCTTCTACTGCTTTCCCAGGCCATAGCAGAGAGCTGGATCAGAAGTGGAGCAGCCGGGTTTCAAACCAGCGCCCATATGGGATGCCGGTGATTCAGGCCAGGGCATTAACCTGCTGTGCCACAGCGCCAGCCCCAAATAAATAAATCTTAAAAGAAATTAAAGGTTTGTGGAAAAATGAAAACATACTTATTTTGGTGCAAAAAAATTTTTGAAACCCATGCATAGTTTTCTCATAAATATACATTTCCTACTTTGTGTGCAGTCATCTCCAGTTTATGGATGGGCAGTAAAGGCAGAAAAAACAGATGACACTTTTGAGGTCATAGAACTACTAAGTAAAGTAGGAATTTAAACTCAGTCTAATTCCAGAGTTCATGCTTATAACTACTGGGCTGCCTCTGTTGTTTGCTGTCACAATGGACAAGTCAGGGTGTCCCAGTTTACCCAATACCTGGTGACAATCTCAACCTCATATGTTACAATTTTTTTAAGGAGACAAGTCCTTTTACCATTTAATCAAATGTGGACAAGTGAGGCAAAGATAGTTCCCCAATTAATTGGTTTATTATAGTGCACATAAAAGCAGAATATGTAAAAATGAGTGAAAGGAATATATGAAAAATGGAAGGGGACTGGTGCTGTGGTGTAGTAGGTTAAGCCTCCACCTGCAGCACCGGCATCCCATATGAGCACAGGTTTGAGACCCAGCTGCTCTACTTCCATTCCAGCTCCCTGGTAATGTGCCTGGAAAAGCAGTGGAAGATGGTCCAGGTCATTGGGCCCTGCACCCATGTGGGAGACCCAGAAGAAGCTCCTGGCTCCTGGCTTTGGTCTGGGCCAGCCCTTGCTATTAAAGATTTAAGGAATGGACCAGTGGATGAAAGATCTCTTCCCTCTCTTTCTCTGTAACTCTACCTATCAAATAAATAGTCTTTTAAAAAAAATAATAACTTTCCCAAAGTCACGTGTGTAAGGAAAGATTTGACCTCAAATATTCCAATCTATAGACAACTGTGTCAGAAATTTGAGAACAGAGATGGGCATTTGGCATAGAAATTAAGACATTGGGGCCAACGCTGTGGTGCAGCGGGTTAATGCCCTGGCCTGAAGCACCGGCATCCCATATGGTTGCCTGTTTGAGTCCTGGCTACTCCACTTCCAATCCAGTTCTCTGCCATGGCCTGGGAAAGCAGCAGAAGATGGCCCAAGTCCTTGGGCCCCTGCACCCACGTGGAAGACCTGGAAGAAGTTCCTGGCTCCTAGCTTTGGATCAGCGCAGCTCCCGCCATTGCAGCCAACTGGGGAGTGAACCACCAGATGGAAGACCTCTCTCTCTCTCTCTGCCTCTCCTCTCTCTGTGTAACTCTTTCAAATAAATAAATAAATCTTAAAAAAAAAAAAACAAACAAACAAACTTAAGACATTGCTGGGGCTGGCTGTGGTATAGCAGGTAAAGCCATCACCTGCAGTGCCGCCATCCCATATGAGCGCCAGTTTGACTCCTGGCTGCTTTGCTTCTGATCCAGCTCTCTGCTATGGCTTGGGAAAGCAGTAGAAAATGGTCCAAGTCCTTGGGCCTCTGCACCTGCTTGGGAGACCTGGAAGAAGCTCGTGACTCCTGGCTTTGGATCGGCACAGCTCCGGCCATTGAGGCCATCTGGGGAGTGAACCAGCAGATGTAAGACCTCTCTCTCTCTCTCTCTCTCTCTCTCTCTCTCTCTCTACCTCTCCTTCTCTCTGTATGTAACTATGACTTTCAAATAAAATAAATAAATCTTTTTAAAAAAATTAAAACATTGCTTTGGACATCCACATTCTTTATCAGAATGCCTGGGCCAGGGTTCTAGCTCCACTCCTGATTCTAACTTCTAGCTAAAATGCACCCTGGGGGACAAAGGTAGTGGCTCAAGTGATTGGGTCCTTGCTCCCCACATAGAAGACCCGGATTGGGTAGGCACCTGGTTTTGGCCTGGTCCAGTCCCAGATATCATAGGCATTTGTGGAATAAACTAGCAGATGTTGGAGTTCCAGTTCAAGTCCTGGCTGCTCTGTTTCTGATCCATCTTCCTGCTAATGCCCTAGGAAAAGCAGCAGACGATGGCATAAATACTTAGGGCCCTGCTACCTATGTGAGAGACCAGGATGGAGTTCTGGCTTCCACTTGGCCCAGACCTGTCTGTTGAGGCCATTTGGGGAGTGAATTAGTGGAAGGAAAATCTCTCTGCCACCCCCACCTCCCCGCCACCCCTGCCTCTGCCTCTCTGTAACTCTCCCTGGTCCAGCCCCGGTTGTTGCAGCCATTTAGGGAATGAACCAGCAAATGGTAGATCTCTGCCTCTTGCTCTTCTCTTTAACTCTGCCTTTCAAATAAATCTGTAATTAAAAAATGTGGAAAATGAAATATAAAAATTAGTTTATTTTCGTGAAAAACTTTTTAAATTCCTGCATACATAGTTTTGCATAATACACTTTTTTACTTTTATTTAATTAAATTTCGAAAGTACAACTTTTGGATTATAGCAGCTTTTCCTCCCATAACCTCCCTCCCACCTGCAACCATCCCATCTCCCACTCCCTCTCCCATCCCATTCTTCATCATGAGTCATTTTCAATTATCTTTATATACAGTGCATAATACACATTTTCTGTGAACTTTTTCAAGACTCCTGATATGCATGGGTTTTTCAAAAGTTTTGCACCAAATTAAACTTATCTTTTAATTCCATTTCCCAAGAACTTTCTCTCTTTTTTTTCTTTTAAAGATTATTTTATTTGAGAGGAACAGCTACTGACAGAGAGAGGGACAGACAGAAAGGTCTCCCATTAGCTGGTTCACAACATAGAGAGGCAGAGGCAGAGAGAAAGAGTGTGTAGCAGGATTCATGTCCCGAACAAGACACCAAGGACTCTTAACAAGACGTAGTCTTTCATTATGCCAGCATGAGGCCCAGGTGGAATTTCTTGTCCAAACTCCTGACCCCTGAACAAAGAAGGGTTTTTCCCTTATATATGGTTTTAGTCTCTTTGTCTCCCTTATATGGTTACCTGCATACATTTGATTGGATATTCTAATGTTACATGGGGGCCACAGGACTGATACAATACTGCACATGTGAACATAGTTACAGAAGGTATTTTTTTTTTTTTTACACACTGAGTTATGAGCTGTCTGGCAAGGGTTAACACCATTGCTTTGTACTAACAAGCAGAACCTAAAATTGTTACATTTAAGCATATAAGCAGATAGGGATACAGTTGAAGCATTCATAGGCAAGTAGATAATAATCACATTTCATTCTCAGGACAGATGCCTCCCTTTTTCTTTTAACCTTGGGAGGCCTCTATCACAACTTTAATCAGTTAGAAACAAGTTTAATTAAAAGACAGAGGTCTTTGCCACAAGAGAGGTCTTTCATCTGCTGGTTCACTCCCCAGATGGCCACAACAGCCAGAGCTGGGCCAATTCAAAGCCAGGAGTCTGGAGCTTCTTGTGGGTCTCCCATGTGGATGCAGGGGCCTAAGCACTTGGGCCATCTTCTACTGCTTTTCCAGGCTATAGCAGAGAGCTGGATCAGAAGTGGAGCAGCCTAGACTTGAATTGGTGTCCATATGGGATGCTGACACCACAGGCTGCAGCTTTACCCACTATGCCACAGCACCAGCCCCTGTTTATAAGAACATTCAAAAGTATCTTCAGACTGGGTGTCTGACCTAGAGGATAAGACATCCACATCCCACATGGGATGTTCCACTTCTGCCTCTGCTGATTCCAGCTTCCTGCAACCATGCACCATGGAAGTCAGCAGTGATGGCTCAAGAAACGGTCCCTGCCGCCCCTGTGGGAGACCTGCTTTGAATTCCCAGTTCCTGGCTTTGGCCCAGCCCAACTTTGGCCATCACAAGCATTTACTAAGCAATCAGTGGAAGGGAGTTCACTCGGTCTCTCTGTTTCTCTGTGTGCGTTTCTTTACCTCTAAAATAAATCAATAAAAAAATTTAAAAATTGGCCGGCGCTGTGGCTCAACAGGCTAATCCTCCGCCTTGCGGCGCCGGCACACCGGGTTCTAGTCCCGGTCGGGGCACCGATCCTGTCCCGGTTGCCCCTCTTCCAGGCCAGCTCTCTTCTGTGGCCAGGGAGTGCAGTGGAGGATGGCCCAAGTGTTTGGGCTCTGCACCCCATGGGAGACCAGGATAAGCACCTGGCTCCTGCCATCGGAACAGCGCGGTGCGCCGGCCGCAGCGCGCTACCGCGGCGGCCATTGGAGGGTGAACCAACGGCAAAGGAAGACCTTTCTCTCTGTCTCTCTCTCTCACTGTCCACTCTGCCTGTCAAAAATAAAAAAAAAATAAAAAAAATAAAAATAAAAATAAAAAAATAAAAAAAAATTTAAAAATTAACTAAAAATTCCTTCATATACTTACATGCACATCCATGGACTCTATGTACAAAGCTCTAATCCAATATGATAATTCCCAAGTTTGGCCCTTTGCTCTGTTTTACTGTTCTCTCCTTCCAGTGTTTCATTCACTGTTAAGTTTCTGCTCTTATTCTTTGTGATTTTCAGCCCCTAATCTCTGACTGCTTTGTCATTCACATATCCATGTCCCCTAAATTCTTGTTCTCCCAGACCAACTTGTCTAATACTGTGAAGGAGCCACTGGAGGAATGCGGACAGATAGGTGAGCACTGAGGAAGTGCCTGCAGCAATGTCCCCAAGGTGAGGAAACCTGGCTGTGCCTGGTGGCAGAAAGAAAAGGGGGCCAGCGCTGTGGCATGGCAGGTAAAGCCACTGCCTGCCGTGCCGGCTGCTCCACTTCTGATCCAGCTCTCTGCTGTGGCCTGGGAGGACAGTAGAAGATGGTCCAAGTGCTTGGGCCCCTGCACCTGCGTGGGAGACCCGGAAGAAGCTCCTGGATTTGGATCTGCGCAGCTCTGGTTGTTGTGGCCAACTGGGGAGTGAACCAGGGGATGGAAAGACCTCTCTCTCTCTCTTTCTCTCTCTGCCTCTCGTTCTCTGTGTAACTCTCACTTTCAAATCAATCTAAAAAAATGATTTAGATTTTTTGATGGACTGGGGAACAGAGAAAATGGGGCATAAAAAGTGAGTAAAACTGCTGAGATGCTATTTTGGAGATGATACATTGTTTCAGATAGTTAAATTTGGACTATGCCAAGATGATAGAGGCAGACAAATAGGATAAAATCAATTCGATTTGTGAGCTGGAGACCACGCCCTCCACCATACCCCCTGTGTGATCTCACGCCCCTACCTGATCTCACCTGAATGCCCACCTGCCCATCAGACTGTGTAACCACTCCCCTTTGGAAAGCATATAAAAGGCGAGGAGCGCCCCAAAATCTCTCTGCCTTTGGTTTGCTGCCGCATTAAGCTACCTGTGGCTGCTCATAACCATACGCTTGCTCCACGCTTGGTATGGACCCGACTTAGCTTCTAGACCTCTCTCCCCTGAAGCCCTCACTCTCATGCACATTGCTCTCACTGAATAAAATCCTTAAAAACTTACCATGTTTTCTGGTCTATTTGAGCCAGTATTCAGAATTTTCTGAATAAGTGGCAAGAGCCCACAGGCTTATTAATATTGAAAAAATTATTAATAAGCAGTCTGATAGCAAAGACATATAAATAGAGCTGGCTTACAGGCAGTACTGGGCCAGCTGGTCTACCTAGAAAACTACCAGAGGGCCGGTGCTGTGGCATAGCTGGTAAAACTGCTGTCTGCTGCACTGGTATCCCATATGGGATCCAGTCCCAGCTGCTCCACTTCCAATCCAGCTCCAGGTTAATGCACTTGGGAAAGCAATGGAAGATGGTCACAGTGCTTGGGCCCCTACCACCCATGAGGAAGACCTGGATGGACTTGCAGGCTGCAGCCATTTGGGGAGTGAACCAGCAGATGGGAGATCTCTCTTTCTCTCTCTCTCTCACTAATTCTGCCTTGCAAATAAATAAATAAGTCTTAAAAGAGAGAGAGACAGAGAGAAACTATCAGCAAAATACAAATCTGAACCCCTACAAGGCTGGTAGCAGTCATTAAAGCTGTGAAACATGGGTAGCAATGGGAAGCGAGCCTAAACGGGAACACCTGATTTTGGTGCTTGGCCTTAGGAATCTATTTGGTTTAATCGTTTTATTTTTTGACTTCTTTGTGTCAGAGAAAAGAAGCACAGAAACAGAATCAGAGCTGTTGGCAGTTGCAGGGGTAGGGAGTGGAGCTGTGGCAGGAGGGGCTGCACAAATTCAGCCCTCATTCTCCAGCCCTGGCCTGGAAATCCTCTCTGTACCGTGATGAAAAGGCCCTGAGCGCCAGGTGATTTGGTATCAAATCAGCAGCAGAGGCAGAACTAGAGCCTGATGACTAGCTTCTATTATACAGAAAAGTTTAGAAAAACGATTTCATTTTCCTGTACCTTTCCCTTCTCCTGAAATGACCCCCAGCATGCAGGTCAGTAGGTTCCCTGCATGTGCTAAAGACGACAATAGCACCCACAGGCTCTTGGCCTAGATGGCTTCTTCTAGGCTTCACTGGGTCCTCTTCTGCCCCGGCCTTTCATGGTCTACTATTGTGTTCTTGTCCACCTTCAGAGCTTTGTCCTAAACTGCAGATAACTCCTTAGCCAATCTTCAGCCTCAGCTTACACCAACTACCACCAACTGAGCATCTCCACCTGGATGCTCCGCAGGCACTTCCAACATCATGTCCTGCTAGGATCAGGACCATGGTGACATACAGCCCGATGCCAATAAACTTGGAAATCTAGATGAAAAGGATTTTAACAGATTGTAACTGATCAAAATCAACAAAGAAACTGAAATTTAAAATCTTCCCGCTACAATGTCACTTACATAGTCTGCTAAGCTGCAAAAATCACATCATTACTGTTTTTCCATTTTTCTTTAAGGTTTATTTATTTATTTGAAAGAGTTACACAGAGACAGGAGAGGCAGAAAGAGAGAGGTCTTCCATCTGGTGGTCCACTCCCCAATTGGCCGTAACGGCCGGATATGTGCTGATCCGAAGCCAGGAGCCCGAAGCTTCTTCCGGGTCTCCCACATGAGTGCAGGGGCCCAAGGATTTGGGCCATCTTCTACTGCTTTCCCAGGCCATAGCAGAGAGCTGGATTGGAAGAGGAGCAGCCGGGACCAGAACCGGCGCCCATATGGGATGCCGGCGCTCAAGCCAGGGCTTTAACCCACTGCGCCACAGCGCTGGCCCCTCCTTCTGATTTTTTAGCATGCAGGTTTTTTTTTGTTGTTGTTGTTGTTCTCTTTTTGACAGGCAGAGTGGATAGTGAAAGAGACAGAAAGGTCCTCCTTTTTGCCGTTGCTTCAGCCTCCAATGGCCGCTGCAGCCGGCACATCACGCTGATCCCAAGCCAGGAGCCAGGCGCTTCTCCTGGTCTCTCATGTGGGTGCAGGGCCCAAGCACTTGGGCCATCCTCCACTGCCTTCCCGGGCCATAGCAGAGAGCTGGCCTGGAAGAGGGGCAACCGGGACAGAATCTGGCGCCCCAACCGGGACTAGAACCCGGTGTGCCAGCACCGCAAGGTGGAGGATTAGCCTGTTAAGCCACAGCGCCGGCCAACGTACAGTTTTAAAATTTAAAACGTATGCAAAGTTTTAAACTAATAGGATGAACAACTAGGTATCCTTAACATTTTGCTTATTTGCCCTATCTGTATCATAAACTTTTTTTTTTTTTTTTTTTTTTTTTTACTGGCCATTTTCAAGGCAGTTGGACATTCTGACATTTGACCGCTAAGTACTTTCACACGCATTTCCTAAGAGTTGACACACAGGTGTAATCACAATCCATCTCACACAAAAGCATCAAGTACTCAGTTTAAGTATCCCAAATTGTTTCCAAAATACTTTGATAGTATTCTTTTAAAAAGCAGGATCTATTTTAATACAAACTGTTAGAGAATTTAAAAAGACGAACTTTAAAATTTAATGATTTTTGACCTGCAAATCAAAGAAGGCATTAAGAACACAAAACTTAAAAAGCAATCTTACAAATACAAATGCAAAAATCCTAAAACAGATTTCGGTATACAAAGGAGGATTTTTGATGAGATCGTGGGGTTTTTTTTGTTTGTTTGTTTTTAAGATGTATTTATGTATTTGAAAAGCAGAGTTAGAGAGAGGCAGAGAGAAAGATCTTCCATCCACTGGAAGCCAGGAGCTTCTTCCGGGTCTCCCACGCGGGTGCAGGGGCCCAAGCATTTGGGCCATCTTCTTCTGCTTTCCCAGGCCATAGAGAGCTGGATCGGAAGTGGAGCAGCCGGGACTCGAGCAGGCACCCGTATGGGATACCAGCAAGGCAGGTAGAGGCTTTACCCGCTATGCCATAGCGCCAGCCCCGAGGCTATCGTGTTTGAGCCCTCGCTATCTTCTTTCCCCTCTAAATAGCCACGCAGTAAGATCCTACACACGTCATCCCAGCCCAGCCCCAGGGCCTTGTTCCACAGCTCAAGCCAATCAGCCTGTGGAATTTAGCCTGGCCGCAGAGGAGATGCAGACGGCTAGTGCGGTCCTTTGGCTGAGAATTAGCGAAAGCTGCAAATCAGGAGTTTCCCGCCCGTTCACCGGCACACACAGGCTGCCCCTTTGCTTTTCGGCGCGTGCTTGTTTTCCGCACTACGTCCTAACTGGCCTTTCCCGCGGGACCAACTTGCAGCCGGAGAGCGGTTAACAGGTGTGGGAGGCCCCAGGCTGGTCCCCCGGGGGCGGGGCTCGGGCGCGGGCTCCGCCCCCCACGCGGCGCGCCTGGTCCCGCCCCGTGCGCGCGCAGCTGTGGCCCCAGCGCCGCGCTTTGCTGGCGCTGCTGCCACCGATGGTGCTTCTCGGGAGAGCCATGGCCTGTAAGTGGCGCGGCCTGGCGTGGCCGCCCAAGCTCGCGCCGGTGGGGAGGCCTTGGCGCGGCGGCGGTGGACGAACAGCCGCCTCCTCCTTCAGTCTCGACGTCCCCGCCGCGCCTGCGGCCTGCCCGGACGCGATTGTCCTCCGGGCACGGGCCACCTGGGTTGCTTCCGCACCGGCGGCGCCGCGAGGGCACCGGGCCTGGGGACTGGCGGTTCTCGGGGTGTGGGTTGAGGGAGGTGTTGGAAATCGGAGGCCCGCACTCGCCGGTTCATGGCCCTCCTCCCCAGAACAGACCAAGAAGGTGCCCGGGGGGACTTCCTTTCCAGCTCACTGTCCAGCTCCGGAGTTTGGCTTGAGAGGTTGCTGTGCCAATTATTTTGTCCGGTGACTTTGTGCAGCTTCCCCTCTGCCTCTAAATTCCTCATCTATAAATTGGTGTTAATGATACTTCACAGACGTTTATGTGTGGGGGAAAAAAACACCTGGTACTTTAAATGTTATCCCATAGTATTCTAGTCTTTTTGACCCCCTTGGTTAGAACAGTTTTTTAATGTTTATTCATTTAGTTAGGGGGAGAGAGAGATACCCCAGCCCCTGGTTCACTTCCCAAATGCCTGTAGGAACTCAATGCAGATCTCCCACGTGGGTGACAAGGACTCAATGGCTTGATCCATCACCTGTTGCTTCCCAGGGTGCATTAGGAGGAAGCTGGAGAGGAGCCTACAGGTGGTATGGAACCAGGCTTTCCCGTATAGGACACAGGCATCTTAACCACTTAGTCCACCCTCCCTTGGTAAGTCCCATTGTTACATTAAGAAGAGTGTTAGGCTGTCCCGGGACCTTGACAGCCATTGTGTCTTATTTTACAAATGAAGAGATGAAGCGACTAGAATTGTAATCAGACAGAAAACTGGAGGTTCTTGTCCTGCTTGTGTGCCAATGGAAGCATGCAGATAACGATTGGAAGTGTAAACAGAGAAGAATATAATTGGTTGGCCAAGCCAAGGGCAAGATTGCCTTGCAACCTAATACCAGGCTCCCTAAACAGGCAGAAGTTGCAGATTTCATAGAGTGTGTTTCTAGGGAAATTATCCATATTAAGTTTATGGAGAGTTCAAGAAGGGTTATTTTTTGTTTGTTTGTTTCTTTTTTTTTTTTTCTTTTGTTTTGTTTCTTCTTTTTTTTCAAGAAGGGTTATTTAAAAGGGAGTATGAAGGGTGGGCGTTTGGCACAGTGATGGACGTTGCTTGGGGTGCTCACATTCTGTATCAGAGTACCTGGTTAGAATCCTGGCTCTGGACTTCTGATGCAGCTTCCTGCTAATGTATGCCCTGGGAGGCAGCATGCGTTGGCTGGAGTACTTGGATCCTTGTCACCCATGTGGGAGACCTGGATTGAATTAAGGGCTCCTGGCTGTTGTGGACCTATTGGGAGTGAAATAGCAAAAGCAAGATCTCTGTCTCTCTCTTTCAAATAAAAAATGGAAATAAAAATGAAAAAATAGATAAATGCAAACAAAAAAAGGAGCCAGCACACCTGCTCTGTGAGTTACCATATATGTTGTATGCATTCCATGTTCATCTGAGGATGGAGATCTGACTATAATGAGGGGTTGGTCTTGGTTTCTCTGCATGAAAAGGATGAGGGTGAGGGTGCCATCTGGCTGTGTGCAGGCTGCTCAAGCCAGCCATGGCTGGATGGGGTCTTACAGCTTACTGATAAGCAGTGTGGGCTACTGAGCTGTGTCCGGTCATCCGCCGTACGTCTGACTGCAAGAACACTTGCTTATTCTCAACTTGAGTGTAGTTAAGTTTCAGTAATTTTTTTCCCAAGGGGGTCTGTTTCCTGTCTGATCCTCAGCATGGAGGAGCTCCCCTGGGGGAGGTGTCCCTGCAGCGGAGCCTCTGTGCAGCAGCAGGTCGGGCAGTCCCACACTTGGATCCGGACCCCTGCCCTTGTGGGTAGGAAAGGGGAGCCCCGTCCTCACAGCCATGGTGAGCTTTCTGTTCTCCCCCTCAGAGACGAAGCCCAGCTTCTGAGTTCTGGAGGAGACTTTCAGTGGGTTTGTGTGGTGTTCTGGTCACAGCTCCAAGATCTCTCTGATTCAAAGTAATCCTAGCTTTTGTTTTAGTTTTCATTCAGATCCTGTATTCTGGGGGAAATTTGGCTTGTCTCGCTGTATTTAGAATAGACCACGGAGGGGGACATCTGAATTTTCCTACTTTTGGACTTAACCCTAAAGAGATCTTTATAAAAGGGCAGGGTTTGTCAGTGTTGCCTCTCCTGGAGACATCTGCACTGTTAAAGGAGACCCCAGAAATCTAGCTGTGTAACTGTGATATCCAGACTTTGGACCACAGGTCGAGGGCGGACATTAGGGCCATTATTAATAATCCTGTGAGCAAGAACTGTGCATTCGGCAAGCTCCAGGCAGGACCCAGAAACCACACCAGTACCTTGAAAGGGGAAATTGTATGTAAAGCATTGCTAACTGATTAACGATGGTTTCTGTAGGAGGCAAAAGGGAACTCCGATATACATAGGAAGAGCAAATACAGGGGCAAAACTACTATTTCAAGGAA
The DNA here is from genome assembly GCF_033115175.1 of Lepus europaeus. NCBI lineage: Eukaryota > Metazoa > Chordata > Mammalia > Lagomorpha > Leporidae > Lepus > Lepus europaeus. The sequence continues at coordinate 54,863,771 of NC_084828.1, forward strand.
GGAATGAGCTTTGTTACCTGCCCAGTGGTGCTCTGCAGTTAGGCACCACTACCAGATTTCTGCTCCATCAGCAGCTGGATGGATTTGCTGAGTCCCAGGCAGTGGTGGGGAAGTTGAGACAAGGATCTCCCCTTCCCATGGGCCCACTGTCCTGAGTTCACAGTGCGTGAACAGCTCAGGGATTAGACTTTTGGCACTAGGTGGTGTCTGGATTAGGGGTGAGTAGGAGACCCAAGATCATGGGACAGGACCATATTCAAATCCAGTGTTTTTACTTCAAGCCATGTTCTCATTTCATTTCCCACACTACACAGTAAGAGTGGACCTGCCTACCCCACTTCAGAGTCTTGTGCCTGGCGTTGGAGCTTTGCCCATGGGTGATGCTCTATCTCAAGGCTTCCAAGCCTTTTTGTTGGGGAGGGCTGTTTTGTGCATTGCAGACTCTTTAGCAGCATGCCTGGTTTCTATCCATTAGATGCCAGTAGCACATCATGAGCTGTGATGATCAATAATTGTCCAAAACCTCCAGCTGTTTCCAAATGTCCCATGGGAAACAAAATTGCTCTCTGTTTGAGAACCATGGCTCTGTCTGAAATCACGTTCTGACAACTCTTTACTTTTGTCCTTGTCCTCAGCTTTCCGCTTGGCCCTTATCCAGCTTCAAGTTTCTTCCATCAAATCAGACAATGTCACTCGAGCTTGTAGCCTTGTCCGAGAAGCAGCAACACAAGGAGCAAAGGTGGTTTCTCTGCCGGTAAGTGTGGAGTCCCCTATCCCTTCCTGAACACTGTGGACTCAGAAGGGTAGTGTTTGCTAGCTCTAGTTGTCCTCCTGAGTCCTTGGATTCAGCACTGCCCTTTGGGGATCAAGATTGTTCATGTTTTTCTGGGAGATGACCTTAGCAAGGGGAGATGTGTCAATATGAGTCTAGGTCTTGAATTTAGCATCGTCTGTTCTGTTCAGATGAGGCAACCAGGTTCCTAGTACATTGAAGGACTTAAGCTACAGTACGCAGTGCCTGGATACCTACTTTGTTCCTCATGTAATTTAGTCTTTTGGAAGACTTAATTGAATATTTAGGAAGCCTGGAGTGTCTTGAAGCCAGTAGGACTCAGCATCTCTTGTCATAGGTTAGTTCTTGAACAAAGAACCGACTGACAGTTACACCACGTAGGTTTGTCAGCAGGTACAGAGTTAGCTCTGGATAACAGGTACTTTTCCACATGCCTTACGGGGATCAGTGGGAGGAGTTATTCCACACGGCGCCCCTTCCTCCTTGCTGTGGAGAGGAGGCAGCCCTTTGCATACCCTGTCTTGATTGGGGGTTTTTCAGGTCCGTCTTGTAGTTTTAGTCAGGCTCTAGCCAGTCACAGGAATCTATAGATGGGAGCTTGAGATCTTACTGTTAATCCAGTCTTCCTTATGGTGCCAGTCATGGGACTCTGTCTTGGTATAAAGCCCAGGAGTGGAATGAATACCTGAATTCTGTATATGCCTGCTTCACTGACTGGTTAACAAGCATGTTGTACAAGCTGGTGATCTTGGCTTAAGTTCCCTAGCACAGAGCCTGTTACATGGGCGATCTCATTAAATACAGATGGAGTCAGTTATAGCTGAAGTTTACTGATTTTTGCTATTTGTTTTCTGATATGTCAGAGAGCTATGGAAGGCAAACACTCCACGTGGGTAAGAGACTTCCTAGAATCAAAATGATAGGGCTGGAATTTTGAAACAGCTCATCTTGCTAGTAACTTGAACTTCTGTGGTTTTCAAAGCTTTTTCTACGTTTTTCATATATGGACTTATTGCTTTACATAGTAAATTAATACTATAATTCTGAAGGGCAGGCAAGCGGCATAATGGTTAAGATACTGCTTATGATGTCCATCCAGTATTAGAGTAACTGGGTCTGATACCTGCCTCTGACTCCTGATTCCAGTTTCCTGCTGATATAGATCCTGGGAGGCATTGGTGATAACTCAAGTAACTGAGTCCCTGCCACTCATGTGGGAGACCTGGGTTGTGTTCCCTGCCCTCAGCTTCAGCCTTCTCAACCCCAGCCTTACAGGTATTTAAGGAGTGAACCAGCACAGAGGAACTCTCTCTCTCTCTCTCTGTTTCTCAAATAAATTGTAAAAATCATGGAATTTTGAGCTCATGGATTAATACTAATGCTGAGAGTCATGTGAGTAGGCCCCTTCTGTCGTGTAGCTTAGATGCCCATGGTGGGGAACTCATTGTGCTCCTGCAGACTGGAGCCAAATCTAGCCTCCGCCAGGGTCACCTGTATCTTCTAGCCTCCCGTGGGCTAGAAGGACTAGTTGCCTAGTCCTAACTGTGGGTACAGCCTCTTTATTCCAGGGATATCAGTATTTTCCTTAGCTATGTGGCTATTTTTTAAAGGTAGATTTATTCACTTAAAAGGCAGAGTTACAGGGAGAGAGATCTTCCACCTGCTGGTTCACTCCTCAAATGGCCGCAATAGCCAGGACTAGGCCAGACCTAAGTCAGGAGTCAAGAGCCTCTTCTGGGTCTCCCACGTGGGTGCAGGGCCCAAACACTTGGGCCATCCTCCACTGCTTTCCCAGGCACATTAGCAGGGAGCTGGATCAGAAGTGGAGCAGCCAGGACTCAAACAAGAGCCTATACGGGTTGCCGGTGTTGCAGATGGCAGCTTTACCTGCTGCACCACAGCTCCTGTCCCCTTAGCTCTGTTTTATCCCTTCAAGTGGTAGTAGAGCTGGAAGCAGCAGCTCTACCTTCTTAAAGCAGAACTTTACAATGGGTTAGGTGTTTAGTGATTCTTTTTCCTTCTCTGCCATCGTTATTCTAGGAATGCTTTAATTCTCCATATGGCACAGATTATTTTCCTGAATATGCAGAGAAAATTCCTGGTGAATCCACACGAAGGCTTTCTGAAGTAGCAAAGGAATGCAGCATATATCTCATTGGAGGTAACTTCCTGTTTGCGAATGGCCTGAACATTAAAAACATTTGAATGATTTTTGTTGTTACATTTAAACTATGAAACACAATTCAGCTGTTGAAAAGAATGAGGTAGATCAATATATAGTTATGTGGAAATATCTTCAAGACATACTGTTAAGTGGAAAAAAAGGAAGTTCAATATAATGTGAACAGTTTTCCCATTCATATTGTCCTCCACACAAAGAAGGCAGTTGGCCTGCTCTGTCTACAGGATCTGCATCTGCAGCTCAGCCAACTGTGGATTGAAAAGATTTGGGGGGAAGAATTGCATCTGTACAGAATTTATTTCTTTTTCTTTTTTTTTAAGATTTTTATATTTTATTTGCAAGTCAGAGTTATACAGAGAGAGGGAGAGAGAGAGAGAGGTCTTCCATCCAATGGTTCACCCCCTAATTGGCCGCAACAGCCAGAGATGAGCCGATCCAAAGCCAAGAGCTTCTTCCAGGTCTCCCATGTGGGTGCAGGAGCCCAAGGACTTGGGCCGTCTTCTACTGCTATCCCAGGCTATAGCAGAGAGCTGGATTGGAAATGGAGCAGCCAGGTCTCGAACTGGCGCCCATATGAGATGCCAGCGCTTCAGGCCAGGGCATTAACCTGCTGTGCCACAGCGCCAGCCCCCAGAATTTATTTATCATTACTTCCTAAACAATACAACTATTTATAGAACATTAACATGGTATTAGATGTTACAAGTAACATAGATATGGTTTAAGGCACCTCGGAGGATGGGCCTATGTTCTATGCAAATACTACACATTTTATATAAAGGGCTTGAGCATATGTGGAATTTGGTCTCTTCAGAACCGATCTGCAGATACCATGTGATGACTGTATTTTTGTATGCGGGTATAAGAGGGTACCTCAAAAACCTCATGAAAGGGGAGTTAAAAGATAGCATTTATTTTGGTACAGAACAATTTTGAAATCCATGAATAGGCCGGTGCCGTGGCTAATCCTCTGCCTTGTGGCGCTGGCACACAGGGTTCTAGTCCCGATTGGGGCACCGGATTCTGTCCCAGTTGCCCCTCTTCCAGGCCAGCTCTCTGCTGTGGCCCAGGAGTGCAGTGGAGGATGGCCCAAGTGCTTGGGCCCTGCACCCCATGGGAGACCAGGATAGGCACCTGGCTTTGGATCAGTGCGCCAGCTGCAGCATGCCAGCCGCAGCACGCCAGCCACAGCGGCCATTGGAGGGTGAACAACGGCAAAGGAAGACCTTTCTCTCTGTCTCTCTTTCTCACTGTCCACTCTGCCTGTCAAAAAAAAAAAAAAAGAAAGAAAAAAGAAAAATCCATGAATAATCTTTTCAGAATACATATTTTCCATGAACTTTTGGAACACCCCTGTACGCATGAATTTCAAAATTTCTTTGCACCCAAAGAAACTCATCTTCTAATTCCAGTATTCATGAACATTTTTGGTTTTTTTTTAGATTTATTTATTTATTTAAAAGAGTGACACAGAGAGAGAGAGAGAGATCGAGAGAGATCTCTCTCCTGGTTCACTCCCCAGATGACTGCAATAGCCAGGGCTGGGCCACGCTGAACCCAGGAGCCAGGAGCTTCTTCTGTAGAAGTACATTCACCAAACTGACAGTGACGATTCTCCCTCGAGAAAGAGTAGGGGTAGGGGCAGGTAGAAATGTGGAAAGAGGAATTGTTTCTGTCTTTTATTATACTACTGTGGAATTGAAAAAAAACATTTTCAGGCCGGCACCGTGGCTTAACAGGCTAATCCTCCGCCTTGTGGCGCTGGCACACGGGGTTCTAGTCCCGGTCGGGGCGCCGGATTCTGTCCCGGTTGCCCCTCTTCCAGGCCAGCTCTCTGCTATGGCCCGGGAAGGCAGTGGAGGATGGCCCAAGTCCTTGGGCCCTGCACCTGCATGGGAGACCAGGAGAAGCACCTGGCTCCTGGCTTCGGATCGGCATGAAATGCCGGCCACAGCGGCCATTGGAGGGTGAACCAACAGCAAAAAGGAAGACCTTTCTCTCTCTCTCTCTCTCTTACTATCCACTCTGCCTGTAAAAAAAAAAAACAAAAACAAACAAAAAAACCACTTTCATAGATGACACATGAAAGTAGTTTTGTATTTGTGCTTTGGAAATAGATTTTAAAATGTTTTGTTTGCTTAAATAAAAACTAAGCACAGGGGCCAGCTCCGTGGTGCAGTAGGTTAATCCTCTGCCTGTGGTGCCGGCATCCCATATGGGCGCCAGTTCTAGTCCCGGCTGCCCCCCTTCCAAAATCCAGCTCTCTGCTGTGGCCTGGGAAAGCAGTGGAGGATGGCCCAACTCCTTGGGCCCCTGCACTCACATGGGAGACCAGGAAGAATCACCTGGCTCCTGGGATCAGATCGGCACAGCTCTGGGGAGTGAACCAATGGAAGGAAGAGTTTTCTCTCTGTCTCTCCCTCTCACTGTCTGTAACTCTACCTCTCAAATAAATAAAATCCTAAAAAAAAAAAAACAACTAAGCACAGTAGAATTGTTCGATAGGTAGACTTAATTCTGTATTCTGAAATATTAAGGATTTAGAAATGATTGATGTGGGGAAATGAAGGCAAAGCAGAAACCTAGAGGTGGAACTGCACTCCATGGTGGGAGGGCTTGTGATTTAACATTCTCATTCTGGGGACTTCTGGGATACAGTTTTGTTGTAGGAGCTAGTGAATTTAAGTTGAGCAACAGGAAATTCTTGATTTTGCACTAATGTTACAGATTAAGTGTTGCTCAAGATCATGGCTCAATTTCAGGAACAGCTGGTTATTTGTTAAACCTGTCTTTGGCATCCGACCTAGGGTTTTTTGTTTTGTTTTGTTTTAAGATTTTAATTTATTTATTTGAAAGGTACAGCTACAGAGAGAGGGAGAGACAAAGTTCTTCCACCCGCTGGTTCACTCCCCAAATGGCTGCAATGGCTGGAGCTTAGCTGATCCAAAGCCAGGGGCCAGGAGCTTCTTCTGGTTCTCCCGAAGAAGAGGTGCAGAGGCCCAAGCACTTGGGAAGTTTTCCACTGCTTTCCCGGGCCATAGGCAGAGTGTTGAATTGGAAGAGGAGCAGCCAGGACACAAACTGGTGCCCATATAGGGTGCTGGCGCCGCAGGCAGAGGCTTAACCTACTATACCACAGTGCCGGCTCCTGACCTAATTTTTTAAGAAGATTTATTTTGTTTATTTGAGAGGCAGAGTGACAGTGAGGCAGGGAGGAAGGGGGAGAGACAGAGCAAGCAAGAGAGCATGTCCACCCATTGGTTCCCTCCGAATATGTCTGCAATGGGCAGGGCCAGGCCATGCCAAAGCTAGGAGCCCGAAACTCCATCCAGGTGTCCCACATGGGTGGCAGGGACCCAAGTACTTGAGTCCTCGTCTGCTGCTTTTCCAGGCGCATTAGCAGGGAATTGGATTGGAAGCAGAGCTGCTGGCACTGGAACCCGTGTTCTGATATGGGATGTCAGCGTTACAGGCAGTAGCTTAACCAACTGTGCCACAACACTTGCCCCACCATCTGACCTGATTATAGCTCATTTGCACTCTGAAGTTTTTCTCTGAAAGATCATTTTCAACAACAAACATTACGAAACCCTTGGAAGATAGTACATTTTTTTTGTTACACACGTGACAGTTATTCAAACATTTATTCAGTCGTCACAAAAAGAACTGCTGTGTTCTTTTTTCTTCTTAATGTTTTGTGTGCCTGCACATTTCTTCTATCAATAAAAGGCTCCATCCCTGAAGAAGATGCTGGGAAATTGTATAACACCTGTGCTGTGTTTGGGCCTGATGGAACGTTGCTGGTGAAGCACAGGAAGGTAAGTAGGGAATGTAGCAAGTCTCACCTGGCAAGAGTTGGCTCTGAAGTCCCCGATCCCTCTCCTTATGTAGTGCATGGTAACGTCAGCCTTTTGTCTTACTGGCACAGGTGGCTATATTTGGCCATTTGCATTTTTTACATAAATTTTAGGCTCACCCTGTCAATTTCTGCAAAGGAACAACCCACAGGAATTTTGATTAGGATTTTATTGAATATGCAGAAACTAATTTGGAGAGAGTTGACATTTTTACTCCTGGATTCTTATTATTGTTTTTAAATCTATATTGTCTTTATATTTATCTTGCATACAGCATATATTTCAGTCTTACTTTTTATTCATTTTGACAATTTCTGCTTTTAACTGGAGTGGTTAATTTTTATTTAAAGTAATTATTGATGGGGTTAGATTTAGATATGTAAGTACTTTATTCTTTTATCCTTTTTGGCATTCTTTTGGAGTGACTGAATATTTTTGGAATTCCATTTAAATATACCTATTAATTGCTGTATTTTCTTTTAAGTTGTTGCCCTGGAAATTATAATATGCATCTTTAACTTGCCACAGTCTGGGTAATATTGTCATTGCTTCATGCAAAATTTAAGAACATTACATTGCATAGAACCTCCTGTTCTTTATCTTATACTTGTCCTATGTGTTCCATTACAAATGTTATCAATGTTACACAGCAGTAATTTTTTATTTGTCATATTCTTTTACACAAATTAAGAAGAAAGATAAACCTGCTTACTCAGATGTTCACCAGTTCTGATGTTTTTCTTCTCTTCCTGAAGATCCTAGTTCTCTTTGTTGACTTTTCCTTCAGGCAGAAAAACCTGTAGCATTTTTGTGGTCAGGATCTGCTGCTAGCTGCTAGTTTTTGTTTATGAATATTTACTTTGCTTTCATTCTTGAATGATGTTTTTGCCAAAATAGAATTCCAGGTTGATAGGTTTTTTTCCCTCCTAGAAGTTGTTTTAGCACTACCTTTTTCTGACAAGAACTCTGATAATTTGTGTACTTATGCCCTTGTGCATAATTTGTTGTTTTCTGCATTCAAGACTTTTTCATAATCTTTAGTTCTCAATGTTTTGACTTTGGTGTGACTAGATTTTGTCCTGCTGGATGCTTCTTAAATCTGTAAGCTTAAAAATCTTTGTTTATACTTGGGAAAATTTTGAGATATTATTTTGTCAAGTACTTTTTCTGTCTCATCCTCTTCTTCTGGGCCTTTAATATGTATGTTACATTTTTAAAATTTTTCCAAAGTCACTGAGGCCCTGGTAGGTTTTTTCCCTCCCCACTCTTTTTCTCTCTTGTTTTACGGACTGCTTAGTTGCTGATGTGTATCAGGATTATTGGCTGTTTCTTCCATCATCTTCCATCTTCTGTAAATGAATCCAGTGAGATTTTGAAAAACTCAGATATTGAAATTTTCAGTTCTAAAATATCCATTTGGTTCTTTTTTATAGTTTTTATTTCTTATCTGATATTTCCTATTTGTCTATTCATTAAGAACATATTTTCTTTACATCCTAGAGCTTAGTTTTAATAGCTCCTTAAAGTCCTTGGTAATTATCACATTTAGGTCTTGTCAGGGTCTCTGTCCATTTGATTGCCTTTTCTTTGAATTCAGGATCATGTTTCTGCTTCTTTGGGTGTCTAGTAAATTAGGATTATATATTATAGAGATTCTAGAATTCTATTATATTTTTCTGAAAACTATTGAATATTTTTGTTCTAGCAGATAGTTAATTTAGCTATGCTGAAATACCAAACTCTTACCTTCTTTGCAAGATTGGCAGCCACAGTAACTACTTTTTCTTTCTTTCTTTTTAAAAATATTTTTATTTATTTGTTTGTTTGAAAGAGTTACAGAGAAAGAGGAGAGACAAAGATCTTCCATCCTTTGGTTTGCTCCCCAGATGGCCCCAGTGGCCAGGGCTGGGCCAGCCCAAAGCCAGGAGCTTTTTCTGGGTCTTCCACGTGGGTGCAGGGACCCAAGCACTTGGGCTATCTTCCACTGCTTTCCCAGGTGCATAAGGAGGGAGCTGGAAGTGGAGCAATGGGGACTCATATGGGATCCCGGCGTTGGAGGTGACAGCTTCACCTGCTACGCCACAGCACCGGCCCTGCTACTCTTTCCTGTCTAAGCTTGTTGAGCCTTAGTAGAGTTTGGAGGCTGCCTTACTGACACTGAATTCATCCAGAGATTTGGACAGATTTGGTATATAGAATTTAAACACAGGGCTCTCCCTGCTTGGATTTCTTCTTTTAAAGATCCCCCTGCCAGCTGCTATGTAACTCTTTGCTTTGGTTTGTCAAGCCATTGTAATTGTGGGTAATTTTCACCACCGTGTATAACACAACTAGGGTACTGCGTGACTTTAAAAGCTGAAAACAAATGGGAATTCACCCAGTACTATTTGCTGCTTCCATATGGTGACTTCCTTTCAAGTATCCCTGCTTTTGGTCATTCTTCAGTGCTTTATATAGTTACACATTTTACTTTGTCCAGAATTCATAGTTAAGCATGAGAAAGCTGGTCTGATTGGAGCTACTCTGCCTTTGCAGGAAGAAGAGCCAGCGCTGGGCTGTTATCTGAACTCTTTGAAGTGTATCTTTTCAGTATTGACTTCCAGTCCATGAATGTGATATACATCTCTGTATTTATTAGGATTTCTTTACTTTCTCTTTGTAATTTTCTAGGTATGGTATTATGTATCATTTGTTACTTTTAGTTCTCACTTTTTTTTTTTTTTTTAAAAAAGGTCTGTTTATTTATTTGAAAGGCAGAGTTACAGAGAGGCAGAGAGAGAGAGAGAGAGAGAGAAAGAGAAGTCGGTCTTCCATCTACTGGTTCACTTTCCAAATGGCCACAACAGCCAGAGCTGGGCCAATCCGAACCAGGAGCCAGGAGCTTCCTCTGGGTCTCCCACGAGGGTACAGGGCCCAAGGAGTTGGGCCATCCTCTACTGCTTTCCCAGGCCATAGCAGAGAGCTGGATCAGAAGAGGAGCAGCCGGGACATGAACCTGTGCCCATGTGGGATGTCAGCACTGCAGGCTGCGGCTTTACCTGCTGTGCCACAGCACCGGCCCCTTACTTGTGTTTTTATACTTTCATTTTCAGTTTCTTGCTAGTATATAGAAGTCCAGCTAGTTTTTAAAAGATTGATCTTTCATAAAGCAATAAAGCAATCTTGCTACATTCATTAATTCTAATAACTTACCTGCAGGGTTCTTTTTGTTTTGTTTTGTTTTAGTTTCTAGATATACAATTATATCATCTGAGAATGACAGATTTAATTGTTTCTTTACTATCTTTATACTTTTTACTCCTTTAATTTGCCTTGCTCTCTTTCAGTTCTCTGGCACAATGTTGAGTAGCAGTTGTCCTTGTCATGTTCCCACCCAGAGGGAAAGTTGTCAGTATTTCACCATTACGTATGATTTTTGTTTAGCTTTTTTTTTTTTTGCAGATACTCTCTATCAGATTTTTAAAATTTATTTATTTATTTATTTGAAAGAGTTAGAGAGCGAGAGAGCGAGCGAACTTCCATCTGCTGGTTCACTCCCCAAGTGGCCACAATGGCCTGGGCTGGGCCAAGCCTAACAAGGGCCAAGAGCTTCACCCAGGTCTTGCAGGTGGGTGCAAGGGCACAAGAACTTAGGGCATCATCCACTGCTTTCCCAGGAGCATTAGCACAGAGCTGGATTGGAAGTGGAGTAGCTGAGACTTGAACTGGTGCCCATATGGGATGCTGGTGCTGCAGGCGCCAGCTTAATCCACTGTACCACAGCACCAGGCCCTCTTATTAGATTTTTAAATTTCTCTTCTTAGAAGAGAATTTTTTTTTTTTTTTTAAACAGGCAGAGTGGACAGTGAGAGAGAGAGACAGAGAGAAAGGTCTTCCTTTGCTGTTGATTCATCCTCCAATGGCCGCCGTGGCCGGCGCACCATGCTGATCTGAAGCCAGGAGCCAGGTGCTTCTCCTGGTCTCCCATGGGGTGCAGGGCCCAAGCACTTGGGCCATCCTCCACCGCACTCTGGGGCCACAGCAGAGAGCTGGCCTGGAAGAGGGACAACCAGGACAGAATCTGGCACCCCAACTGGGACTAGAACCCGGTGTGCCGGCGCCGCAGGTGGAAGATTAGCTTATTGAGCCATGGTGCCAGCCAGAATTCTTTTCTTTTTAAAACTGTTTTCGTTTTATTTGAAAGGCAGAGAGACAGATGAAGAGATATCATCTATCTGTTCGTTCACTCCCCAAATGCCTGCACAGTATCTCCCACATAGGTGGCAGGGACCCTAGTAATTGAGCTGTCATCTGCTGCCCCCTCAGATGTACATTAGCAGGAACCTGAATTGAAAGTGGTGTGGCCAGGACTTGAACCAGGCACTCTAGTAAGGGATGTGGACATAATAAACAGCAACCTAACTGCTGTGCAAACACTCATCTCCCATTTTGCTGTTTAAATCATGAACATTTGGGGCCAGCGCTGTGGCACAGTGGGTAAAGCTGCCACCTGCAGTGCTGGCATCCCATGTGGTTGCCGGTTCGAGTCCCATCTGCTCTACTTCCAATCCAACTCTCTGCTATGGCCTGGGAAAGGCAGTGGAGGATGGCCCAAGTCCTTGGGCCCCTGCACCCATGTGGAAGACCCAGAAGAAGCTTCTGGCTCCTGGCTTCAGATTGGCAAAGCTCTGGCCATTGCGGCTATCTGGGGAGTGACTCAGTGGATAGAAGACCTTTCTCTCTCTCCTTCTCTCTTTGTAACTCTGCCTTCCTAATGAATAAATATTTTTTAAAAACATGTAAAGTTGTAGTTTATCGTATGCTCGTTATACATTTCTTTAGATGATCATATAATTTTTCTCTTTTGTGTTGCTAATGTGGTAAATTATATCATTTAATTTTCTAATATTAAGCCAGCCATGTTTGCTTTCCTTAAATAAATCCCAATTTGGAAGTGATGCATTATTATTTTTATACATTGCTGGCTTTGATTTTGTGAAATTTTTACCTGTATTTAATGTCTACCCACTCTCCACCTCTCCTGCTAAATTTTCAGTTTGATTCTGATTCTGGGAAGTCTTTATTTAACTTTTATCTTGAATAAAAAGCAAGACACTAATTGTTTGCCATGAGAAATCTAGACATTGATTCACATAGCAGATAGAAAATGGGGGCTGTAAGGCTGGCAGCATCATTTCTCCAGTTTCCTGTGGAAACTCATTTTGGTAAGATGTCAGCCAGCTGCAGGTTAGATTATGGGCAGGTTGGAGGTGCTGTTTGAACACACTTGCTGCTAGTCCCTTATGTATTCGTGGAAACATGTCTGTTACTGCCAGGAACCCTGCTGGAAAGGAGGTAACCAAATCACTTATTTGTGATGCAGATCCACCTGTTTGACATTGATGTTCCTGGGAAAATTACATTTCAAGAATCTAAAACTTTGAGTCCTGGTGATAGTTTCTCCACATTTGACACCCGTACGTACCAAATAAATTACCTCTTTTAGCAATCCCAATAGAAGAGCAGATAGTCCTTTCTTTTTCTTATATGTCTGTCTCCCACTTTTTCACATAACCTGACTGAAAGATAGAGGTGAGAAAAACAGTAGATCTGGAAAGTTGAGCTGAATGGACAACCAGTGGTTTAACATGGTTTTGCTCTTTCATTTAGTTACAAGTTCCTGTAATGTATTCCAGAGTATTCTTATGAAGTCATGATTGAATATCTCCCATTTAGATAATAAGCCCTTGATCAGAATGACTTTCTCATCTCTGTTGCAATGAGTAATGTCTTTATGAGATGAAATCCAAGTAGGAAGTGAGATTATAAATTGTATTCATCCAGGCCTCCTGTGTTAATTTGTCCCCGTTAGGGTTTTTTGATCATTAAGTCCTGGGGGCTTTTTCTTGCCACACCATGCTAGAGGGCACTAACTTTTCATTTGTGCTTTTTCTGTTTGGAAACAGCTTACTGCAGAGTGGGCCTAGGTATCTGCTATGACATACGCTTTGCAGAGCTTGCACAAGTCTACTCACAGAAAGGTAAGGCATGGTATAATTGTGTTCTGTAACTTGGAGGTTTGGTTCTGGGCCAGTCTCTGTGGAGTTATGGGACCCTTTAGTCCAAAAAGCTGGGAGAGGAATCTTAGTCTCACTATCTCCAGCCCTTATACCTCCATCTAGCTTCTCGGACTTTTGTTGCATATTGAAGACAGGATTTTCAGAAGTTGTAATTAACATACCATGTTGGAACAGGTGATGGAGCTCAGCGGGCCACACCCCATATTAAAGTGCTTGGATTGAGTCCTGGCTCCTTCACTTCTGACCCAGCTTCCTGCTAGTGTGCTTGAGAGGTGGCAGATTATAGCCGAGTACTGAGTTCCTGGCTCCTGGATTCCACCTGGCCTAGCTCTGGCTATTGTGGGCATTTGGGGGGTGAACCAGTAAATGGAAGATCTCTTTCTCTGTGTATATGTGTCTGTCTCTCCCTCTCTCTCCCTCTGCCTTTCAAATACATACATGCATATATATATAAGTTCCTAACAACTATATGAGTCTAATTCTTAAAAAAAAAAAAAAAAAAAATGTAGCTAAGGAAGGAGGCTTGCTCCTAAATGTCTAATGTATCCTTCGACTGCTTCCTATTACTGAGTTGGAAAGACTCACCTGGAACTCAGTAGGAACACAGGAATGACCTACACTCTCATGACTTAGTAGCTTTAAACTCTCACCACTTGGTAGCTTTAAACTCGGGTATGCTAGAAATGTACTCAGCGACATCTTGGTCCAAGCAAGAAGTGTGCTAGTGTCTGGGAAGGGCGCCAAGCCAAGTTCAGAGTTCTGGGTTCTGGCTCTAACTCTTCCCCATAATTGGCATGGTGCATTGGATCACTTGTTTTTCCTGTAGAGCCTTGTGGGTCTCACTTTAAGGATGATATGAAGATTAAGAAGAGAGAACTTATAAAGCCCCTTGTGTGATGCCCAACAAATATTAACAGCCTTACTAGACTGCTGGGGCTAATTCCAGTTTGTCATTTGACAAAATGAAGTGGGTACAAATAATCTGACTGCTAGCGCAGTAGAAGGTAGAAGTGCATGGCCTCTGGGGCTAATAGTCTCCGAGCCTTATCAAAAAGCATTAAAGTAGTTAATTTGCCCCTAATTTCAGTGGAAAAGAATTATAAAACATGGCCCAAGACCACGTGCAGCTGACCAGCTGGTGCTGAGAGAAGTGGGACTGACAGGTCTGTACTTCTTTAAAGTGCAGTCACCTGTTATGATCTCAGGCATCAATAGCACTTCTCTTGCGTGTCATGTGTGTGTCTATATGTGTGTTTCTAAAGGAACTCAGAGCTATACTTCAATGCTACTGTCTGACTTGGCTGACATCTTTTTATGCTTGGGGAAGCTTGAGTTTGGCTCCTGCCAAGGAAGGAACAATAGGAGGGACTGGTGTCATTGATGTTCACCTCTGTTTGTCGTTCTTTGTCTTTCTGTCCCCAAGGCTGCCAGTTGTTGGTGTATCCTGGAGCTTTCAATTTGACCACTGGACCAGCCCACTGGGAGTTACTTCAGCGAGCCCGGTAGGAAAGGAACATCTATGTTTCCTGTCTCTGCAAAGGTTCCTGGTTTGAGGGCAGTACCGGCCTTCCCCAAGTGGAATTCTGCTCTGTACCCAAATGCAGTTGGCAAGGATGGCTCTACAGGAAGTGCTCCTGCGGCTGGGCACCTTCTCTTGGAAGCCATAGCCCAGCCTTGAGGATTTGGGGGACTGATTTTTTGCATTTTTTAAAGAGCATTCTTTGCATCAAGGGGGCAATTTTTCTGAGATTAGATATAGATTGGTCTCTCAAAAGACAGTTCCCAGGAACTTTTGTGGAGAAATGAAGCCCCAGAAGCTAAGGAGAAGGCAGGGGTCCTTTTAGCCTCACAGCCCTAGGGGAAGATTTGTGGTCCTCACCCACTGACTGTGCCATTCAGATGACGGTGCTTATCCTACCCCATCCTCCACAGCTTTCCCGCTGGCCTTGGGGGCTCTGCCAAAGAACGCATTGTAAGCTGTCGTTCTGCTGACCTGTAAATCCAGGCATTGCACAAGGCTCACTGGCATGTCATGAAGGGCAAATCACAGAAGGGATGTCACAGGGAAAGGAAGGGGAGTGGGACTGTGTGCCCGTGCAGTGTGCTCTGCAAACCACGAGGTGCTGGCCAGAGAGGATGGTTTCTGTGAATTGTTTTAACAGAGGTACATTATACACAAATGTGCTAATTCTAAGCATGCAGGTCAGTGAGTTTGCGTGTGTATATAGAACATGTCCAGCCCCTTAAAATACTCCCTTCCCAATTGGTGATCTCCTCACTCTGCCCAGAAGTAGCCACCACTCTCAGTTTTAGAGATGATGGTAATTTGTATTGGAAGGGAAAGAGGTATTTGACTGGTGACAGGGTAGAAGAGGGGTAGAGGTGTATGATACTATGCATGTTAATACATGTACAGGCTGGTCAAAAGCAAGAAAAGCTTAGGAGATACAGGGATAAACTGGCATGGATCAGGTGAGTGAGGCCAGAGGGCTCCTAGGAGAGGTGAGTTGCTGTGCCTGGTATACCTGGAATTCTTGTCTGTTTTGAGATGATGTGAGTACAGCTGTTGGCATCAAAGTGCCACAGACAGCCCTGCAAGATGTATTGCTCCAGCAAGGCTGTTCTGTTCTCTCTGGCCATGTTGCCTTTAACCAGAGTCACTGTGCCATCCTTTATGTGACAGGTGGCTTATGCCAGAGTTCTCAACACTGGAACTGTTGGCATGTTGGATTAGGTGGCCCTTTGGTGCAGAGGGCTGTTCTGAGCATTGTAATATGTGTAGCAGCATCCCTGGTCTGTACCAACTAGGTACCAAGGTCTCCAGACACTAGCGAATCTGATGTGCCAGTCACTCAGTTGGGAACTGTTGGCTTATATAGTAAGATAGTTTTTGAAGAGGGGGTTCCATGGCTTTGGCTTCCTTTCATATCTGAGTACAGACAGTCCCTGAATTACAGTGGTACAACTACGGTTCTTCCACTTTACAATGGTGGAGAAACAACATACATTCAGTTGAAATCGTCCTTTGACTTTTGATCCTTCCTGGGTGAGTGCCATGCCTCACGATACCCGGTTGTGATGTGGGCACAGCAGTGAGCCCCACCATCACTAGACTAAACAACTGATGCTCTGCAGCGCGCGGTGGTGATAAGCTACCACACTGGATCGATCCGTATATTAAATGCATTTTTTACTTAAGATGTTTTCTACTTATGAGATGGGTTTGTTGGAACTATCCCCATCATAAGTCAAGGAGTATCTGCACTGCTCTGTTTTCTAAAAGAAGGATCTGTGCACTTGGGATAGAAAAATGTCACCCATCTGTAATGCATGCTTTACCTCTTTTCTGTCCATTGACTGCAGAGCTGTTGATAATCAGGTGTATGTGGCCACAGCCTCTCCTGCCCGGGATGACAAAGCCTCCTATGTTGCCTGGGGACACAGCACCATTGTGAATCCTTGGTGAGTGTGGAGAAATGAGAATGGGCTCAGGGGGTGCTTGTGAGATGGAACATGGGCAGGTGCGTTGTTTGGCTCTGACCCACCTGCCCCCACCTCCCACTCCCCTAGCCCAGCATTGCCTCTCCCTGGGAAAAAGTTTCCATTTGAAAGCCAGATGAGGAAGAAATTGTCCTTCTCGCCTGATTGAGTACTTAGCCTTTGTCCTCTTCTGAGTCTCTAAGTGACTTTCATTGTCAATCAGACTTGGATCCCATCTGGAAAATAAGGCAGTAGTTACAGGCTGGTGGTTTTAGTAAAAGAGGACTCCAGACTTTTAGCTGTGGTTAAAATTTAAGCTGTTGACTGGTCTTCGGGTAGGAATGAGTTTCAGGGGGAGACTTTGCTCCCAACAATAATGATTAGAGGAGAGAGGATGGACTCAGAGAAACCGTGACTTTGTCCCTGGCAAATGGGTGAAGCATTTTATTACCCAGTGAAAGCAGTGTGTACATCTGCCCAGATGCACATACAGTCATACTTGAATAAACGTACGCTCTGGTCTGCATCGTACAGTTTACAACGTACCTTCATACACACGGTCCACCTGGTCTTACCTTGAACTCTCAGGGACTTAACCTTTATTGAGCTCAGTTCAGAGATAAGGTGACTAGAACTCTTGACTTTAGGACTTTATGACTTCAGAACTTGGATTGATTCCACACCACTTCTCTGTATGAACACACACATGTGCAGACACACACACAGATGTATTTCTACAATTTCAGGAAGAAGATACCGGTGACAAAACTGAGAAAGGTCAGGGCCAGTGCTGTGGCATAGTGGGTACAGTGGTCTCCTGCAAGACGAGCATCCCGTGTGGGTGCTGGTTTGGGTCCTGGCTGCTTCACTTCCAACCTCGCTCCCTGCTAATGGCTTGGGAAAGGCAGTAGAAGATGGCCCGAGTGCTTGGGCCCCTGCCACCCACGTGGGAGACCTGGAGGAAGTTCCTGGCTCCTGCCTTTGGCTTGGTTGTTGGCTGTTGGGGCCATTTGAGGAATGAACAGTAGACAGAGGATCTCTCTGTCAATCACTCTAACTCTGACTTTCAAAAAAATAAAAATAAAAAACTGAGAATGGTTAAATATTCAGGGTCCATATAGGCACTTTATTTCAACTTTATGGAATGTGAAGCTCAACCTGCATGACGGGGAGGCCTTGGAAGATACAGCTTGTGAGAGAGTCTCAGCCTCCTGCATGGAAGGTCTGGGAGAACTGGAAAGGTTCATGTGGCTTGCAGTTTTTCCTAAACTTGCTTCAGGTTTCTGTGTATAGATTTGCAGTTGGTGGCCTACCTTTGCCTCCTGGGCAGTGCTGCCCCACAGCCAGATCCCCTGATGGGCTCTGTTACTGCCCAGACCAGCTCCTTCCTTCCTCCCCTCCCCTCCCCTCCCCTCCTTCCTTTCCCTCCCTCCCTCCCTCTCCCTCCCTCCCTTTTCTGGAGGGCTTGGGAGCATTTTGGCTTGTGTTGACATTGGGATGGGTTCCTGAAGTTAGCATAGACAGGAATCTTTTAAGTGCCAGGACAAATGGCCAAGAATTAAAACAACAGCAACAACAACCAAACACACACACACACACACACACACGGATCCAGCTAAATGGTATTAATGGTGAGGTTTATAGCTCATTTGTGCCAAACCTCTGTTTGTGACTGCCTGATAAACAGAACAGGTTACTATGTCCAGTTGTTTGTTATGTCAGTTACTTTGGAGAACTCTCCTCTCACTAGATACTATATCTGAATGCCTGCTCTGAGCCAAGAGACTATGCCCTGGAAGTAGTTTTCCAGGTCAGCCCCCCTCTGTGCTTTTGTGAGTGTTGCTGTCTCCTAGTGTGGGGCTCCTGTCAGCATGTGGGTCATCCGCCCCTTCTGTCCCAACCCTACAAGTTCACATCTTTCCCTGGGCTCTGAAACTGAAACCCATCAACACAGGGATCCAAGGATCACAGACGCAAGGGCTCTCGGGCCTGCCAAGGCCCAGCCTCACCATCCTCAGGTCAGGTGGCAGCCTGGCAGGCGAGAGGAGCAGACCCAGACTGCCCTTGACGCACCCTCATGGGGTAGAACACAGCTGCCGACTGGGGACAAATAGCCCCACCTCTAGATGATTATGGGGCTAGAATAGCTGCCATTTCCTAGCAGTTTGAAGTTCATAAAACACACTCCATAATATTCTCACTCAGTCCTCACGGAGCTTTCATTTCCACCTTACACATCATGGAATGGAGATTCCAGATTACTTGCCGTACAATTACAAAGCTACTTAAATGACTTATACCCCTGCCTTCTTATTACAGATCTCAGGTTCTTTCCCATTTGAGATGGGGAGGAAAAGCAGAGCTCCAATATCAGGGAATCCACTCGTTCTCCTTGTCTGTTTTGCAGGGGAGATGTCCTAGCCAAAGCTGGCACAGAAGAAACAATCCTGTATTCAGACATAGGTAAGATTTTCCCTGACGCAGTTCAGGTCTCTGGTATCCCCATTGCTCTGGGGCCAGATTCCATGGCTAAGCAGCTTCAGTCACTTGGAAGGGCTCCTTCATGCCCCTCCTCCTCTATGCTCGAGGAGATTCAGGGTCTGGTTCTCTGGCCATGCCCTGGGGGCTATAGTTCAGGCTGAAATGGTTTGGTTTGGTTTGAAATTATTCCAGGGC
The DNA here is from genome assembly GCF_033115175.1 of Lepus europaeus. NCBI lineage: Eukaryota > Metazoa > Chordata > Mammalia > Lagomorpha > Leporidae > Lepus > Lepus europaeus. Next base: position 54,882,818 of record NC_084828.1, read on the forward strand.
CAGTGCCAGGCCATCTGTGCACCTAGACGAGACCAATGTTATGAAGTTACTTGCTAAGAAACCCCTCTGGTTAGTAAAGAGCTGTAAATTATTAATAATGTACTTTTCTGTTTTTACAGACCTGCAGAAGTTGGCTGAAATACGCCAGCAAATTCCCATTTTTAGGCAGAAGCGATCAGATCTCTATGCAGTGGAGATGAAAAAGCCTTAAGGTTTATATTTCCAACATGTTATGCAGCACGAAGATATGATTCTGCAACGTGATCAACTCCCTATTCAATTCTTTAGTGAAGATCCCTTTCCTTCCCAGTGTGCTCTCTGTTGAGAGGAGGAGGCTTTATTAAATAGTTACACCATATTAAATAGTTACAAAGGACTCGGGCTGGCTTCAGAGAGCAGGAGGAAGGCTTGGCTCAGAAGCTTCTTCCATGTTGATGGTGCCTCAGAGCAGTCTGAAGTGTCATCTTGGAATCCTAGTGGTTAGTTCACCTGATAGAAATGTAATTTTGTCATGAACTTCTTATCCTACTTGTTGGAGTTGGAATCCATTGTCTAGAAACCTTGGTCTGGTGCTGTTATTTGCCTCACTTTTGATCCCTGAGTAGCTATGGGAAGCAAGATGATAGGTTCTTGGAGTTTGCAAAAGAAAGAGGTAGGCCCTCCTTTCAAATTCAAGAAGGAGCTGGTGATTCAACCTGGACCCTCTGCTCTCCGAGGAGGACTGGGTCAACAGTGAGCCCTATGGGAGAATGCCAGTGTGGCACTGGTGAAGGCAACTTAGGATGAATCTCAGCATAGAGTTGAGTATATGAAAATCTTGTCTTTCTGTTTTTGCTTTTCTCTTTAATAATACTTTCTACCTCCACAGATAGTCAGACCATAGATATTCTTTTTTGTCTCTGGATATTTTAATACAATTAAAAATTTAGGATTCCAGTGAGTTTTTATATATGTACATTAAGTTTGGTGGTGGACTAGAACAATCAGCTGTCTGAGAAAAAGCCCTGGTCTTGTAGCAATTGCCGATTTCTGCGATGTTACTGCTTCACCATGGCTGAGTTCAAGCTATCAGCCTGATACCTCTCAACACAGAGTTGGAAACAGATGTGCGCAGTTGGTTCTTGTGAGCTGGTGCAATCCTACTATAGTGCACACTGCTTTTATATATACGTATAAACATATTTTATATACACATATAGACATTTACTGTTTTGGAAAATAAAACCGAAAAAGTTTTCAGATAAAAGATACATGAGTACACATTGCATCAGCTATAAGAGTGAAGATACCAGGTGCATTTAACTTCTGGAAAATAGCACCATCTACTCAGTGAAAAAGACAAATGACTTTTTAAAAATGTGTATACAGTTTGATAAAATGTGACGCACACACATAGATGAACATAGCTACCACCTCCTAAAGTTTCTTTGTGCTCTTTTATAATCTCTAGTTATTCATCTATCCCAAAGTAACCACTGATAACTTTTATCACTGTAGATTAACTTTCATTTCCTAGAATTAAGTAAAAAGGGATCATGCCATATGTACCTCTTAATTATTTGGAGATTCATCTATGTGTACATTAGTAATTCATTCCTTTTCATTGCTGAGTTGTATTCCATTGTAAAGCTATGCCATAATTTGTTTATCCACTTACCTTTTATGGACATTTGGGTTGTTTCCAGTTTGAAGCTATTACTAATAAAGCATCTAGAACCATTTTATACAGATTTTTCATTTCTCTCAAGTAGATGGTATACACCCAATGACCCACCCCCAGCCATACACACAAACTTTTCCAAAGTGTTCCATTCTGCATTGCTACCAGCAGTCTTTCAGAGTCCCAGGTGCTCTGCATCTTCACCAAGACTTGGTGTGGTTACTATTTTTAAAGTTTAACTATTTTCAAAATTTGCTTGCTTATTTATCTGAAAGATGGAATTGGTGGGGGAGTAGGGGGAGAGAGAGAGATCTTCCATCTAGTGGTTTGCTTCCCAAATGGCCACAACAGTCAAGTTTGAGCCAGACTGCAGCCAGGAACCAGGAACTCCATCCAGGCCTCCCACATGGGCGGCAGAGGCCCAGCACTTGGGCCGTCATCTGCTGTCTTCCTAGGCACATTAGCAGGCAGACAGATTGGAAATGGAATAACTGGGACTCAAACCGGCATTCCCATAATGAGATGACGCCTGGTGTTGGAAGCGGCAGCTTAACCATTCCGCCACAACACTGCCCCCAATTTTAGCCATTTTAGTGAACACATAATTTACTTCATTATGGTTTCAATTTGTACTTCACTAGTGACTGAGCAGGTTTTCATGTGCTTCTTTGCTGTGTGTATCTTTAGTGAATTATCTGCTCATAATCTTTTGCCTATAACTACTGGATTATTGTCCACTTGTTGACTAACAAGATAACACTACTTTTTTAAGAATTTTGGAAGGTCATCCGTGTTGTGGCCCAACAGGTAAAGCTACCACCTGTGACACTGAGCATCACTTCCTATCCAGTTCCCTGCTAATGTGCCTGGGAAAACCACAGAAGTTGGCCCAAGTCTTTGGGCCCCTTGCACCCATGTGAGAGACCCAGGAGAAGATCCTGGCTCCTGGCTTTAGTCTGGCCCAGCCCTAGCCAGGGCAGCCATTTGGGGAGCGAACCAGCAGATGGAAGATTCTGTTTCTCCATTTCTGTCACTCTGCCTTTCAAATAAAAAAATTTTCGGAGGGCCAGCATCATGTTGCAGCAGGTTAAGCCGCCGCCTGCAGTGCCAGCATCCCATATGGGCACCAGTTCTAGTTCTGGCTGCTCCCCTTCTGATCCAGCTCCCTGCTAATGTGCCTGTAGAAGCAGTGGAAGATGGCTCAAGTGCTTGGGCCCCTGCACCCATGTGGTAGATCCAGGTGAAGCTCCTGGCTCATGGCTTTGGCCTGGCTCAGCCTGACCATTGCGGTCATTTGGTGAGTGAACCAGCAGACGAACGATTCTCTGTAATTCTGTTTTTTAAATAAATTTTTGTCATTTTTAATGTTTTTTATCTATATTCACGAAGGATGTTGGTTCATAGTTTTCTTGTAATATCTTTGGTTTATTACCCAGATCTTCCGGCCTCTTAAAATGACTTAGGAAGTATTTCCTGAAAGAACTGTGTGATAATTCCATGTCTTGTTGCATAATTTTGATTACTCTGACAAGATCACTGAATTTTTTATACAATCAGCTTTGGTTCCATTGATTGTCTCAACAGATTTGATTTGATTGAATTGTTATTTTTTTCCTTTGCTTTGGGTTTCATTTTCTGTCACTTTTCTAGTTTTTTTTTTTTTTTTTTAAGATTTATTTGAAAAGCAGATTTACAGAGGCAGAGGCAGAGAGGAGTCTTCCATCCACTGGTTCACTACTCACATTGCCACCACGGCTGGGGCTGGGCTGATCCGAAGCCAATAGCCAGGAGCTTCTTGCGTGTCCCCTGCATGGGCCATCTGCTGCTGCTTTCCCAGGCCATAGCAGAGCAGGATGAAGAGCAGCCAGGGCTTGAAGCAGCACCCCTGTGGGATACCAGTACTGCAGGCAGCAGCTTTACCTGCCAAGCCAAGGCCAGCCCTCCAGCTTCTTAAAGTAGATACTGTGGTCATTAGAGAGCTTCCTTCATTGCCAGCACGGGTGTTTAGTAATATAAATTTCTAAGTGTTGCTTTTGTTGCATCCAAAACCTTTCATATGTTGTGTGTTCTTTTTCTTCAATTTCAAAATACTGATTTGGATTTCTTCTTTAATCTAAGGGGTTATTTAGTCTCTAAATATTTGAGGATTTTTCAAGTCTTTGTTAATTTCCAATTTGGCTTTTTTTTTTTTAAATATTTACTTGAGAGAGGGAGAGAGAATCTTCCATCTGCTGGTTCACTCCTCAGAAGGCTGCAATGGCCAAGGTCAGGCCAGACCGAAGCTAGGAGCCAGGAGCTTCATCTCAGTCTCCCAGGTGGGTGGCAGGGACTCAGACACGGGCCATCTTCTACTGCTTTCCCAGGCCATTAGCAGGGAACTGGATCAGAAGTGGAGCAGCCAGAACTTGTACTGTAACTCTGCCTCTGAAATAAATAAATGTACTGCCTTCTAGCAATCAGGTTACCTTTAAGTGCCAACAAAAGAACTGGAGAAGTTGAACCTTGTGTCCCTGAGCTCTAAAAGGCTCCAATCACACTGGCCCTTATCCTACCCCCACATTCACCTCTTTCCCCCATTTGGGGCCAAGCACAACTATTGCACTGATGAGCAGGCATCTAAGAGGGTTTAAGAGCCATACTAGTTATTTTCATACTGCCTAATTCTGAGTTTCAAGACATCTGAGAAAGTCTTCCTTTTTTATTTATTTTTTGACAGGCAGAGTTAGAGAGACAGAGAGAAAGGTCTTCCCTTTTTCCGTTGGTTCATCCCCCAAATGGCCGCTATGGCCAGCGCGCTGTGCCGATCCGAAGCCAGGAGCCAGGTGTAGGGCCCAAGCACTTGGGCCATCCTCCACTGCCTTCCCGGGCCACAGCAGAGAGCTGGACTGGAAGAGGAACAACCGGGACTAGAACCTGGAGTACCGGTGCCGCAGGCGGAGGATTAGCCAAGTGAGCCGCAGTGCCGGCCTGACAGTCTTCCTTTTGATGCCTCTCTTGATGGACTGGCAGAGGCACCTCAACTTTGACCTTATACCCAAATGGCAGCCTTTCAGCCTAGTGACTACTCCATCATCACATTTTTAAATCAAACACCCTTGGCTCTTGTGGTCTAGGCATACAGTCACTGCCTAAACCAGCTTTGGCCAAAACTCAGGTGTACTTGAAATCTTTATATTTTGGGGTGTTTCTAAAAAATTCCCTTTAACTATGCACTTTCTTGTACAGAATAGCCAAAGGAGCATTGGTTTACTATGGCTCCTGTAACAAACTACCACTACTTTACTACAAAGCTAAAAACACAAATTTACCCCCAAAGATTAACACAAGAGACAAGGTACTGTCATATTTCTGGAGGCCAGAAGTCCAAAGTCATTTATGGAATCAAAACAAGGTATACACAGGGCTGTGTTCCAGGCTCTTCCAGTTTCTGGTGACTCCAGAATTTTTTGTTGTGATCACATCACTCCTGCTTCTGCCACTGTGGACACATTGCCTTCTCTGTCTGAAATCTCCCTCTTGTGATTATATTTTGGGCTCCCTCAGATAACTCTGGAAAACGTCCCCACCTCAACATTCATAACTGAATCACCTCTGCAAAGTCCGTTTTTGCTATCTCAGGTAATAGTCACAGTAGTCACAGGTTCCAGGGATGAGGGTGTCAGTACCTTTCCGGAGATCCTCTTGCATTCTATTACAGTATGTGCTAAAGCTTGCAAACATATCAAGCTAGATTTTTTTTTTTTTTTTTAAGGAATTTGAGAGGTAGAGTTACAGACTGAGGAGACACAAAGGTCTTCCATCCGCTGGTTCACTCCCCAAACGGCTCCAACTGCCAGGGCTGGGCTAATCTGAAGCCAGGAGCCAGGAGCTTCTTCTGAGTCTCCCACGTGGGTGCAGGGGCCCACGCACATGGGTCATTTTTATTGCTTTCCCAGGCCATAGCAGAGAGCTGGATCAGAAGAGGAGGAGCCAGGACTAGAACCAGCGCCCATGTGGGATGCCAGTGCTGCAGGCCAGGGCTTTAACCCGCTGTGCCACACACAGTGCCAGCCCCTCAAGTTAGAATTAAAACTGTCACTTTGTTCAAGATGATGACCCCACTCCCCAGTTACTCCTAAGTTATTTCCTTGTAAACACAAAAACCATGCAGCCCCATTTCCCAAGGACAGTCTTGGGTAATTATTACTTTCAGATTCGAGTTTCCTGGTCTGGTTAAATTATATGGTCCTCCTTCCTATTCATAAATAGCCTTAGGATGACAATTAGTTGACTTTTTACAGGCACAAAGTACTATTTTAACTATAATCTGAGTAAGCTAGAATTTGAGATCCCAAAGGGCAGAAAGGTGTTTGGATCACATTTTAAAACCAAAGCTGCTTCTTATTTTGAGACACATCCCCTACTTGCAGCACAATCATCAAGGACAGTAGAGGCTGTTTTAAATGTGCTTTCTCAAAGACTGTGGTTGAGAACAATGATGAAACTCACTGGTGAAACCAGTTTGAAGATAAACTTAGCCAGAGGGTCCAGTCTGACTGGCAACATTCCAAGCTGCTGTGCCAGTCTAAGTGTAGGGAAGGGATGGAGTCGGTTGGCTCCACTAGCTCTCTGCAGAGCCTTGTTTCACAGCAGGAGGGGTGAATGGTCTCACACACCTCCACCATTCACAAGAGGCCTGTATGCCACTATTTTCAAAGCTATGTTGAGCCCACAAGAGAAAAGTGAATTTACCCGATACTTTTATAAATGAATAAACTATCTTCCTATTTAAAGAATAGATAGAAAAGCTTGAATGTAATATTTATTTGGTGAATTTACAGGTGAGGTCATTTACAAAAGAGAAGGTACAGACAGATGCAGCTTTCAGTGCAGTTTCATATATTTTCACAACAGGCAATGGTCTGTGAGAATTTGGAATGATAGTACTGAATGGCACATGCTTCAGTTTCTCTTGTGTTTTTCTACCCAACCCCAAGGAGAAAGATGGGAGAAGAGTAGAAGAAAATGTGTTAATTTAAATACAGCCATGCAAATAAAAACTTTTTAAAAGCCAGAGGTCATTCAGAGATGTAGAACATTTCTGTATTCAAGAGTTATCATAATAGGTGCATAATTTAAGGACAAAATGCACAACTCTCAAACTTTCCATTATCAAAATCATTTTAAATTACGTTGACTGATGAGTTAGGGGCTTCCTCAGTATTTTCCAAAGACTGACTTTGGAAAAGTCATTGCTAATAGTTTCTAAAAAGATAGCATTTGTACACAAAATCTTTTTGGTTTCAACAGGATAAAGCACCCTTGTAAGGAGGGTAAAATGCTCCTTTACTCCCATTAATGTAAACTATAATTAGATTTTCATTTCCAGAAAAGTATAACTGAAGCCTTGCTCTCTTATATTCAGACTTCAACTTCTCAGATCCCATTAAGAACACAACCCCTGCCCACCCAGAAAAGCCCAGCATATTCTGTAGACGTAAGGACCAGATATAAAAGTAACAGCTGGAAAGAAACCTTAAAGTGATTTCTAGTAAGGTGGTGGAGTAAGGAAACAAATGAACAAAAAGCAACAAAAATCAGCTGTCAGTATCCCTAGTGAAGACCTACATATAGGCAGTTAGCCCTTAGAGATCAAGGTTAGCTAAACACTAAAAAGCACTCTACATGTCCTCAGCTTCAAAATTCTTCAAGCTCAGGTAGCTAGCCACACCTGAAGCACTGAACTTTTGTCATTTCAGGAAACACTGTGCTTGGGCTTAAGACTTTCATACCCTTTGAATCTTTAAGCTACCATTTCTTCACTAGAAATTGAAGCTAACTGAATACTCCTATATATCACACTTACTCCATCTTTATTTGGGTCACACATGCTAGCAACCTGCACTTTCTTTTAAAAGTGCTCTATTAAATAATGGTACTTATTATAGAAAATAGCCACAGGCAATTATGAATGCACTTGCATTTCATCTTACCTGCTTGTCCGGTCCACTGCCCTGCTGATCACTCAGGTCTGCTGATACACGTATCAGAATGTTTTGCTTTTGCATAATTTACTATATGAAAACCAGCTGTTGAAGTTCTACAGAATCAGAGGCATAGTGCATGCTGACAATGGTTTAAAGCGTCTCTCAGTTTTACTGTAATACCCATTTAAGCTCTGTTTCCTTCAGAACATAAACTAAAAAGGAGTAACTGAATATGAAAGAAATCTATTTTACAGCACTTATAATGTTAATTTAAGAACCAACATACTGTAAAATACTCATATATTACACACATATAAAAATCATTCAGAACATAATCAACCCTCCAGCCCCCATTTAAAAAAAAAAAAAACAAATCAACAAATCAAAGTTTTTATTTGCATGGCCACTTATCACTTGTACTCTTTGCAATTTATTTTAGTATCCCTTTAACAGGTCTAAGCTTCTGTTGCACAGGAAATAAAAACTGCAACACCGCAAACTTTCTTCAACAGCCACGCCCACAACATCTAAACATGAAACAGATGTAACGTATGACAACACCACAAACAGAAATGTTAAGTTCCACCATTCAACAAAGTTCACGAGTGTCTTTAGGGTTCAGTTGAAGACAGGGTAAACTTTTTTTAAAAAGAGGGTCAGTCTTCTTTCCCCTTGCTTTATAATGTTGGTGGTTTTAATCCATATTTCTTTGCAACTTCTGTCTGGGCATGGGCAGCATCACAGAGGGAATAGAGATGTGCCATTTCCATTTCTGATTTGGCCAGGTTAATAGCTTTGTTGAACATGTCAATGGCTTTCTCCATGTTTCCTCTAAAAGAAGAAACATTTTTGAAATTTCAGGTTTCACAGCGCTTCACAATATCCAATGAAGTTTGTACTAGAGAAAATCTGACCACTAACTTTCAACAACTATAATGAAATGCTTCTTTTATAATAAAAGAGTGTCCAGCACAATGAAAGCACTCAATGAACGTTAACTATTGTTACAAATACTACATACTTACATTACACCTCTTGTATTCCTCGTTTATAAATAAGAACAGAGAGGGAAATTAAACAGGCTATTTAAAATCAGCTGTCTAGTTCCTAAATTCTATATTTCTACTTTAACAGCAGGCTCCTTTAGAAAGCAGTGACACAGCCTCCGAGAACACTAATGGCATTCCACTACCTTACCTTCTCCCCTTCTTTTCATCTCATTCCTTCCCACATCTCCAGCCCCATGCACCGCTATTTAAGTCACATGGGTCTGAGTTCCTTGGCTGTGCCACATACTCATCCCTGCATATAATACTCTGATTATTTATTTACTGCCTCTTTGCCAGATTTTGGTCAAATCTCTTTACTTACCTAACACCCAGTTCAAATGCCATTTCCTCATGAAAAATTTCCCTTTCCCTCTCTGGGGAATTAGCTGGCCAGTGTTCCCACAGTTCTACTGTCATTCTATGCACAGTCAGATGAATTTACGTTTATTTATACCACAATCATACTCATCCCTTAGTGGGCATCTTTCAAGTCCCAGATACTGTTACAATAGCAGTTAAATACAACCTGTTTTTTTGAATGGAAAAAAACTAGGTGAAAATACTTAACTAGTAAGACTAAATTTTCCTCTTACAGTCTAAGTGGCTAGGCTTTATAAAGTTACAGAGAGCCAACTATTTTAAGTAACTCCAAACTGAGACTGTTTTTTCTCCAACAGAAGTAATACAGGTGAAGAGGAAAAAACAACAGATATCAGAAAAAGACCTAGTTTCCCTTTCTAATACATATGCTTGACTTGTACAAGTAACACTTTTAATGTGAAAGAATAAAAGAATGGAAGCAAATCAAAGTTGTATATTTTAAGATAAGCTTGCCTCAAGATATAACATACTTCAGAAATTTAATGGCTATTGTAATAAGAATGAAAAGATAAATGCCAGTAGAGCTGCCATAAATTTTCTAAGAACAAACTCTAGAAGTTACCTTTGTACTTCAATGGTTCCCATGGTTTCATATGCAAAATCACATTTATTGTCAATTTCAATAGCCTTGCTGATAAGCTCCAATCCCTTATCCAGATCTTGTTTCCACTGAAGCTGAAGTAAACTGCAAATACAAAAAGGCAGTCAGATGTGACCATGGCCCAGTATTAAAAGGAATATGACTACATAACTAAATTATAAATTTAAATTTATAATTTAACTTATAAGGAAAAACAAAAACTAAAGCAGTACATATTCAGCATCAAACTGTGTTTTTTTCCAACTTATATTGGTTTTGTAGTCCACCTTCCTTATAAAAAAATGTCCAATGATCTAAGTGATACAGGCAGACAGACAGGATCAACTAATTAGATTTGTAAGCTGGAGACCACACTCCCTGTGTGATCGCATGCCCCTACCTGATCTCACCAGATCTGATGCCCACCTGCCAATCATACTGCAAATCACTCCCCTTTGGGAGTAAATAAAAGGCCTGGAGCACGTGCCCCCCACCCTCCCTTTTGGTTGCACACTCTTGTTGCACTGAGCCCAGAGGCCTTATGGTCTCCCCTCTGCCTTTGCTTTCCTGCCTGTACGCTTGTTCCACATAGCTCCTGGCCTGCTCTCTGCCTGGTATGGACCTAACTTAGCTTCTAGACTTCTTTCTCTCCTAATAAAAGCCCTCATTTTCCTGTGCATTTCTCTCACTGAATAAAATCCTTAAAAACTTACCATGTTGTCTGGTCTATTTGAGCCAGTATTTAGAATTCAATTTCTCTGAATAAATGGCAAGAACCCACAGGATTAATAATATTGAAAATTATTAATAAGCAGGATGATATCATAAGCTCTATTACTAACTTATCGTGCATCTCTTATTTCTGGTCAGTTAATCCACAGGTACTTCTCTACCACAGTCCCCTTTCTCCAATGAAATCCATTTTATTACTATGCATGAAATTTAGTATATTATCAGAACAAACAGAACTATAAAATTACATACCCTTTATGAACATATGTTGTGGCATTATCTGGTTCCAACTCAATACATTTGTCATACATTTCATCAGCTTTACCAAACTGCTGTTGATCTGTTAGTGCCTACATGGAGAGATGCTTCAGTTATATTAACAGTGACTGTCAATCTAAGCAGTTAAAAGTATATTGCTTATTAATTATTAAAATTTCCTTCATTTATCCATTCATTACCAAATGGTATTTTTGGAATACAAAAGCATTTAAATTTTACAGTATTGGCAGGTTAGGTGGCACCATGATAAAACCTTTACAAGTAGTTACATATAATAGCAGACAATCTGGTAAACACAGTGAGTCTCAACAGATACACCCATGACACTTACTTAAAATTTATCCTAGTAAATCCTAAGGGAATTACTGTAAGGGCAATGTTCATTTAAAAGGATAAGTTAAGGTGTTTGTGCTATGATTAGTCATTCCTTAAAAATGGTTAATTTTTTAAAATGCAGCTATAATCAACTATTTTACAGCCAATCCTATGGCTAAAATAGAAGGCTTGGTTCAATGGATACCAGAGCACACTCAAGTTGTAACTGAGAGCTGGCCAAGATCTAAACCCAAGCTTTGAGCGTTACAACAAAGTTACACTATATAATTGTACATATGTCTGTGTGTGTATATGTAATGTGTGTAAGCCAAACCTACTCTGAAGGTACACACTGAGAGGGAAATACATAATAAGGAAAGCTCTGTCAAAGAGTTACTCCTAGTATTTTTTTGTCTGAAAGCTATTCAGTGGCCTTTGTTCTCTTAGCTGCTTTCAGAAATCTGCATCAAAAAGCCCTACATGACATGACAACAAGGATGGTGCTGTCATTTTTAGTTTACTAATTAAGTATAAACCTATTCAATACAAATGTCATATGGTTAAAATGTACATGTGTCTTATTTTAACTGATACATTTTATAAAATTTTAATATTAGTACATACTTTTATAATTAAAAGGAGCATATAGTCAGCAACAAATGTTCCATTTTTATTAAAGAATATAAAGAATATTTCTTTCAAGAAATTGTAAAGAACAAAGATAGGTAAGATTATTTCCAACTGAGGTTAAAGAACTTCAGGGCTGGGTTTCATAACCTAGAATTAATGTGGAGGACCAACTTACTGTAAAGAATAGATCCAACATAAATGGATCTTAAAGTCTCTCCCTCATAAAACCCTCAACATCCTTGTGAAAAATTTTTTTGATAATCTGACCCAAGATAACATGAAGGAAACACTTCAATCTTAAACCAAGAAAGCTTCAAGAATTTTAAACAAATTAGAGAAAATAAGTTGTTACAATTTATCTAACTGTTTAAAAAGACAGTGACTAAACAGAAAGAAAACCTTTTCCACCGACATTCTCCCTATCCGTTACATAGTAAATTTTACAGATCCAATCCAAACAAGTTTACCTAAGCCACGGTTTCCAAATTGTTTATCACAGAATCCTCTCCTGAGGTAATTCAAGACTGTCCTGGGGCCATGAGAATCAAAGCAGGAACCAAGTCACCTGCTTCATAGCAGCTGTGACCATGGCAGCACTAAGATGCAGCATACAAATACTGTTCTTCTCAAATCACATTTACCTGGGCGTATAATGCATAGCCTTCAGCACACCTTGAAAATTTCTTTATGACCTCTTCAAAACCTTTCATAGCTGCTTGAATTTGTGAAGAATTGTTTCCCGTATAGGCCTGGCGATACTATTTTAAAAATTAAAACAAACTTGTCAAATCAATAACTCAAAAATTCATGGAATGTTAACATATTACAAAAGATCCACAAAATTACATAAATATCTCCAGTAAAGTAGGTGATCTGTTAACATAATTTGTTGCATACAAAAAGGTTCCAAGGAAATACCCTTTTTTTTTTTTTTTGACAGGCAGAGTGGATAGTGAGAGAGAGAGACAGAGAGAAAGGTCTTCCTTTGCCGTTGGTTCACCCTCCAATGGCCGCCGCGGCCAGCGCACCGCGCCGATCCGATGGCAGGAGCCAGGTGCTTCTCCTGGTCTCCCATGCGGGTGCAGGGCCCAAGGACTTGGGCCATCCTCCCCTGCCTTCCCGGGCCATAGCAGAGAGCTGGCCTGGAAGAGGGGCAACCGCGACAGAATCTGGCACCCCAACCGGGACTAGAACCCAGTGTGCCGGCGCCGCAAGGCGGAGGATTAGCCTGTTAAGCCACGGCGCCGGCCTTCCAAGGAAATATCTTATCGATGCCTGTGTAGGACTAGGGCTTGTGCACACAAATAGAGGAATGTTAAATCTATTAAATTTTAAAAAAATCATTCTTCCATCTATAACAGAAATGTATTTATGTTTGTAACTCAATTTCTCTCTTTAAAAAAGAAATTCTTTTAGGACTCCAGCTATAGAGTAAAGTATAATTTTACTAGAAATGGATTTATTTTATCTTTTTAGTTTGAGATTTCTGAATATTAAGAAAGACTTCTATAATGGCGAGGTGAGAGAACAGTTACTAGTATCATGAAACTATTTCCTCAAAATGCTTTTGTTCTTCACATTGGTTTATGATAGTGAAGCAAGGAGATGAGTTCTATTTAGGGGAGCATAAAAAGATAAAAATGACAGATATCAAGATCAACTCAAATATCCAGAATAGGTGCTGTATATCAATTAACCTACATGTCTGTACGTTCTTCCCCAATGTAGTCATCCTTCAGGGAAAAAATACAAGGGTGCTTCCCAAAGTTATGGAAAACGTACATTATGATCTGTACAATACACATGGAGTCTGCCAACGCAATCCCAGCAACAACCGCTCAATACTTCCCAAGGTAGCACATTCCATCCTTATCATCTAATTAGTAAGCGTTTATCTTTATTCACCAAAATAAATTTAATTCCATTTTTTTTAAACACTTAGTTTCTGAATTTATTTTTATTTTATTTGTTCATTCCCCAAAATGTTCAAAACAGCTGGGGGTAGGCCAAGTTGAAGCCAAGAGCCCAGAACTCCACCTGGGTCTCCCATGGGGGTGGTACAGAACCAGTGAGTTGAAACATCACCTGCTGCCTCCTAGGATGCCCATTAGCAAGAAGCTACATCAGAAGCAGAGCTGGAACTCAAACCAAGACTCTAATGTGGGATGTGTTGTAATTATTAAGCCAAAGATTCACCCCTTATTCCATTTTCCACAAACTTTTAGAGGAACCTTCATATATTTTATAGTTTTATAGACATGAAATATTCATTTTTTACTGACCCTGGGAAATAAAGAGGATGTTTAGGAAATTACAGAAGAAAACAGCACCTACCAGTGCAAAACACTTCTGAGCCTGTGCCAGAGCAGACTCGGGTCTTAACCTAATACATTCATCGAAATCTGCCACTGCTTCTTCAACTTGATCAAGTAGTATTTTCAGCTAAGGAAAAATAAGTACATACCATGTCCTGTTATCACAGTTCAGCATAATGAGCAGAATATAACAATTATCCCATATAGAATTACTTTCTAGAAACAGAAAACCAGAAAATCTAGTAACTTTGAAGGAAAGATTCTAAAATCTATACCAGTGTCCAATTTTAAGACTATGCCCACTATTTTTGTACTGTAGTTTTTTATTACTACTAAGCAAGAAACCATTTCTCCTGGAAAACTAAACATATCTTACTTTTCTAATTTCAAAGCAGGTTAGACAACAGCTAATTACCTTTCAAATTAATCCTAAGACACTACCCATGAGCATCAAAATGTCAAGAATTTCAAGACGTTGTTACAATACTTCTTAACACATTTCAAACAAATATTAGGCAAAATTCTCCAATACAAAAATACCTTCACCCCTTTTGCTCTAGTTCGGACAGCACATACTTTTCAGTATTAACATATTCCAACAAGCCGTGTTAAACAGTTAATGAGGTCGTATTTTTTGCCACATAAAGTGGTAACTGGGAACTATTTTCTTCATTATATATCTTTACTAAAACTTACATGCCTGTTACAAAACTGAATTTTATAAGACCCTTTTTTGAGGACATTATTTATACAGCCCAGGCTGTTATTTACTTAAGGAGCCCACGAAAATCATTCAGTTGGTTCTGGCATTAACTAAAACGCTTCCTAATGTCATTAATGTCTTACTCACTGAAAACCAATGACCAAGAGAGCACTTGAAAAATAAAGCAAACTGGCAAGCCACCTTTTTTTTCCCCAAAAGTAAACACCAAAATTTTAAGGATGATCAAGATGGAACTAAATAAAAGTCAATCCAAACTACAAGCCACTATTATACTTTGTTCACAACAAGCAGAAATAAAAATTCTCAAGCCAAACATCAAAGAGCGCAATGCACAGAGGAGAAGCCGAGGTAAGCCGGACTTACCTGTCCTCGGTGGTGGTAAACATCTGCATTCTGAGGATCGATGTCAGCAGCCACATTAAAGTCCTGGGTAGACAGCAGAGGCTGCTGTTGCTGCATGTACATGCTGCCTCTTTTGATTAGGGCATTGGCTCGAAGCTACACATCCAAAATAAGGGAAGCTTAATCATTTATCTTTTCTTCCAATTTAGTTTTTAAAATAATAGCTTTATTGATGTGGTTCACATACCTTAAGACTCACTCTTTTAAAGGGTACATGCTTGTCATTTTTAGTATGGTAACTAAACTGCACACCAATTACCATTACCTAATTCCAGAACATTTTCCTTTCCCCAAAAGGAATTTATACATTACCACTCTCCAGTCTCCTACCTCACAGCTGCTGAAAACCACCTATCTCCTTTCTGTTTCTTTGGGTTTGTATATTTTGAACCTTTCACGTATATGAAAATGTGTGTGTGGCTTCTTTCATTTAGCACATTTTCAAGGTTCATCTGTGTTATAGCATGTATCAGCACTTCGTTATCTTTTTATGGCTACATAATATGTACAGATATACCACATTTTACCTATCCATTCATCATATGATGGACATTTGATGGACACTCTACTTTTTGGTTATCATGAATACTGCTGCAATGAACATTCATGTACAAAGTTTGTGTTGAAGGCCAGCACTGCAGTGAAGCTGGTAAAGCTGCTGTCTACAGCTCTGGGCATCGTTTGGGTCCTGGTTGCTCCACTTCCCGTCTACCTCCCTGCTCAAGGCCTGGGAAAACCAGCAGAAGATGGCTCAAGTGTTGGTCCCCTGCCACCCACTCAGAAGATCTGGATGAAGCTCAAGGCTCTGGGCTTTGGCCTGGCTCAGTCCTGGCCATTGGCTATCTAGGGGGATAAACCAGCAGATGGAAGATCTCTATCTGTAACTCTTTCAAAATAAATAAATCAATCGTTTAAAAAAGTCTGTGTTGAAATACATGTTCAACTCTTTATCTAGGAGTGGAATTAGTCAATTATATGATAATTCTATTTAACTTTATGAGGTAATGCCAAACTGATTTTCAAAGATACCTTATAATTTTACATTCACAACACCAATTGTAATGTTTCAATTTCTCCATATCCTCATAGACATTTGCTACAGCCCATCTTTTTTATTTATAGCCTGTCTTTCTAATATAGCCATCCTTGTGGTTTTTATTTACTTTTCCTTAATGGCTAATGATGCAGGCCACTTTTTCATGTTATTACTAGTCATTTCTATATATTCTTTGGAGAAATGTCTATTCAGATCCTTTGCTCGTTTTTAAATTGGGTGGTCTTTTTACTGTTGAGTTCTTAAAAGTGTTTTTTTAAATCTAGATACCAGCCTCTTACCAGATAAATGGTTTGTGAATATTTTCTCCCATTCTGTGGGATGTGTTTTCTCTATCCTGATGGTGTTGACACTTTCAACCACAGAAGTTTATAATTTTATTAAATCCAACATATGTATTTTCTAAATTGGTTACTTATGTATTTGGTGTCATATCTTAGGAATTACTGCCTAATCCCAAGTAATGAATATTTAATCCTCTATTTTCTTATAAAAGTGTTAATAGTTTTACATTTAGGTCTCTTTTACATTAGGTCGCTTTTACATTTAAAACTCTGATTCATTTTGAGTTAATATTTATACATGGCAGATAGTGGATATCATTACTACTTGTTAAAACTGAATCATGATCATGAAAATAACTATCTTCAAAATTTTATTCAAGGAGCCAGCATTATAGCCTTTTTTTTTTCTTTCTTTCTTTCTTTTTTTTTTTGACAGGCAGAGTGGACAGTGAGAGAGAGACAGAGAGAAAGGTCTTCCTTTTGCCGTTGGTTCACCCTCCAATGGCCGCCGCGGTAGGCGCGCTGCGGCCGGCGCACCGCGCCGATCCGATGGCAGGAGCCAGGTACTTATCCTGGTCTCCCATGGGGCGCAGGACCCAAGGACTTGGGCCATCCTCCACTGCACTCCCTGGCCACAGCAGAGAGCTGGCCTGGAAGAGGGGCAACCGGGACAGGATTGGTGCCCCAACCGGGACTAGAACCCGGTGTGCCGGCGCCGCAAGGCGGAGGATTAGCCTAGTGAGCTGCGGCGCCGGCCAAGCATTATAGCCTAATGAATTAAGCCACCACCTGCAACACCAGCATCCCATATGGGCACCGGTTTGAGTTCAACTGCTCCACTTCCAATCCAGCTCTCTGATAATGTGCGTGGAAAAGCAGCAGAAGATGGCCCAAGTGCCTGCTCCTCTGCACCTCCATATGTGACCTGGAAGAAGCTCCTGGTTCTGGCCTGGCCCAGCATTGGCTGTTACAGCCATTTGGCGAGTGAACCAGTGAAAGAAGATCTCTTACTCTCCTTCTCTCTCTGTAACTCTCCCTTTCAAATAAATAAATAAATCTTTTTTTTTTTTTTTTTATTTGACAGGTAGAGTTATAGACAGTGAGAGAGACAGAGAGAAAGGTCTTCCTTCCGTTAGTTTACACCCAACAAATGGCCACCACAGCTGGTGCTGTGCTGATCCGAAGCCAGGAGCCAGGTGCTTCTTCCTGGTCTGTCATGTAGGTGCAGGGGCCCAAGCACTTGGGCCATCTCCACTGCCCTCTTGGGCCACAGCAGAGAGCTGGACTGGAAGAGGACCAACCAGAACTAGAACCCAGCACCCATATGAGATGCTGGCGCCGCAGGCAGAGGATTAACCAAGTGAGCCACGGCGCCAGTCCCTAAATAAATAAATCTTAAAAAAATTTTTTTCATTCAAAGCAATGCCTCATGTATACAGCAATACTACACATATAAGGAAACAAGTAAGAATGCCCCCATGTTTATAAGAAAAACATGAAAACAACAGAATACTTACAGTCATCAGGAAAAATTAAAGATAGCATTACAAACCTAACTTTTTTTTTTTTTTTTTTTTTTGACAGGCAGAGCTAGACAGTGAGAGAGAGAGAGACACGGAGACAAAGGTCTTCCTTTTTCCATTGGTTCACCCCCCAAGTGGCCATTATGGCCGCTGCGTTGTGGCCGGCGTGCTGTGCCGATCCGAAGCTGGGAGCCAGGTGCTTCCTCCTGGTCTCCCATGTGGGTGCAGAGCCCAAGCACTTGGGCCATCCTCCACTGTCTTCCTGGGCCACAGCAGAGAGCTGGACTGGAAGAGGAGCAACCGGGACAGAATCCGGCGCCCCAACCGGGACTAGAACCTGGGGTGCCGGCGCCATGGGCGGAGGATTAGCCTAGTGAGCCGCGGCGCCGGCCCCCTAACTTCAATCTTAAAATCTTATTTTGAAGGAATGGTTAACAAATATTTAGGACTTAAAAGCAATTATACTCCCCCAAATATAGCAATGATTGCTTTGAAAGTGAAAGAGGGACAAAGGTCACTTAATTCAATGAGGAAACAGGCAATAGATATGTTAGCAAACTAGGAAGGAATATAGTTATTGGAGGCTAACTTCTGTCTTGATATACTGAGAAGGCACACATAATTCAACAGACCCCCTTATATCTTAATTATGAAAATTATAACATAGTTAACACTTGGAAAATGAAAAGCTGTTCCAACCACACAACTGCAAAAATCTTTTTTTTTTGACAGGCAGAGTGGACAGTGAGAGAGAGAGACAGAGAGAAAGGTCTTCCTTTTGCCGTTGGTTCACCCTCCAATGGCCGCCACGGTAGCGCGCTGCGGCCGGCGCACCGCGCTGTTCTGATGGCAGGAGCCAGGTGCTTCTCCTGGTCTCCCATGGGGTGCAGGGCCCAAGGACTTGGGCCATCCTCCACTGCACTCCCTGGCCACAGCAGAGAGCTGGCCTGAAAGAGGGGCAACCGGGACAGGATCGGTGCCCCGACCGGGACTAGAACCCGGTGTGCCGGCGCCGCAAGGCGGAGGATTAGCCTGTTGAGCCACGGCGCCGGCTAAAAATCTTTTGCAGTATTTCTGTATCATGTTTTTAGAAGCTATTTTTCTCTTCATATAAAATCTTCCCCAATATATCATAAAATAATTAGAATATTAATAAGTACATTAAATGTGTTTATTTTATTAAACATGTTTTATATCAGGTTCTACAACATCTACAGCATTGCTGTATCACCTTTACCACTACCCAAATACAGTCCAATACCCTAGGCAATAGCTATAATGAGGAAGCTGAAACTACCAGACACTGTAAAAAAAAAATAAAATTATTATTGTGGTACAGCAGGTTAAGCATCCACCTGCAACACTGGTATTCCATAGGGGTACCAGTTCAAGTGGTGGCTGCTTCCCTTCGGATCCAGCCCACTGCTAATGTACCGGGGAGGATGGCCCAAGTACTTAGGACCCTGCTACCCATTGGGAGACCTAGAAGGAGATTCTGGCTTCTGGCTTTGGCTTGGACCATCCCTGGTAGTTGTGGCCATTTGGGGAGTTAACCAGAGGACGGAAGATCGATCTCTCCACCTCTCTCTGCAACTTAAACAAAGTGGTATTTATATTTCAGAATCAGTGTATCTGCTTATCACTGAGTGTTATTCCTTCCAAAATGAAATAGCCTATTGGTGAATGTCAGTTGAAATGTTAAAAAATCTGCAAAATTGTATCCAAAAGCATCATTTCTAAGAACACATACAATGTGTCATAAAATGTACCTTCACATTAGCTTCTTTCAAACTGATGACTTTATCTAAATCTGGTTTGGCCGCATTGGCATTGCCAATGAGTAGGTAGAAAGTGGCCCGCAGTAATAATGCTTCTGCCGCATATTTGCCTTCGGCATCTATTTCTTTAGAGCATTCACTTATGATTTTATCATAATTTTCTTCTTCCATATACTGTTTGGCCTTTAAATATCCAGAACTGAAAATAAAAGCAAACATGGCAAATTATTTACTAAGAAAAGATCAAATGCCAAAACTTACCACACTGAACACCCAAGTAAGCAACTGTCCATTTCCCCTGAACAAGTTAATCAGCCAGTGTGGGACTTAAACTGGGGGCCGAGGTTAAGCAGATCAGGATTTTTGACGTAAACTGGAATTTTCTTGATGCCTTGAAGTGTTTTAAAGGGAAACAACAGAGTCAATAGCAGAAACCCAGGGTTAATTGGTATCTGATCTTTGTGAGTGAGATCCCAGCAGAAAGAACGGGCCATCACAGAAGGAGGAAACTTTCTCTGAAGGGAGGAGAGAATTTCCACTTTGATTATGGCCTTGTCTAAATAAGGTCAGAGTTTGTGAACTCAAGAGGCTTCCATAGCCTTGGCAGTTCATGACAAGAGCCTCGAGTGATTACTGACGTCATAAATAAAAGAGTGTCAATTGTTAAGTCAACAACGAGAGTTACTATACACTTACTCCCCATGTAGTATCTCTGTCGTTAATGTGTTACACTATGCAAATTATACTTTGTGTATCTGTGTGGGTGCAAACTGTTGAAATCTTTACTTAGTGTATACTAAGTTGATCTTCTGTATATAGAGATAATTAAAAATGAATCTTTGGGGCTGGTGCTGGGTGTAGCAGGTTAAAGCCCTGGCCTGAAGTGCCAGCATCCCATATGGATGCCGGTTCTAGTCCCAGCTGCTCCTCTTCCAATCCAGCTCTTTGCTATGGCCTGGGAAAGCAGTAGAAGATGGCTCAAGTCCTTGGGCCCCTGCAGTCATGTGGGAGACCTGGAAGAAACTCTTGGCTCCTGGCTTCGGATTGGCGCAGTTCCGGCCGTTGCAGACAACTGGGGAGTGAACCATCGGATAGAAGACCTCTCTCTCTCTCTGCCTCTCCTCTCTCTGTGTAACTCTGACTTTCAAGTAAAATAAATAAATCTTTTTAAAAAATGCATCTTAATGAAGAATGGGATGGGAGAGGGAGTAGGAGATGGGATGGTTTGCGGGTAGGAGGGTGGTTATGAGGGGGAACAACCGATATAATCCAAAAGTTGTACTTTCAAAATTTATATTTATTCGTGCCAGGGGATTCCAATACAATGCCATCAAGGTGGCATGTACCAATGCCATCTCACTAGTCCAAGTGATCAATTTCAGTTCACAATTGATCACTCTGATAGGTCTAAGAGTCAAAGAGATCACACAAACAAGACTAGTGTCTGCTAATACTAACTGATAGAATCAAAAAGGGAGAGAAGAATCCAACATGGGAAGCGGGATACACAGCAGACTCATAGAATGGCAGATGTCCTAAATAGCACTCTGGCCTCAGAATCAGCCCTTGAGGCATTCGGATCTGGCTCAAGAGCCCATGAGAGTATTTTAGGCATGGAAAGCCAAGACACTTTGGCAAAAAAAAAAAAAAAAGAAGAAGAAGAAGACCTAAATGAAAGATCTCTGTGAGTGAGATCCCAGTGGAAAGAACGGGGCCATCAAAGAAGGAGGTACCTTTCTCTGAAGGGAGGAGAGAACTTCCACTTTGACTATGACCCTATCGGAACAAGATCAAAGTCGGTGAACCCTAAAGGCTTCCATAGCCTTGGCAACTCATGACTAGAGCCTAGGGAGATTACTGACGCCATAAACAAGAGTGTCAAATTGTTAAGTCAACAACAGGAGTCACTGTGTACTTATGTCTCATGTGGGATCTGTCCTTAATGTGTTGTCCAATGTGAAGTGATGCTATAACTAGTACTAAAACAGTATTTTTACACTTTGTGTTTCTGTGTGGGTGCAAACTGATGAAATCTTTACTTTGTATATACAGAATCGATCTTCTGTATATAAAGATAATTGAAAATGAAAAAAAAAAAAAACCAACAACAACAACCTGGTGTTAAATTGGAAATTGCATAGAAAATTAATCAATTTTTAAAAAAAATATCATGTAGGATCTCTGTCTTTAATGTGCTGTACATTGTTATTTAATGCTATAACTAGTACTCCAACAGTATTTTTTCCACTTTGTGTTGCTATGTGGGGGCAAACTGTTGCAATCTTTACTTAATATATACTAAACTGATCTTCTGTATATAAAGAGAATTGAAAATGAATCTTGATGTGGATGGAAGGGGAGAGGGAGCGGGAAAGGGGAGGGTTGCAGGTGGGAGGGAAATTAAGGGTTGGGGAAGCCATTGTAACCCATAAGCTGTACTTTGGAAATTTATATTCATTAAATAAAAGCTAAAAAAATTTTTAAAAAATTATATTTATTGTTTTAAAAAAATGATATCTGAAAAGATGAAATAATGAAAGACACAGACTGATCTACAACACTTTTTAAGGACCCTATTTTATTCACCTTCACATGTGTGGCACATTGGTAACATTCAATAATCAAGTGAGTTCAGAGTCACAGAAGCCAAGGCAAGTGGTTGACCAGAGCTGTGCTTTGTGAAGATTATTGTGGTTGTTGTGTGGGAAACAGACTGGGATATAAAGGTACAAGACTGGCGATGGAATTATCTGAAGAATTCTCAAATTAAAGACCTACTATTTCACCTCGAATAATACACACATAATGAAAAAAGCAAAGTTAGAAGCCAGTGTTGTGGCAAAGTGGGTAAAGCTGCCACCTGCAATACCAACATCCCATATGGGCGTGGGTTTGAGTCCTGGCTGCTCCACTTCCAATTCAGCTCTCTGCTAATGGCCTGGGAAAAGCAAGGCAGGAAGGCTTAAGAGCTTGGGCCCCTGCACCCACATCTTTTATTTAATGAGTACAAATTTCATAAGTACAACTTTAGGAATACAGTGATTCTTCCCACTATATCTGCCCTCCCACTCCACCTCCTCCTCTCTCATCCCCCATTAAAATTCATTTTCAATTAACTATACAAAGACCACCAACTCTATACTAAGATTTCAACGATTTGCATACACACACATATACACAAAACTGTTTTGAGAACAAGTTTTATAGTTAATTCTCATAATACAACTCATTGAGGACAGGTGTCCTGCATGGGAAGTAAGTGCACAGTGACTCCTTGTTGTTGATTTCAGAATTAACACTCTTATGTATGACATCAGTGATCACCTGAGGCTCTTGACATGAGCTGCCTAGGCCAGGAAAGCCTATTGAGTCCACAAATTCTGTCAGTATTTAGAAAAGGCCATAAGCAAAGTCAAGTTCTCACCTCCCTTCAGAGAAAGTACATCCTTCTTTGATGACCACTTTTTTCCACTAGGGTCTCACTCACAGAGATCCTTCATGTAGTACATTTTTTTTTTGCCACAGTGTCTTGGCTTTCCATGCCTGAAATGCTCTAATGGGCTTTTCAGCCAGACCAGAATGCCTTAAGGGCTGATTCTGAGGTCAGAGTGCTTTTTAGAGCGATTGTCATTTTATGATTCTGCCGTGTGGACTGCTTCCCACGTTGGAACATTCTTTCCTTTTTAATTCTATTCTTATTACCAGACACTTGATCCTATTTATATGATCACTTCAACATTTAATCCTATCTGTATCTTCACTTTAACACTTAATAAAATCACTTTAAGATTAAAGATGGCAGCCGGCGCCGTGGCTTAACAGGCTAATCCTCTGCCTTGCGGCGCCGGCACACCGGGTTCTAGTCCCGGTTGGGGCGCCGGATTCTGTCCCGGTTGTCCCTCTTCCAGGCCAGCTCTCTGCTATGGCCCGGGAAGGCAGTGGAGGATGGCCCAAGTGCTTGGGTCCTGCACCCGTGTGGGAGACCAGGAGAAGCACCTGGCTCCTGGCTTCGGATCAGCAAGATGCGCCGGCCGCAGTGGCCATTGGAGAGTGAACCAACAGCAAAAAAGAAGGCCTTTCTCTCTGTCTCTCTCTCTCACTATCCACTCTGCCTGTCAAAATAAAAAAAAAATTAAAAAAAAAAAAAAAAGATTTAAGATGGCATTTTTACCACCCACCGTAATGGGATTTAGGATCCCACAGCAAGTTTTTAAATTACTTTTTGATGTAAGTCGTAACAATGTATGCAGAATTATACAGCTTTACAGTTACAAACTTCCTCAAATAGGACTTTAAAAACACCTTTCTTGTGGTGGACATTTAGCCTAGCTCTTAAGATGTCTGCATCCCATCTCCTAGGTCCCATCTCCAATTTCGGATTCCAACTTTCTGACAACGTGTATGCTAGAAGGCAGCAGTAATTAGGTCCCTGCCATGCATTAAGGAGAATTGGACTGAGTTCCTGGCTTCACACTCACAGCCCTACATCCCAACCTTTTGAAGGCATATGGGGGGATAAACCAGTGGATAGAGCTCTGTGTCTCCCTGTTTATCAAATACGTTTTAAAATAAATTCAAAAAGAAAAAAAAAAAAAAAGCACATTTTTTTGTATTTTAAAAAATGCAGTAAGTATAATCTCATTTATTCTTCTAAGAATAAATTGTAGGGGCCAATGCTGTGGTGTAGTAGGTTAAGCCTCTGGCTAAAGTGTTAGCATTCCATATAGGTGCCGGCTCATATCCTTGCTGCTCCTCTTCTTCTTCTTTTATTTTCTTTTGACAGGCAGAGTTAGACAGTGAGAAAGGTCTTCCTTTTCCATTGGTTCACCCCGCAAATGGCTGCTATGGCCGGCACGCTGCACAGATCCAAAACCAGGAGCCAGGTGCTTCTTCCTGGTCTCCCATGCGGGTGCAGGGCCCAAGCACTTGGGCCATCCTCCACTGTCTTCCTGGGCCACAGCAGAGAGCTGGACTGGAAGAGGAGTAACCGGGACAGAATCTAGCGCCCCAACCAGGACTAGAACCCGGGGTGCTGGCGCCACAGGTGGAGGATTAGCCAAGTGAGCCGTTGCACCGGCCACTGGCTGCTCCTCTTCTAATCCAGCTCTCTCTTATGGCCTGGGCCCCTGCATCCACATGGACTCTTGCACCCAAGTGGGAGACCTGGAAGAAACTCTTGGCTCCTGGCTTCAGATCAGCCCAGCTTCAGCAGCTGTGGCCATTTGGGGAGTGAACCAGTGAATGGAAGACCTCTCTCTCTGTCTCTCCTCTCCTTTTGTGTCTGTAAAGCTACCTCTCAAATAAATAATAAATAAAATCTTAAAAAAATGTTTGTAGAAGGGAAGTTTTTGACCTGAAAAGGTCAAAAATCTTTTTATCCTGGATGACCTTTGAAGCATCTTGCAAATACAGCTGGATCCCAGACTTAACCATAATTTGAAATTACTATAGTACAAAAGCAATTTGCTTCAGTAGAAATCAAACATTGATCTTATGCCAGGCTATTCATGTGTGTTATGATATTCTTATGTGATGCTGGGAAGCAGAGCAAGCTGCAGCTCCTAGTTAGCTACACAATCACAATGGTAAACAAATAATACTCTATAGTGTAGTGTGTTGCTAAGTTATGGTGTTCAGGTTAAATGCTGACAAGGTATCTTTTAACCTATGATGGACTTATCAGGATATAACTCCAATGGGGAACACCTGTATAAGACATTTAAATTAAGTATCTTTTAATTTTTCAAATCTGCAGTAGCCTTTCCTATAATCACATTCTTTTGCCTCTGACACTCCAGTTTTGTTCCTCAGGTTATCAAACTGAGGAAAGACTGGAAATGGTAAACCCCAGTTTACCGAGAATGTATGTGGCTAGGTACATAAAAACATGATTTCTAAATCTCACAATAACCCAGTAAGGTAAGTTTGTTAGTTCCACTTAAATAGATAATGAAGCTAAGGCTCAGAATAAAAGGTAATTTAAAAACTTGGGCGGGGGGTGGGGTGGGGTGGGGTGGCTGGTGCTATGGCATAGCTAATAAAGCTGTAGTGCCAGCATCCCATATGGATGCTAGTTTGAGTCCTGACTGCTCTGCTTCCAATCCAACTCCCTACTAACGTGCCTTGGAAAGCAGTGGAAGACGGCCCAAGTTATGGGGCCCCTGCAACTACATGGGAGACCTGGAAGAAGAAGCTCCTGGCTTCAGATAGTCCCAGCCCTGGTTACTGCAGCCATTTGGGGAGCAAACCAGCAGATAGAAGACCTCTATCTCTCTCTCTGCCTCTAATTCTCTGTAATTCTGCCTTTCAAATAACTAAATCTTTTTTTAAAAAAAAGTAGCTTTAAAAAAATAAATAAAAACATGGGGACAATTCCAGTTAGTGTTGTGATGAGAGCTAGCTATGTCCTATCATCTCTCAATATAGCTTTTCAAATAATGGTGTTGAATTTACAATAGTTTTCTGGTACAAAAACCAACCAGAAGAGGAAGTTTTTTAAAAAAGGAGAATTTTAGTTTTTCGTCATCATTTTATTTTAAAGGCAGAGAGAGCATCTTCCATCTACTGGTTCACTTCCCAAATGCTTACAATAACTAGGGTGGGGCTAGAACAAGGCCAGGAGCAAGGAACTCCATCTGGGTCTCCCATGTAGGTAGCACGGACCCAAGTACTTGATCTGTCACCTGTTTTCTCCCACAGTATGTTACATTAAGAGGAAGCCAGATTAGAAGCAGAGATGGGGGACCAGTGTTGCACCAATTCATGTCCCAGCTGCTCCTCTTCTGATCCAATTTTCCAATGGCCTGGAAAAGCAGTAGAAAAAGGCCCAAGTCCTTGGGCCCTGCACCCACGTGAGAGACATGGAAGAAGCTCCTGGCTACTGGCTTCGGGTCAGCTCAGCTGCAGCCATTGCAGCCAACTGGGGAGTGAACCAGCAGGTGGAAGACCTCTTTCTCTCAGTCTCTTCCTCTCTCTCTCCCTGTAGATCTGCCTCTCAAATAAATTTTTTAAAAATGTGGATGTTAAGCTCTGCAGTTATTTATAGGTAAGTACTTCTGTTCAAATACAGACAACCACTTGATTCTGGAGAATATCATGTAGAATATCATGAAAAAGCAGGCCAGACTCCTGGCAGTAAAACCTTGAGACATAAGAGAATTAACAGATTCATGTAAAATAAGTATTTTTACTATAACCACATTACTAAACATTTTTTATCATACTTGCTTATATACATATACATAGATTTCTTTTTTAAGGGGACTCAGAACTCACTGTGTTCCTGGGAAAATTCATGTCAGCAAAAAATCTATTAACCACACACCATGCATGACATACTTACTTTTCTTTCACTTCTAAAGCCTCCCCTTCCTTGTCTTTATCTTCATCAGACTTCTCTCCTTTGAGCAAGGGCTGAGAAATAATATCGTCCGTGAAAGAACTGAAATAAGATTTGATAAACTGTGGAGATGGCATCAGAGGTTCACGGTTCTGAAATGTAATCATGTTTAAATATATCAGAACAAGAGAACAATAACCAAAGTAGGTACACTGTATAACATAAAAATCACTACTGTAGAAAAAAAAAATACTATTCCTTGGGCCCCTGCACCGACGTGGGAGATCTGGAAGAAGCTCTGAGCTTCAGATCAGCGCAGCCGACTGCTGCAGCCATCTGGGGAGTGAACCAGTGGATGGAAGACCTCTCTCTCTGTCTCTACTTCTCTCTGTAACTGTCTGTCAAGAAAATAAAATAAATCTTTAAAAAAAAATGACTATCGTAAAACCTGGAATCTTGGGCCAGTGTGTGGTGTAGCAGGTCAAGTTACCACCTGTGATGCCAGCACCCCATACGGGTGCCAGTTTTAGTCCCAGCTGCTACACCTCTGATCCAGTAAAGCAGTAGATGGCCCAAGTGTTTGGACCCCTGTCACCTATGTGGGAGACCCAGATGAAGCTCTTGGCTCCTGGTTTCAGTCTGGCTCAGCCCTTGCCTTTGTGGCCATCTGGGAAGTGAACCAGCACATGAAAGATATTCTACCTTGCCCTGGTAACTCTGACTTTCAAATAAATAATACATCTTTATTTAAAAAAAAAAAAACTAGAATCCCAGTTTCAAATAACTGAAGATTGGGACCGGTGCTGCGGTGTAGTGGATTAAGCCATATGGGCACCTGTTCCAATCTAGCTCTCTACTAAAGCACCTGGGAAAGCAGATGGCCCAAGTCTTTGGGCCCCAATATGGGAGACCTAGATGAAGCTGCTGGTTCCTTGCTCCTGGTTTTGGCTCCGGCCATTACAGCCATTTGGGGAGGAAACTAACAGATGGAAGTGCTCTCTCTTTCTCTCTCATTCTTTCAATAATGAATCTTAAAAAAAAAAAAAAATTAAATAACTGAAGATTAAGTTCCAAGTCATAGGATAAATGACTGTAGCAATGATTAAGCTGCCAGTTCCAAAGTTCAAAGCAGGTTATAAATAAAAGCCTTTCTTGGGGCCAGTGCTATGGTGCAGCGGGTTAAAGCCCTGGCCTGAAACGCTGGCATCACATATGGGTGCTGGTTCCAGTTCTCTGCTATGGCCTGGGATAGCAGTACAAGATGGCCCAAGTCCTTGGGCTCCTGCACCCGCATGGGAGACCTGGAAGAAGCTCCTAGCTCCGGATCGGCACAGCTCTGGCCGTTGCAGCCATGTGAGGAGTGAACCAGTGGAAGGAAGACCTCTCTTACTATCTCTACCTCTCTCTGTAACTCTGTCTTTCAAATAAATAAAATACATCTTTAAAAAAAAAACAACAACAGCCTTTCTCTCCTGCAAAGGCATAAAACCCTATCTTTTACAGCTACTGAAAATGTTAAAGTCCATTTACCATATGATCTTTCATCTGAATATCTCCAAGTCATACTGAAATCATATTTCTTGCTTTAATTATTTCTTTTTGGCATGACATCTGATTCATAACTACATGAATATTTTGTTTCTCCGTAAGAAGTGCAATTAAGATGAAATTTTAAATGAAGAGGGAATAATATAGCCAAAAGGCTCTCAGAGGAAATTTTGGATCTTTTATCTACGAAATTCAACCCAACAAACTTAAAATGAAAATACTATATTGTAAAATCTAATTTTATATTTCAGAAACAGTGACAGAGAGGGACCACTGGAGACACAGAAGGAGAGCATACATGCATGCGTACTTCCATCTGCTGATTCACTCCCCAGTTTCCACAATGACTGGGACTGGTCCAGGCTGAACTGGGAACTCAATCCATCTCACGCATGTTGGCAGTAACCCAATCACCTGAGCCATCACAGCTGCCTCCTTGGGTCTGCAGTACTAGACAGCTGGAGTCAGAAGTCAGAGCTAGGTATCAAACCCAGATACTTCAATACAAGATGTGTGCATCTAAACACTCACCCTTGAATTTTACATTTGATGTATAATGAATATTATTACTGTTACTTTGATAGATTTAATATCTTTGTACTTGAAGGAGTAGAAAAAGGAAATCTGACTCTGTAAGTAAATGATCTATCTAGAATGGATGAAAATGGGATAGAAGCAAATTAAAAAAGAAAGCTAAGGGAAAGCCCACATTTATGTTTGTGTTTGCTTTTGGAAGAGATTTAATTTGTCTTAATCAAGGATAATACAAATAAGTATTTTAAATCAAATATTCATCATTCAAATGACAAAATGCCTAACTACATTTTCACTAAAGACACTCTGAGAAGAAATACATAGTGGCAATCATCTACCATTTTAAGGGAGAAGCTTGAGTAGAAAATTTTAAATAGTACTTACTTGAAGCTGGGTAATTCATTAATGCCTTTTAGTTTCCTGTTTCAGCTCAGAAATGAAGCTATCACACCTCCCTGCCTGCACTCAATGTTATAAATTTAAAATGAAAATAATGTTACACTAGTAGACTTACGTATCCAATGTACAGGATACATAATCTACTTCTGCTACTCATTAGCTATGTGACCTTACTCATGTCATTAAACCTCCAGTCTGGTTCTTTACCTTTAAAATGGCAATGGAAATATTTATTCATCTTACAGGGTTATTACAAAAATTAAAACAGTAACATTTTTTGAGAAGTATTTTGTATGTACAAAGTGGCATACAAACATTACAAAATACTTTTTTTTTTTTTTTAAAACAGGCAGAGTGGATAGTGAGAGAGAGAGAGAGAGAGAGAGAGAAAGGTCTTCCTTTTTGCCATTGGTTCAACCTCCAATGGTCGCTGCAGCCGGCGCATTGAGCTGATCCGAAGCCAGGAGCCAGGCCCTTCTCCTGGTCTCCCATGCGGGTGCAGGACCCAAGGACTTGGGCTATCCTCCACTGCCTTCCCGGGCCATAGCAGAGAGCTGGCCTGGAAGAGGGGCAACCGGGACAGAATCCGGCACCCCAACTGGGACTAGAACCCGGTGTGCCGGCGCCGCAAGGCGGAGGATTAGCCTGTTGAGCCACGGCGCAGACACATTACAAAATACATGTGGATGGGATGGGTGTTTCATGTAGCAGTTAAGGTGCTACTTGGGATAACTGCATGACATATCAGACATGGAGTCCTGGCTACTCTGCTTCCAATCCAGCTTCATG
Organism: Lepus europaeus; assembly: GCF_033115175.1. Lineage (NCBI taxonomy): Eukaryota > Metazoa > Chordata > Mammalia > Lagomorpha > Leporidae > Lepus > Lepus europaeus. Next base: position 54,913,099 of record NC_084828.1, read on the forward strand.
CTAATGTGTACCCTAGGAGGTGGGAGATGATGGCTCAAGTACTTGGGTCCCTGCACCCTCATGGGACACCTGGATGGGTTCCAGGCTTCTGGCTACAGCCTGGTCTGGTTCTAACTATTGCAGGCATTTGGGGAGTAACCAGCAGTTAAGAGATCTGTGTGTGTGTGTGTCTCTCTCTCAAAATGAAAGCAGGTTAAAAAATTAAAGGAAAATATATGTGGAAACTGATTTTTAACCTCTATAAGTATCGGGTTTTTCAAAATCTTTTGTTACCACCCTGCAATCCAACCAGTCTAATTACTTAACAGAAGCATTATGTAGGTATATACAAATAAACTTCCAGACCTCATTTATGACAATTTAACATGGTATTTCTCAAAGTGTTTTTTGAGGAACAGCAGTCTAAAGAGATACTCAAGGCAGGGGAAAAAAAAAAAAAAAAGGGTTCCATAGTTAAAAAGAGCCTGAGAACTACTATAGCTATACTCCTCTTGGGATTCAAAAAACGTTAGTACATTCAAGTCCTCAGTGAAGACACCTGTTTTAACTTCAACATAGCAAACATTCACAGATGTAAGATTATACACAGATAGTCAAAATCAATTTGCAAGAAAAGCAAGTTATTATTAAAGAAAAAAAGAACAACATTACTAAAGATCAGTAGTGAGTCTTCAGTGATGTTTAGTGATGTCTGTGGATCTCATGGAACTCTACTTCCATGCCCCCTTGTACACTTAACTATGTCATGATTTTTAGACTTAAAATGGAACTTCAAAAATTTGGGGAATAGAATTAACCAAGATAAGTCTACTTATGTGCAAACATTTATTGAAATTCATTCATAGCTTCATTATACTATGTATCTTTCATGAAATTTTTGAAGCACATCTTATAGGGGGAAGATTTCAAAAAATTTGGCCCCCAAATAAACTGATTTTTAAATTCCATTTTACACAAACTTTTTGAGGTACCCTTAATAGTAACAGCCTCTCTCATTAAAACTGTAGTTCTATAAAAGCAAGGAGCATGTCTTTATACCTACTCATCCAAAAAGCCTTGTTTAATACATGTTGAATTAAACCATCTGTAATTAATACCTTAAAACAATATCCATTTATACAGTATACATTTAAAATTCTTAACGATAAAGAACAGCGGTTGGCAACTATTTTGCCGTAAAAAACCAGACAGTAAATATGTTAAAACTTTGCACGCCATATAGTCTTTGTTGCAACCATTGAACACTGTGGTAGCTCAATAGTAGTCAAAGACAATATGAGAATGGCTGAACATTATTTATAAAAACAGCTAGCAGACTGGATTGGGCCTATGGACCACAGTATGACAATCTTTAACACAGATGAATTCCAACAGTCTCTACGTATATTACTGGGAATAGTGTACATTCTTATTTAAAAGGAAAAGCTACAAAAACCCAACAGGAAATAGAAACATAATCCGGTTCTGATATCAGTTGCTACCATCACCATCTGTACCCAAATTTAAACAGCATAAATTAGAAATGACCATTTACAATGTATATTCCATATATTCCCTCTATTAACCAACCAAGGTTAATTTACCTTGTATTTTTCTTTGGCCTTCTCTTTTCCAAGAAGTTTAAGAACTTTATCTGCTAACAGCATGCTTTGTTGATTTTGGAATCCTTCTAATATACACACAGCAGTAACATCTAGAAATGATGGAAAAATAAAAGTGAAATTATTGCAAAGCTCATCAACAGCGTCAAAGGGGCACAATGAAACTACAGAAAGCCAAACTAAACTCATGGCCTAAAGGAACCATCTGCTTTGCTTTTAATAAACTGATTCTCAGAACTTTAATTTTATATACTCTGTCAACCTTAAAGCTCGGAAAGTCACTTTATTTCTCTTGGGTTTGCTTTCCTCACACATGAAATGATAGTGGCTGTACTGCATGGTTTCTGATGTTCTCACTGCTCTAACATTCTTTATAGCAAATTAAACAAAGAATTCAAGAATGTTCTCTTCTGGTCAGTAATGGCAACAAAAAACAACATAGTGTGGCTGTCTCATGTTTGGTCTTTTGTATAGGTCTCAGATTTGTTCTGTCTCTAAGCCATCTTGCCACAGAGCTCTAACATAAATCTGTCTCAAAACGGAATTTTTGTTTGGTGATGCTACAGCAGTTTGAAATTAGAAGATCAGTGGTTCCTTAACCTCAACTTTTCATTCACAGGTTTTTTTTTTTTGTTTGTTTGTTTTTTGTTTTGTTTTGACAGGCAGAGTGGATAGTGAGAGAGAGAGACAGAGAGAAAGGTCTTCCTTTTTGCCATTGGTTCACCCTCCAATGGCCGCTACAGCTAGCGCATCGTGCTGATCCGAAGCCAGGAGCCAGGTGCTTCTCCTGGTCTCCCACACAGGTGCAGGGCCCAAGGACTTGGGCTATCCTCCACTGCCTTCCCGGGCCATAGCAGAGAGCTGGCCTGGAAGAGGGGCAACCGGGACAGAATCCGGCGCCCCAACCGGGACTAGAACCCGGTGTGCCGGCGCCGCAAGGCGGAGGATTAGCCTGTTAAGCCACGGCGCCGGCCTCATTCACAGTTTCCAAACAACAGCTGTCCCTGCTCTTTTTGAACTAAATTTCTCACAACTCCACACCCTTTTCTTCTAAACAAGTCAATTTGCCATCACACTCTGCTGATAACCCTGACTAGTGGCAACACCAGAGCCTTTTTCACATCCCACTTCTATCTAAAACTCCAGTCAACCTCTTCTCTCCAATTATTATCCACTAGTAACTTCAAGGTCTGGCTCAAAACTCAGAATTTCCTTTTCTAAACCAACACTCTGACCCACTACCAAAGTACATGACACCACAAAACCTCAGATCTTGCTAAAAATCTCTGAAGCATTTTCATTTGGTAACCCAGATTTTTAAAACAGGGTTTTCTTTTTTTAAAAAAATAATTATGGCTAAACCGTATGATGCTATTAAAGCAGATTTAAATATGTAATGGAAAGTAGTTTCAGGTTGCCGAAATTACATTTTGGGTTAGCTCTATGTCATCTAGAAGAATGTAATTGAAAAGTCAGTGGTCTACACTCTAATTGCAGTTTTGTAAGCAAATATGGTCATTTAAGAGACCACAGAATTTACTGCATTTACTGAGAATGACAAATTCACTTTGATGCTTTGTACCAATCACATAACTCCCAACTGATATAAAAGAAGTTTGAAAACACCAATGGCAAAATACAAATGTTTTCTTCATTAATTCACCTCAAAGTTGTTTCCTATTTATACTGGATATTAACAAAAAATATAAAAAATTTAGAAACTATCATTGGCTAAACCCTCTTTTGTGATCTCCTTATTCATGGATTTATATCAATGATTTCTAATTGCTAAGTTTATAACTCCTAAACTCCCAACTCATAACTAATTAATATCATAGCTGGAAAAGAACCAACACCTGAGTATCAGAATCTCAATTTAAACTAGAAGAAAGAGTCACAATAGGATAGGAGTCCCACTTTTATAGACACCTGATTGATCTCAATGCTACAAGGCAGAGTTTCATATAAATTTACAATGACTACAGAGCCTTTAGTAATTTTTCATATGTAAACACAAAAATACCCTCACCTTCTAAACATTCCTTCTTATTGTCTAGCTTCTCGTGGGCTTTTGCACGTCTAAAGAGAGCTTTCACATATTTGGGATTAAGTTCAACAGCCTTTGTACAATCTTGTGCCACCTCTTTCCATTTTTGCTGTAATTGAAAGTATTAAGAAAAAGTCATACTAAAAAAAAAAAAAAACAAAACAAAAACAAACACTGTTCAACCAAAATCAGTTTCCCAAACTTAACAGGGTGAGTATGAAGAGTTTCACAAAAGAAAAAGTATTCCCAATACAGAGTTGATAACCATACTACTTTACAGAAGTTAATATACATATCTGTAAGATAAGCAACCAGATTTTAAAAATTAGGCAATGGATACACTTAGGGAATCTTTCTACCTCCAGATTTACAAACCTACCTGCATTAGGTACTTCTGCCGTCCCCTTCTTACCTCCTTTTAAACTGAGGAAGCACCCATCATCATCAAAGGTCAGCCTTCCACTGGGGTGATCTGAACCCTCACCCTGTCCATGTCAAGGACTTCAGTGCTTCAGTTATCTTTCTCTGCAGAAATCTGCTTCTCTACAAAACCATCCCATGAACATAAACACTTGCCCTAGTGTTTTCATCTTTGAAGATCTTTTATCTTCCCCTCCAGCGACTCCCCTGCTCCTCAGCTGCTCTCGTATGTCAAATACCCAGAGATGCCAGATTACTTGATGTCCTACTACCTCACTAGCTGCTCCTTCTCAATCTCCCTTGCTCAGTTCCTCTCTGCGTGATCTCTACATGCTGGAGTACTCAAAACCTCAACTCTCTCCTTAAGTGGGCATATCTTCTGTCTGGTTTTATATACCATCAGTATTAAATAACTCCCAAATTTATCTCTTAAAGCCAGAGCACTCTCCTAAAACAGACATTTCTCAATTCAACCGTCTCACTCTTCCCCCACCAGCCCTCGTCCACCTACTGGTACTAAAATCCTTGTTTCTCTTTACCCTTCACCTCCAATGCAACAGCAGCTTCTGCTGACCTTTAGCTTTCCTTCGTATCATGTTACACTACTGCACCAAACTCCCTCAGTTGTTCTCCCTGCCTCTGCTGTGTCCTCCCTTCAATGTATTCTCAAAAGAACAATGAGAGCAGTCTTACAAATGTTCCTGCCCTGCTTACAAACCTTAAATATTTCTCATTATACTCAGAATCAAGTCCAAACTCTTAACTATTGTCTACAAGATTTTGCCTGATCTAGTCACTGTCTACCTTTCCAATTTCATCTCTCTATACTACAGGAAATTAGATAATTCCTCACTCTAAATTCTTTACTGCCTCAGAGCAATTATACACACTTTCTTCTCTGTTTTGTAAGTCAGTCACCATGTAACTATACAAAGAATGAAACAGATCTGCATTTGATGATATGAAAAGCTATACAAAATACAGTGGCAACTGAAAAAAATAATTCACAAACAAGATGTATGATAGAAACTCATCTTTGGTCTTTTTCTCCTCCATATATACAACTATTACACATGTAGAGAAAAGCTGAAGAATAGCTTCAAACTACTGAGGAGGATAGGGTGATCAAAAAATTTAATTTTCTATACAACAGATTTTATAAAATCTGAAATATACATAACTTTGGAGTGTAAGTCTGCAACCAGCAAAGCTAAAATTATTTTTTAAAGTATTATAATTAAAGGAAATAAAACAAAAATCCTATAATCTCAAAAACTGCATTAGATTTATTTGACTAGCATTAACCGAACAAAACAAAAGGAACAGAAAAAACAAGCTAGGGTACATACCAACTGCTCAAAGGCAGCAGCTCTGTTTTGATAAAATGTGGAAAGGTCAACATTCTTCTCTGTAGGACACAAACTAATGGCCTCCGTGTAGCACTGAATGGCTTGTTCATATTTTCCTGCTTTAAAATATTTATTGCCTTTGTTCTTGGCTGCTTGAGCTCTATCAAGAGAATTCTAAAATTGAAAGAAACAATTATTAAATGCCAATCAACATTTAAGAATAGATTCAGATTACTGTATTTACATGATAAATTGACAAAAGAAAAATGACAGGACAGAATGACTGAGATGTAAGCTACATCATATAAATACCTTCATGGGCTAGACTGTCAGTAGCAGACTGCTGTGTCAAAATGTTTATGTAGGGCAGGAGTCTTGGGTAGTGGTTAAGAACTTGGAACACCATTTAATGTGCTGTACACTGTTATTTAATGCTATAACTAGTACTCCAACGGTAGTTTTTTCACTTTGTGTTGCTATATGGGGCAAACTGTTGAAATCTTTACTTAATATATACTAAATTGATCTTCTGTATATAAAGAGAATTGAAAATGAATCTTGATGTGAATGGAAGGGAGAGGGAGCGGGAAAGGGGAGGGTTGCGGGCGGGAGGGAAGTTATGGGAGGGGGGAAGCCATTGTAACCCATAAGCTGTACTTTGGAAATTTATATTCATTAAATAAAAGTTTAATAAATTAAAAAAAAAAAAAAAGAACTTGGAACACCAGCATCCCATATCAGAGAGCCTGGGTTTGAGTTCCAGCTCTACTTCTGATTACAGCTTCCTGCTAATGCAGACCCTGAGACAACAGGTGATGGCCCAAGTAGTTGGGACCCTTTCACCTGCATGGGAGACCTGGTTGTGGAAGGAATTTAGGAAGTGAACCAGCAGATGGAACATCTCTTGCTCTCTGCTTTTGTGGCTGCCTTTCAAATAAGTAAGAAATAAACTAAAATTTGAAAGAAAATAAAACTATTTTTTAAAATGTGCATATATTTTTAATTTCAAAAAACATTCAAGACTTTCCCAGAAAGGCTGTGGTGTCTTTTTTTTTTTTTTAATTTATTTATTTATTTGAGAGAGGTCTTCCATTCGCTGGTTTACTCCCCAAATGGTTGCAACGGCCAGAGCTGGGCTGATCCAAAGCCAGGAACTTCTTCTGGGTTTCCCATGTGGGTGCAGGGGCCCAAGCACTTGAGCCATCCTCCACTGCTTTCCCAGGCCACAGCAGAGAGCTGGATCAGAAGTGGAGCAGCCAGGACATGAGCTGGAGCCCATACGGGTGCTGCACTGCAGGCAGAGGCTGCACTGTCCTGTTGTGCTTTAAAGTACCACTTCTCATCATTCTTGCCAGCACTACATGTGATGACTGTGTTTAATTTTTGCCAGTCTAATGTGTATAATGGTACCTCAAAAAGTTCATGGAAAAGGAAAAAGATAAATTTTGGTTGTTTCATCATATTCATTTTCCATGAACTTTTTAAAGACCTGTCAAATAACATGGTGATTGTCAATCACAGGTCATTTTAGCCTCAGAGGACATTTGACAATGTCTGAAAACATTTTTCATCATCACAACTGATAAGTGTGTGTGTGGGGCGTGGGTGTTACTACTACCACCTAGCGGGTAGAGGCCAGGGATGCTGCTAATATGTTACAATGCACAGGAAAGTCTAGCACAACAAAGAATGACCAGATCCAAACTGCTAATAGTGCTGACACTGAGAAACTGGGAAAAAAAAGTCCAATACCTGTGAGTTTTCCTCACTACCAATGAATTTGAAAATCTTTTTGTGTTTATTAGTCACTTGGTTTCCTTATTCTGAAAATAACTTAGTTATATGTCCTCTTATTTTTCTATTAGGAAGTTTATCAACAGTGTACAAAACACAGTACACTTTATCATCTTTATTACAATTATTATCCCAAACAGGCTGCTTTTTTTTTTTTTTTAAAGATGTATTTATTTATTTGAAAGGTGGAGTTACAGAGAAGGAGAAAGGAGGGAAAGAGGTCTTCTAACTAGTGGTGGCCACAATGGCCAGGGCCCTTAGGTCAAAGCCAGGAGCTTCATCCAAGTCTCCACATGGTGCAGGGGCCCAAGTACTTGAGCCATCCTCGGCAGCTTTCCCAAGCACAACAGCAGGGAGCTGGATTGGAAGTAGAGCAGCCAGAACTCAAACTGCTGCCCATATGGGATGCCAGCGTTGTAGGCAGCAGTTTTACCCGCTATGCCATAGTGTGGATCCCAAGCTTCTTGTACTCCTTCCTATTTCTGTCTTACTGTCCACTTTCTGAAAACCCAACTCATACACTTCATGTATATAACGTACCAAGAGTTTCAAGTTAAGACCTACTATATACACAGCTGTGAACGCTTCAATCAATATTAGGGAAGCATCTTTGTAGATGAATCCAGTTAAAAAGGTTCCAGTAACTAGGTATCAGTCTTTGCACAAAATTTGGTATTATTTGTCAATGTCATCTGATTTTAACAAATATAGGACTCTGGCAGAACCCTTATACCTATAACAGGTAAGCACGGAGAAAATAAAAGCAGATGTAGCTGCCTCCACATATGGTCTGAAGAACCTGCGAAGACCAACTGGTTGGGGCTTAGTCACAAAGATGAGATAGCAACCCTTTCTTGTATCTGCTTTCTTCTCCCTTACTCTTGCTTCATTTTTCTTTCTTGCTTTCCCCCTTCTGTTTATCTTTTGTCTTCTTTTTAAAATTATTTTTCAAAAGTATAGTATGCACAGATGGATTTGTAGGAAACTAAGAATCTGAATTAATACTACATAGTTACTTTAAGCTGGCAAGTTTCAACAAACAACATGTATATTTCAGGTGGGAGAATGAAAACAACCAAGAAAAGCACAAATGCATTAACAGATGAATGTAAAAACCTTCCATTTGTCAACAGCTTTAATCCTATTCCAAAAGCTCTGAAATACAATAGCAACCCTGAAACGTATTTCAAGGATTTATGTTTCAGAACTATGAAAATATACCAGGACTAAACTAACAGAGAAACACCCATAAAACACCCAACAGAAGACGACTAGAAATCCTCTATGTAGCTGTGGGCTTTGTAGGACAACCAGCAGGGTGACTGCTAAAAAACTGGCATTTCAGACCCTCAACAATCCTCCCACTCCACTAGACTACAGTAGGGTGTGTCATCCAGCAGCAGAACTTGAGGCTCTCTTATACACAAGGGACAAACAACAGGCTTATCTTGCCTGTCTCCCAGGAAGCCACATCATTGAGAATTGCTAACTCAAAGCAGGCTTTTAGCCCAGTGATTAAGATGCCCACATTGCACAGTGAAATACTTGGGTTCAATTTTGGACTCTTGGCTCCTTACTCCAGCATCCTGCTGATGCAGACCCTGGGAAACAGTGGAGATAGCTTCAGTAATTAGGTTCCTGCCACCCATGGAGGTGACCTGGATTGAGTTCCCAGCCTCCAGCTTCAGTCCCGGCCCAACCTCAGCCACTATGGGCATTTGGGGACTGAGTTAGCAGATGGGAACGAGCTCTCACTCTCTCCATGTCACTCAAATAAACAGGGGCAGCTGTTGTGGCACAGCAAGTAAAGCAGCCGCTTGTGACACTGGCATCCCAAATGGGTGGTTAAGTGTCCTGGGTGTTCCTATTCAGATCCAAATGCCTATTAATGGCCTGGAAAAAGCAGCAGAAGATGGCCCAAGTGTTTGGGGCCCTGCCACCCATGTGGGAGGCCAGGATGAAGTTCAATGGGGAGTGAATCAGCAGAAGGAAGAGCTCTCTCTCTTTCAAACAAATAAATATTTTTTTTAAAAATCAAGTAAATAAATATTGCATTAAAAGATAATTTTCTCTGTCTCTCTGCCACTCAAATAAGTTTTTTTTTTTTTTTATGAGTTATTCAGGCTGGCACTGTGGACTGGTGGGTTAAGCCACTGCCTGTGATGCCAACATCCCATGGGCAATGGTTCCAGTCCCAGCTGCTCCATTTCCAATCCAGCTCACTGCTAATATGCTGGGAAAGCAGCAGAAAATGGCTTAAGTCCTTGGGCTACTGCAGCCACGTGGGAGACTCAGATGAAGGTCCTGGCTCCTGGCTCCGGCCTGGCCAAGCCCTAGATGTAGCAGCCATCTGGGGAGTGGATCACTGGATGGAAGATATCTATCTATCTATCCATGCATCCATCCATCCATCTCTATCTCTCTATTTCTAACTCTGCCTTTCAAATAAATAAAATAAATCTTAAAAAAAGGTTCTTGGCTCCTGGTTTCACTCCCCACACCCCACACTCCAAACTATTACAGGCATTTAGGGATTAAGCCAGTAATCAAAGGGAGCCTTCTCTTTCTCTCTGCCTCTCTAATTAATTAATTAAAAAGAATTGCTAACACTGAAGGAAAATTATACATAAGAGAGGCATCCTGGGGTCTGTGTTATGGTATAGCAAATAAAGCCACCAACTATGATGCCAGCATCACATATGGCTATCTTTTTGCATCCCAGCTGCTTCACTTCCTATCCAGCTCACTGCTAATGCACCTGAAGAAGCAGCAGAGGATGGTCCAAGTCCTTGGGCCCCTGCACACACATAGGAGATCTGGATGAAACTCTTGGCTTTGGTCTGGCCCAGCCCCAGCTGTTGCAGACATCTGGGGAGTGAATTAGTGGATAGAAGTCAGCTCTCTCTCTGTAACTCTGCCTTTCAAATAAATAAAATACAACATCCTTTCATGGTAAAAACTCTTAAGCAAATTGGGTATAAAAAGGGCATTCCTCAACACAATCAAGGCAATATACAACAATCCCTTAGCCAGCATCATATTGAATGAGGAAAAGCTGGAAGCACTTCCACTAAGACTTAGAGCCAGACAAGGATGTCCACTTTCACCACTGCTATTCAATATAGTTCTGGAAGTTTTAGCCAGAGCCATAGGGCAAGAAAAGGAAATCAAAAGGATACAAATGGGAAAGGAGAAAGTCAAATTATCCTTGTTTGCAGGTGATATGATTCTAAATACAGGGGAACCAAAATACTCTGCTAAGAGACTACAAGAACTCATAATAGTTTGGTAAAGTTGCAGGATATAAAATTAAGACAAAAAAATCAATAACACACAGACTACCACAGCTGAGAAAGACCTTGTAAAGTCAGTTTCATTCACGATAACCACAAAAAAACGTAAATTGCTTGGAATAAATTTAACCGAGGATGTCAAAGATCTCTACAATAAAAATTACAAAACATTAAAGAAAGAAATAGAAGACACAAAATATGGAAAAATCTCCATGTTCATGGACTGGAAGAATTAATAACAAAATGTCCATACTAACAAAATCAATTTATAGATTCACCATGATCTCAATCAAAATACTAAGGACATTCTTTTCAGATCTAGAAAAAAATGATGCTAAAATTATATGGAAATATAAGAGACCCCAAACAGCTAAAGCAATCTTCAAAAACAAAAACAAAGGCTGGAGGCATCATTTCAAGACATAGTACAAACTTTTCACTTAATGTAGAGTTAATCTTATGTGTGTAAAATTAATTGAAAATGGATCTTAGTAAAAAATAAGAATCAGAATAGGAGAGGGAGGAGAGAGAAGGGTAGGAGTGCAAGTGGGAGGGAGGGTAGGGTGGAAAGAATCATTATATTCCTAAATTTGTATTGATAAAATGCATAAAGTTTGTATGCCCTAAAAAAAATGAACAGAAGGAGGCCAGAGAAAATGGTACTGAAGCGCCAGCCTGCTCCACCCACAGAAGCCCACATTTTCAGAATCAAAGCAACTGATTCCCTGAATTCATAGTGTAATCCATGTAAAAATAATAAAGAAAAGAAACTAAGCTGTGAAAAAAAAAAGGCATACTACAGGACTACAGAGCAATTATAATCAAAACATCCTGGTACTGGCACAATAACAGACCTGTAGACTAAAATAACAGAATAGAATCCCCAGAAATCAATCCACTCATCTACAACCAACTAATCTTTGACAAAGGAGTTAGAATCAATCCCCAAAGGACAGACTTGTCAACAAATAGCGCTGGGCAAACTGGATCTCTGTGAGCATTAGTATGAAGCAAGACCCCTATCTTACATCTTACACAAAAATCAACTCAAAATGGATCAAGGATCTAAATCTATGAACTGATATCTTCAAATTACTAGAGGAAAACACTGGGGAAACTCTCTAAGATATTGGCACAGGCAAAGACTTCTTGGAAAAGACCCCAGAAGCACAGGCAATCAAATAAAAAATAGACAAATGGGATTACATAAAGGTAAGAAGCTTCTGCACGGCAAAGGAAACATTCAATAAAGTGAAGAGACAACAGATAGAATGGGAGACAATATTTGTAAACTAAGCAACTGATAAAGGATTAATATTCAGAGTTCCAGAAACTCAACAACAAAACAAACAATCCAGTTAAGTACTGAGCAAAGGACTTGAATAAGCATTTTTCAAAAGATGAAATTCAAATGGCCAACAGACACACAAAAAAATGCTCAGGACCACTAGCCATTAGGGAAATACAAATAAAAAACAAAATGAGGTTTCACCTCATCCCAGTTAGAATGACTTTCCTACAGAAATGAAAAAAAATTTTTTTCTACTATACGACCCAGCCACCAGACTCCTGGGAATTTACCCAAATGAAAATAAATCAGCGTATCAGAGTTATTTGTACCCCCAAGTTTACTGCAGCTCAATTCACAGTATCTAAGATGTGGAATCAACCCAGAAGCCCAATGACTGGATTAAGAAAATGTGGCATATATATATATATACTATAGAATATTACTTAGCCACAAAAAAGAATGAAATCCTGTCTTTTACAACAAAATGGATGCAACTGGAAACTATATTACTTAGTGAAATAAGCAGTTCCAAAAAGGCAAATACCATATGTTTTCCCTGATCTGTAGTAACTAATAGAGTATAAAATAATGTAATGTATATGAGTGAAATTAATATTTTGGGAATTGATTATGAGAATAGTGGTTTTTTTTCTTCTTACTATTTGTTGAATTCTTAGTGGAGGGTTAATATTATTATAAAATAAAATGAAAGTATGTTACTGTAAAAATTAAAAGAAAGAGTAAGAAAGGAAGGAGGAGATAGGGTGGGAGTATAGGCGGGAGGAAGGGCAGGGTGGGAGATATCCTAATGCTCTTAAACCTGTATATATGAAATACATGAAATTTGTTTACTTTATATAAATAAAAAGGGAATACTACAATTTCATTAACTCCCTTCTTTAACACTCTTTATTATACTATTGTAAAATGGTGCTCTAAATGACAGCACTAAAAAACAAATTATGAGGACAAAACAAATTATACAGACCAAATTTGCTGCCACTACTCCTCCACTACCACTCCAAAAAGGCAAACTATATTTGTCAATAGCATAATCTTGATTAACATCTCCTTGTCCCTTCTGCCCATCCCCCACCCCTATTACTTTCTGTCCAAGTGCTACACTTCATCAATAAAAATACTTAGAAAAAAACGACTATACAACAGGGAAAATACAGAAAAGCTACTTATTTCGCCTGGCAGAATTTAGGACAAAAAGCACAGCAGTTAATATATCTCTTGGGATGTCTCCATCCTGTATTGGAGATCCTAGGTCGAAGTCCCAGCTCTACTTGCAATTTGAGTTCCCTGATAATGCATACCATGGAAAGCAGCAGGTGACAGCTAAGTATTTGGGTACCTTCACCCACATGAGAGACTTGGATGATGTTCTGGGCTCCTGGCTTTGGCCTGGCTCAACCCCAGCTGTGGTAGGCATTTGGGGAGTGAACGATTAGACAGAAGATCTGTCTCTTGGCCTTTCAAATTAATTAATTAATTAATTAAGAAAAAATGTTATGTCTATGCTGCATGAATGACACAGCTGGTTTACATTTAGTCATATTAAAGCCAAATCCATTCTCTGGAACCGAAAGCAAACAACCCAGACTTCAGTGCCATTACTTTGCTCACTATTCATTCTAGGGCATAAGGTCAGTAAGTAAAAGGACAAAATCATCAGCATGAGATTTTTTTTTTCATTTTGCCAAGTATGCATAAATGAATTCATTTTAGTTAATTTGATTTCACTATAAAATCAGCCTTCCAAGTCCACCAGTTCTGTATCCACAGATTGAAACAACTGATAAAAAATATTTAGGAAAAAAGTTATGATGTGGGCCCTGCACCCACACAGGAGACCAAGAGAAGCACCTGGCTCCTGGCTTCAGATCGGCGCGATGCACTGGCTGCAGCGGCCTTTGGAGGGTGAACCAATGGCAAAAAGGAAGACCTTTCTCTCTGTCTCCCTCTCACTATCCACTCTGCCTGTCCAAAAAAAAAAAAAAAAAAAAAAGTTATGATACTGCTGATGTGTGCTTTGTAGTGAAGCCTACGATGATTCCATCTACACTGAACATGCAGACATTTCTTTCCTTCTCATTATTCCCTAAGCAATACAGTATAACACTGAACATGCAGACATTTCTTTCCTTCTCATTATTCCCTAAGCAATACAGTATAACAACTATGTGTATAGCATTTACATTGTATTAAGTATTACAAGTAATCTAGAAATGATTTAAAGTACACAGGCTCTTCAAAACGTTTATGGAAAACATTCATTATTTAAAACCTGTGCATGGAATTCAATTATTTTGCACTGAAGTAAACTTTACCATTAATACCATTTCCCCACAACCTTTATGAAGGAACCATGTATACACGAGAATATTCAAGGGTTACAGGCAAATACTACAGCATTTTAGGTAACAGACTTGAGCACTTGAAGATCCTGGTATCCATGGGAAGGGGTATGCATGTGTGTCTTAGAATCAATCTACCTCACACACTCAAGAACAACTGTAAAACAACCAGCAGAGTAATCTTTACCAAGAAGAAATATCCTAAAAGCCAACAAAGGGAAAAAAAAAAAACAAGCAAACTGGCAGACTCTCAAAAGAACTACCACTGATTTCTAAAACACTGAAATTCCAATCAACAATAAGAAAAATATACAATAGGTGATTAGTAAACCTAATAGCCAACAAGTAGAACATTGTTAGTTCAAATAGTAGCAACTGTATTCATACACATGTGACACAAGCATATACACATAAATCTACAATTGCTTGGATAAAACACAGGACCAAATGCAAGTAACTCAGGTAACACACTCAGGGAAACAATAATATTAAACATGTCTTTTCTTTCTTCAATAACCATTTACCTGTGCTAAAACTTGTCAAGCAAAAAGTAAAACCTACAAACCTGTCCTGTACCTCTTATTAAAGAGGTAAATCTATTTTGAGCAAGTTAGATTTTAAAATGAAAGCTATGGATATTAACGCTTAATCCAGGTAAACTTAGTGGAATATAAAGTTGAGAAGGCCGGCGCCGCAGCTCACTAGGCTAATCCTCCACCTTGCGGCGCCGGCACACCGGGTTCTAGTCCCGGTCGGGGCACCAATCCTGTCCCGGTAGCCCCTCTTCCAGGCCAGCTCTCTGCTGTGGCCAGGGAGTGCAGTGGAGGATGGCCCAAGTCCTTGGGCCCTGCACCCCATGGGAGACCAGGAGAAGCACCTGGCTCCTGCCATCGGATCAGCGCGGTGTGCCTGCCGCAGTGCGCTGGCCGCGGCAGCCATTGGAGGGTGAACCAACGGCAAAAGGAAGACCTTTCTCTCTGTCTCTCTCTCACTGTCCACTCTGCCTGTCAAAAAAAAAATAAAAAAAAGGAAGTTGAGAAAACAAAATCATGGTTTGCTAACAACAGTCAGAGCAGGTTACTTACAAGAATCTGCTCTGAAATGAAAGTGACTGACAAAGTCAGGCAAGTACTCTAGAGGAGGATTAGCGGACATGGAGAAGTTCACGGAATAAGAAAAGGACCAGCCTCTCAAAACAAATCTCACTACATGACTATCTCACAGAAAGCTTTCAATTATACACATGTGGCAAATAAGGAACCACTATTATTTTTTAGCAAATGTTAATAAAATATTACCCTTATCATCACATGTAGTCACTATGAAAAAAAATGGGCTAGAAGTAGATACATCAATCCGTGTGTGAGAAAAAAAAGTGTTTGTCATTATAGTGACCTTTATATCCAGCTAAAATACATGAGATAGTTGGATACTGCTTCTCTCTGCTCTATTCTCTCACATTGATCTTTTATAGAAAGCATATGTATTAACTATGAATCTCAGCTTTACAGAAGTAGCAGTCATCTTGGAACACTTACTGTAAGAGAAACTATGTGTTGTTACTTTTATAGGTATCAAACACTAGGAAAATAAGAAAATCCCTAAGGAACCAAATTTAAAATAAACCTTCCATTTCCCACCCAGTTCCCTGCTAGTGCATCCTGTAAGGCAGCAAAGGAAGGCTCAAATGCTTGGGCCCCTGCCACCCACATGGAAGACCCAGATACAGTTCTGGGCTCCCAGCTTCTCCTGGCTCAGCCGTACCAGTTGAAGGAATTTGGGGGATGAACCAGCAAATAGAAGGTTGATCTCTTTCTCTCTGTCTTTTGGCTTTTCAAGTAGATGAAGATAAACATTTAAAAAAACCTATAACCAACCCCACCTGGTAAAATCATAATACAGAGCACTCTTTACCTAAAACAAACACACAAACACAACAAAGAATGCTGTTTCAGGGGTGGTGCTGTGGTGTAGTGGGTAAAGCAACCACCTGTGATGTCTGCATACTGTATGGGTGCTGGTACGGATCTTGGCTGCTCCACTTCTGATCCAGCTGCCTGCTAATGCACCTGGGAAAGCAGTAGAGGATGGCTCCTTCACCCATGTGGGAGACCAAGATTAAGCTCCTGACTTGCTGGCCTGATCTAGCCCTGGCTATTGTGACCTTCTGGGGAGTGAACCAGTGGATGGAAGATCTCTCTCATTCGCTGTCTCTCCCTTTCTCTGTGTAACTCTGCCTTTCAAATGAATAATCAAAATGGATTAAAGACCTAAATCTATGACCTGATACCATCAAATTATTAGAGACCCTTGAGGAAATCCTGCAAGACATTGGAATAGGCAAACAGTTCTTGGAAAAGACCGCAGAGGCACAAGCAAATCAAAATTAACAAATGAGATTACATCAATTGAGACGCTTCTCTACTGCAAAAAAACTCAGCAAAGTGAAGAATCAACCGACAGAATGGAAGAAATTATTTGCAAACTATACAACTGATAAAGGATTAATAACCAGAATATATAAAGAGATCAAGAAACTCCGCAACAACAAAACAACCCAGTTAGAAATGGGCAAAGGACATAAACAGACATTATTCAAAAGAGGAAATCCAAATAGACAACAGACTCATGAAAAAATGCTCAGGATCACTAGCTGTCAGGGAAATAAAAATCAAAATACAATGAGGTTTCACTTCATCCCAGTTAGAATTACTTTCATACAGAACTCAACAAACAAATGTTGATGAGGACGTGGGGGAAAGGTATCCTAAAGCACTGTTGGTGGGAATGTAAACTGGTAAAGCTGCTTTGGAAAACAGTATGGAGATACCTCAGAGATCTGAATATAGACCTACCATATAACCCAGCCATCCCACTCCTCAGAATTTACCCAAGGGAAATGAAATCAGCATATGAAAGATTTCTCTGTACCCACATGTTTACTGCAGCTCAATTCACAATAGCTAAGATATGGAATAAACCCAAATGCCCATCAACTGAAGACTGATTACAGAAATTATGGGAGGGCGGCGCTGTGGCACAGCAAGTAGAGCTGCTGCCTGCAGTGCTGGCATCCCATATGGGCAGTAGTTCGGGTCCCAGCTGCTCCACTTCCAATCCAGCTCTCTGCTGTGGCCTGAGAAAGCAGTGGAAGATGGCCCAAGCCCTTGGGCTCCTGCACCCACATGGAAGACCCAGAAGAAGCTCCTGGCTTCGGATCAGCACAGCTTTGGCCACTGCAGCCAACTGGGGAGTGAACCAGCGGATGGAAGACCTCTCGCTCTCTCTCTGCCTCTCCTCTCTCTGTGTAACTCCAACTTTCATATAAACAAATCTTTAAAAAAAAAAAAAAGAATTATGGGATATGTACACCATGGAATACTATACAGCAGTAAAAAAAAAATTTGGTCATTTGCAACAAAATGGATGAATCTGGAAAACATCATACTTAGTGAAATGAGCCAGTCCCAAATGGACAAACACCATGTTCTCTCTGACCTGTGAAAATTAAGAGCAAATAGACA